>NC_088371.1:26161795-26411795 GCF_034508935.2 Berghia stephanieae
TTACATTGTTCTCGATTTGTTTTAGATGATGATGATGATGATGATGATGATGATGATGATGATGATGATGATGATGATGATCATGATGATGATTATGATGATGATGATGATAATAATAATGGTGGTGGTGGTGATGAAGATGATGATTTCATTTCTATATTGGTTGATTTGATGTCTGGCACCGCATCCATCTTTTAAAAATGGATAATATCATTAAAAAAACAAAAACAACAACAACAACTGAGAAATGGTATATACCACCTCTTACTTATTTGAGTAAGTCTTTTCTTTAATGTTTTTCTTTCTTTTGTATTTACAAATATAGCACGTTTTAAGTCATTTTCTTCTGATTCTGGCACCACCTTATACTGTAAGAATGCCACGCCACTGATGATGATGATGATGATGATGATGATGATGATGATGATGATGATGATGATGATGATGATGATGATGACGACGACGAAATAATGATAACATCAAACAACTGATTCCTAACCAATGTTCATATTCATTACAGATTATATTGTGTATACTTCTGACTTCTATGATCTCATGACAGTCAGTTATTCTATAGGACATGGACTTTAGACTGCAAGATGCCAATGGATCGTCTGTTTTTTTTTTCCCCCTATTGAGCGCTGGCTTTCAGGTCCATAGGCTTATTTTGTCGATGTATACATATTGTGTTATGAAGGCCTGATACTGATAACCCAAATAGGATTCAATAGTCGTAACGTCACTTCCTTCCTAATGACGCTTGGTAACTTAGCAACACTGGCTCTAAACTATCGGAACACTGGCGGACGCCCGTATGAATATTTCTCCGGCGAGCATAAAGGGTATCCAGAGGAGAAAAAAAACACATACATTTGATCATGTTTTGACTTTTACACATTCTGATCACAAGGCATATGAAAAGTTCTATCCAGCATGAAAAATAAAAAGGAATGATTTTCTTTGTTTAGAACCAAGATGGCCGCCGTTGCCGGGAGGCGTGACATCAGACTATTGAATCGTATTGTTATGTTATGGCTCATTGTTGTAATGGGAATACTCTCAAACAAACGTAAAATATTGTCTATTACAACAATGTTAAATCAGGCCCATAATTGCGTTCAGTTACCAGACCTGCACATAAGATTACCTCGGCTTTTGTCAATTTCATTTGCAATAAGAACATTATAATTTTTTCAAACACTAAATAGACACACGGATAAACAAATAAACGAAATAATAATTGAATCAATGAATGAATTAATTAATTAATAATTTAAACATAATAAAAAAGTAAATGTCATTTTATAAAATAATTAAAATTATAAAATACACAATGCACATAATATGAGCGCGATGATCTAATAATCTGAAAAGAAAGATGCAACTTATTCCACAGTCAAAATCTTTGCATCGAACTTAAAGAAGGATGTATACAACAAAGAAAAGGATATAAACGTCTACAATTTATTTTTTTTTAAAGAGAAGGATGTGTAAAAGTTAAATAACTTAAGGTGGGACGGATAGAACTTGAAGAGGGACAGCGTGGCTCAGCGGTACAGTCTTGGATTCGTACCCGGAAGGTACCGAGTTCGATCACCCGCCGTTGCGCTGTGTGACCTTGAGCAAGTCACCACGCCCTAGCTCAATTTGCGGCGCTGCACCGCGGCTAACGCCTGGGTCATTCCAGTCTTCCCTTGGAATAGACCCTAGAGAAAAACATTTCTTATGGGATGAATAAAGGGAAATTTATTTTTTATTTAATTAAAATTTTTATGGATAATTCAAAATTTATGATTCAAGTGTTGAATAAGAGTTGAACTCAATTCCTATTGTCAATAGACTTTGACTTCGTAAGAGATTTCCGCGGAGCTTTTAATTTGAGAACGGAAAGATATTTTCACCATTTAATATATGTATTTCCCTCACTTATCGTAGAATTCTTTACCAATGTTAAGAACGGAAAATGGTTCATATAAAGTTTAAGAAATTGATTGCATTCAAAATAATGAGAGGAACCGCTGACTGGTATCGATGCAATGCAAGTACCCCCACCTCATTGTCATACTCGATAACCGGAAAGTTGACATCACACAATCCACGCGATAAGAATAACGGCCTCTGTTTTCGATGGGATTTGATGAAACAAATTTGATTTTTCCGATAAAATCATCAAGACGTTTAATCAATCTCATAATGCACGCAAACCATCTCCATGTAAAAACCAGGCAAATTTTGGTGAAAATTGGCCCTGTGGTGGTTTCGCGGCCTTAGTTTTATAAAAAATCAAATTTGCCAAATATATAATAATATCAGATTACAGATCGACTAGATGGATTACATATATAATAATAATAATAATAATAATAATAATAATAATAATAATAATAATAATAATAATAATAATAATAATAATAATAATAATAATAATAATAATAATAATAAACTACTACTACTACTACTACTACTACTAATAATAATAATAATAATAATAATAATAATAATAATAATAATAATAATAATAATAATAATAATAATAATAGCACCTACCTGACGGGAGTTGGTAGAATCCCTCCATATCCATGTCGTCTCTATAGCGTCCGAAGATGGAACCTGTCACCGGCCCCCGTGCGTCCGTGTGACTGCGATGACGTCGAATCACCCGTCCTGCCTTGCTGCTCTTACTCGCGCTGCTACTGCCGCCCGCAGTTCCACCCGCCACACCGCTGCCGCCGCCGAAACCAGTCCCGCCCCCACCACCCACGGCGCCGATACCGCCCGCGGATGTGGAGCTGGCGGACGGTTTAATCCCCGATTCGCCGCCTCGTCCACCGCCAGCGCTGCCCGTGGTGTCTTGCGGCATAGGTGGTCAGTTGAATGTGGTTATTACAAACTTAGCTGAGTTTTTGGGGGTTTTTTTTCTTTCTTTTTGTTGTTCTGTAGATTCTGTAAAAGAAGAAAGGTAGACAGAAATTAATGAGTGTATGAGATAAAAGTAAGGGTGGTGGGCGGTGATGATGATGCACTTTCATCATCAAAGATATTTTTATTTTGAAATTGAGCTTTTATATAGCGCAAAGACCACTAAACGTGCTCAAGGCGCTTTACAAGGGGTCCCTGGCCAACAGTAACACTTAACAGTATGACGGGACATTACGCCTGTTCGGCGATATTACAATTTTTTTTTCAGACAGAGACAATGCTGTTAACAACCAGGTATTCAGTTTACACCTGAGTACGGTGAGAGAATATAACTAAAGAGGAATCAACTATGCTCCGAGCGAGGCTCGAACCTAGGACCTTCTGATCCGAAAGCGAGTGTGGTACCACACGACCATATAGCCGCACAAACAGAGATATCACCGTAGAGGAAGGAAGAAAAAGTATTCTTCCTTCCACTTTCAGTGAAGGCCACAGCCATGGCCAGAGAAAAACCAAGCATTCTGGACAATCACAGAAAATCCGCATTAAAGGGATTTACACTTGTGGGGGTGTGGAGCGATGGAGGAGTTGGATCAGATCAAATCAATTCGACTACAAGGTGGAGATTTGAAAGATAAAATAGGAACATGGGACAGCGTGGCTCAGTGGCATGGTCTTTGCTTCGTACCCAAAAGGTACCGAGTTCAACTAACCCGTCGCGCTGTGTGGCCTTGAGCAAGTCACCTAGCCTCAGCTCACTTTGTGGCGCTGCACTGCGGCTGACGCCTGGGTTATTCCAGTCTTCCCTTGGAATAGACCCTAAAGAAAAATTTCCCCTTAGGGATGAATAAAGGGAGTTTATTATTATTAAAGAGGTGAATAAAATTGAGTGAGTGAGTGAATGTTTGAAAAAGAGAATGTGTGGCTGTGTGGTCTAGTGGTATGACACTCGCTTTCGGATCGGGAGGTCCTGGGTTCGAGCCTCGAAGGACGCATAGTTGAGTCCTTGGAAAAGGCTCTTTACTCACATTCTCTCACCATACTCAGCTGTAAAATGAGTACCTGGCCGTTAAATGCGTTGTCTTTGTCGGGAAAAAAAAATTGTATTATCGCCTAACATGCGTTATGTCTCGTTCTATATATTACGTTTTCCTGTCGGCCAGAGACATTTTGTAAAGCGCTTTGAGCACTTTTAGTGGATATTGCGCTATATGAAAGCTCAAGTTTAATATCAGACCTGTCTCCTAATAATTTTTTTAAAATCGTAGTTTTCAAAGGGAAAAAATAAGTTCTTTATACCGCTATGTATAAATGACAAATTTTCTCCAGCAAAACATTGAAATTTGCTCCAAAAAGTTATTGATTAATGTATAGATAAAATGAAGTTGACGTCACTCGGGTCTTTGCCATCGACGTTTATGAGTAATTCTCACTAAACTGTATTAACCAGTTTTGTGTGTTGGTCCATGTATACCTCCGGATGGCAATGTTGTGAGCTTCTTAGCCAAGTGCATACTATCTATACATTGTGTGTTTCTGAAAGTCCCTTCAAAGTGTGTGCAGTTGATGTCAAATAATAATAATATTTTAGGGAGGGGGTTGACCGAAGTATTATTATTATGTCGACTCCAATATGTTGAGGTCAATGGCCTAGGTAATATTATATTATGTTAGTTCCAATCGGTGGTATTATTGAGTACAGGCGGCTTCTTTCCCTTTTTAATTTTAGCCCTGTGTATTTGTGCGCGCGTTTGTGTGTGTGTATGTGTGTGTGCACCGGCTCTTGCGCTTGTTTAATTAGGTGTGTGGTGTGTGTTGGGGGGGGGGGGGGGGTTAAATGACAAGGTTAAATCCATCCATTCAATTTCAATGCTTTACTCTGAGACTGCCAAGGCCTGTGTCCTCTATTATTATTTGACCCCCTTTTTTAGTCTTTAAACGATCTGCACATTTTTACACATTTATTTATATTGTATCATTTGAGTACTTTTGGATTGTCTATTACATTTTCTGTTGCAAAGCATGTCATAGTCAATAACAGTAAGTTGATTCCGCTTTTTTATCTCAAATTCCGCTTTTTTATGTATTTTGATTCCTCTTTGGGGCTATTGCGACCAAGCAACATCAGCGGAAAGCGCAACATGAAGGGTCATACTTCTTCTAGATGGGATTGTTTTGTTCACAAAAATTTTTGCTTATTTGGTTGCACCCCGGTTAAGTTGATTTTCGGTTAAGTCGATTTTATTTTCAGTTCCCTTGGGCATCGTCTTATCCGGAGTCGACTGTAATTGGCACCAAAGTGATAGTTTTATCATTTTCTACTGAATTATTAAAGATGCTCTTGTTGCTCTGCAGTTAGAGCAAAAATTCGTAATTCGTAATATAGGAGGCAGTTCACTGTGTTGGACACAACTGGGGGATAAAACCTTTGTCAAAGGCACTACACCCTATAAGAAGATACACACCTGGAGTTTAATTGCTTCTATTGTTAGCTGAAGAAGGGTTTTGAGTCTTTAACTTGTACATTCCATGTTCAGTAATTTGTTTTGATTTGGATTTTTAGTTTAATATGGGGATTTTTTTTTTTCATTCTTTTTGTCGTTTTAGTTTTGATTTGTTTGGGTTTTGGTTTTGTTTCGAAGCAGTAATATATTTTTTTCTGATCTGCAGCAGTCACTGTGCTTTCACCAAAATATTCCTGACCGTAACCGTAAAAGGTGATTAAGCCTCTTCAATTTCAGTTTAACCAGTTTAAACTCTCTCTCTCTCTCTCTCTCTCTCTCTCTCTCTCTCTCTCTCTCTCTCTCTCTCTCTCTCTCTCTCTCCTCTCTCTCTCTCTCTCTCTCTCTCTCTCCCTCTCTCTCTCCTTCTCTCTGAAAAAGAGATAATTACAGATACCACAGATCGATAGTTTGAAAATAAGATAGATAGAAGGATAGATAGATAGACACAAACAGAGCAAGTGAGAGAGAGAGAGAGAGAGAGAGAGAGAGAGAGAGAGAGAGAGAGAGAGAGAGAGAGAGAGAGAGAGAGAGAGAGAGAGAGAATGTCATTTGATGACCACAGCCATAAAATTGATCCTGGTCGCTTTTGAAATGGAACAGCAACAATTGCCAACCAGCCCCTGGAATGGATACTTGTCTATTCGCAGTGAACGTTTTGGTAGCAAACAAAGAGAAGAGTTTTTTTTTGCTGTTTTTCTTTGTTTATTTTATGTGTGCGTGTGTGTGTGTGTTGTTGTTGTTTTGGGGGGGGGGGGGGGGAGGTTCATTTTGTGCTATCTTTGGCTTTTGTTGTTGTATTGTTTTGGTTTTTTTCGGGAGGAGGTGTTTTGTATTCTTTTATTTTAATTTTTTAACGGCATTGTTTTCGTTATGTTTTAGACACTCTTGGGGGACCGGTGCTAGATTCCAAAACTGAAGAAAAGAAAAACTATAAAGTAATTAAATATTTCAAGGACAGAAGTTTGATAGTAAAAAGGGCATATTGCAAAAAATGTTCAACCCACATGCACGTTCTGTAATGTATAAGTTAAGTTCAAATAACATGAATTAATTTGACGTCACTCAGCTCTTATTGTTTTTAGATCGCCAGTTGGGTGATGAGTTTGCACCAAATTCCCTCAATGAAAATAATAAACATTAAAGGTTACTCAAAGTAATGTGCAATAGTACAATTGATCTGGTTGGAAAATATGGAGCGTATTTTACCTAAATGCATAGTATCAATATATAATAATAATAATAATAATAATAATAATAATAATAATAATAATAATAATAATAATTTAATAATAATAATAATAATAGTAGTAGTAGAAGTAATAATGATAATAATATGTCTTTATTGTCCTCAAAATAGTGGCAATTTGTCATTTGGTTACCAGCGGCGTGGCGTATTGACGGCATATGGTGGTGCCGTGATTAGAAGAAGAAAAACAATTCTAAAACAGTGAACACGATTAAGAGGAGAGAGCACATGTTGAAAACTCTCTTTTTTGGAAGGGTGGGGGGAGGGTCGATGGTTTCTACGAGTGGACAAAACTCACAAAAACAAATAATTAATGAAAACAACAAGCCACAACACTGAGATACAAGTCCCGTGTGAAAAGGTCTTTGTAATTATTCTTTGTCCACCATTTAAAGGATTGGATTTGGTAGATAATGCAATCAATATGTGATAAATGTAAATCAAAAGAGAAAAGATACCTATGACAGAAATTACTTACTTTTAGTACTTGTAAAGAAAATCTGCAAATCTTTTTATAATTTGTTTATTGAAATCTGGAATGGCATCTATTTCAGCTTTGTGAATTGACAGAATCATTAACGAATTTTACCGCTCCTTCAAAGTATATCTCAAATAATGGAAATCAGTGGAATACGATTAATGATTGCACAAATAAAAGGTAGATTCAGATCTTAAAGCATCACAAAGAAAAAATCACTCCACTTAAGTACTTAAGAAATAAAAAAAAACACACCAAAGTATAACTGTTGACAATCTTCGCTTTCTTTCTCTGACTGACACAAATACACACACACAAACACACACATATACACACACACACCCACAAATAAAAACTCATACACACGTAACCATCAACTCGGCACTGCAAGCAAGAAAAATGTTGGTAAATTCGTCCACAATGCTTCGTTCCAAAGAATTATTCAATAATCGTGAATAAGAGGTGGGGGGGGGGGGGGATTTTGATATATCATATTTTTAAGTTTTATGTTGTTTTTCTTTGCTACTTACAAATAAACTTGACAATGATCAGTGTTTTTGACAGTTAATGTAATATTTTGGATGGCCGAAGTTACCCTTATTATGACGTAAATGGTGCAACATTGGCGCATCCCTCCAGTCCAACGGTGGAGCTCTCAGATCCTGGCACAAGTCGAGGGGTTTTCCGCTATTTGAGGATAGTATAATTCGACCCAGTTTCTCGCTCAATCAGCTGTAGCGATACTAAAGGATAAAGCATTAACTGGAGCTTGGATTGCTTTGCACCACGCTGTTGATTCCGTAATTCGCGCAGTGATGTCACCAACACACGAGTCGGCGCAGTGCGTGATTCGGATCTTTAATAGAGTGGAGACTAAAAAGGCAGTATGTTGTTGGCGAGTTGGCGAAAGACAGTGGAGTTAAAATTTCTGTTTTATTTTTAATTAAATCATGATGTTAATGATTTTTAAAAGATTGGTGTGGTGCCTGGCACCATTCGATCCAATGGCCCACGCCACTGTTGGTTACACATATATAACAATACAATATTATAAAAAACATACATAACATAATATATTGACATATATATAAACACTCACACATATGCACACTAGTAAAATTGTAGTCATCGTCACCATCATTGTCATCACATAAACTGTTTGTGTAATATTAGTAATATTATATTAGTAAAATTAAACAACCATAGTCGATACCAACAGGGGCGAGTGTAGCATAGCATACACGAGAAGTGGGAATTAATCGGAAATATAGCGTATCAGCCAATTCGCGTGATTAACATATCTATATCCATTGCCGCAGCACAGGAAAAGTTCACGAAATGAAAAATTACTTCTTTTTCACGACTCATGGGAGCGATGTGTAGTGAGTAGTGTTGTAAGAGTAGTTTTGTTGCATGTTCTCAAACAACATGGATGTTGATTCTCTCATTTCTGCCATATTTGTGAGGCCATGCATATGGGACAAGAGGGGGGAAAATCATGAAAACCGAAATTTTGTTGATAAAGCGTGGTAAGGCATCAGGAACGAATTGAAAGTTGATGGCAATATTTTATGCAATTTCAAACGTTCTCTCTTTATCTCTCTCTGACTATCGACATACCTGTCCATATATCCTGGACAATAAACAAACATTTAAAACAGAAACGTCCTTATGGTTTGTTTTTAAGACGATGAGGGAGATACTCAATTTTCCTTTTTATGATTTTTTGGTAAATCAACAGATGTTTAGAGAAACATAAATTGATAAAATATTTTGTGTTGGCTTTGCACCATTGCTTGGTCTACCATCTTGACTCCATGTAGACGCATTTTACAATTCAGCCTGTGAGTTTAGCAAATGTACTAATCAATTTGTCCGCAATATCCCACTTTGAAGTCAAATTCCGAATGCTTTCTCAACAGTTTTTCTACTTCTGAACAAACGTTTATTTGAACATTTCTCCTCTAGAGACAAAATTTGCCTCCCATGGCTTGAGAGGAAAATCCGTTAAGGGATAAACATCATCTACTACAAACACAAAAGGTGCCATGATATTTGATTTGACTCTGGTGGTGTTGTTGGCTCTGATTCCTCCATCTCATCACTCTGTTTACAAGAACCTCCCCCATCAATCATTATATTTCAGTCACTTGTAATCATGTTTGATATGTAAATCCACCCGGGCCAGGTAACCCATTACATCCGGGCGCGATTTTATCTCATGAGTAGCAGCTTCAATTGGTGTCACACTACTATGTTATGATAATCTATCCAGACCGCAAACTCATCGCCACAAATCGTGCAAACACACCCGGAAGCTTCATCATCCTCTGGTCAACACAAAGCTGAATACTTAGAAAAGGTTCTATCAACAAGTAACAGTGCTGGTATCTGTCATTAAAAATTCTAGCACCTCACAGGCAATGGTGTCGTGTTTCATCCTACTCAATATTCTGTCTTATATAGAGGTTTTCGTTTTAACAGGCTCGACTGTATTTCCATGCCAAAAATGAGACTGTTACAATATGTATTACCAGACTTATAAATAAGCACACGTTAAAAAGTCAAAGTCAAAAGTATTGTTTACAGTTTCAGTTTCTAGTCAGCAGACTTCCTCCTCCCCCTCATAACAAATAAAGTCAACCCTTAACTTAAAACTTTTAACAGTCGATACAATAGGGAGGATAAACCTTAACATCGGCTGTTGCTTTTATGTTTACAATGGCAGTGGACTCTAGTATTAATGACATTGTAGTCTATGTTATGTTGGATCTGTTTTGCTCTCCTCCACTGCTGGTGACGATGGTTTCGTCCCATACTACAATCACTTCCACTTACACATCGCTCAGCTATCTAATTTGTTGGGGGGCACCATTAAATAGGGAATTCACAAATTAATAACTCACCTTTCGAAATGTATCGAATCAGCTCTAGCTTTACATTAGCATTAGCTGGAACGTGGATTGAAAAAGGACTTGAACAATACTTATACAGAGCGAAATATTCCTCGCTCAAAGAGAGAAGAGGAAAAAAAATAAATTAGGGGGTTGGGGCTGGAAAATAATGTACAGCTCTTATGTGACAGTTCACTTCAGCAGTTTTTACATATTGTATTGCTTCCGGTTGTCACTTCAACCAAAAACATTTCGTGACTTTTATAACAGTTCTCAGTTCATCACAGCGGACGAATTTGCAGGCTTACAACTTACATCATGTCTGACAAAAGTCGTTTACCAAAAGTTGATGAAAATGTTCAGTCAGCAACGGAAAAATACTTCATCAGGAAAGCTGAAGCTTTACGTTACAAAGAAGGAAGGAAGGTTGCCTTGCTGAGAAATAAAAACACTATTATGGGCCTCGGACTTTTTGGAGCCGTTCTCACAATTTGTATCCTTTGACTTTGATTCGATTAATGGCAGTTTCAGTTATCTTTATTTTGTGTCAAGTTATTGCCTTTACCAGGTTTTGGTCATAACCATCATCACCATCAAATGGTCAGAAAGAATAACAAAGAAGTTTTGTGTAGAATAGGGAAACCCATACATATTTTGAAACCATCCAAAAATGGTAAATGGGCTTTCTTGGCCTTGGCCATGTATGCGGCAAGGGTACATTGAAAGCCTAACAATTAGTGGCCACTTACATAGAAGTAGAAGGAAAAAGAGCTTGTGGTCATCAGAGGTTGACGTATCTGACCAGTTTGAGGCTGTCAACGAGCAACATCCCTACAAACTCTAGAGAGAGGGGCTGGAAGATATATCTAGATGTCTTGGAGACATGAATTATGAATATGATGATAGCAATATGCATCAAACGCAGGCCTCAGATAAGTAAGTTAGTTATGACAGCTTTAAGTCTGAAATCTCAGACCGATTTTTTTACCCCTAAATTGACATTGGAAAGTAGTGGTTGAAATTATGTACACCAGTAATAAAAATGGCTAAAAGAGTTACTAGATATATATGGAGTTCATATACATGATGTATAACAAAATGTTTATTAATTGAGGACATTGCATTTTCATTAACCTGAGTAACACGCTGGTCCATGACTTGGGACAGAAGGGAGCTGAAACTGGTAACGACGGTCCATAAATTGTATGCACGTACAAGCCCATGTGTTCATGAATGTTTTTTTTTTCTCTCCTATATTTACAATACTACAAAATTAAACTTGAATTTGATTGGTTAAAACTGTAGTTGTAGTATATAGAACTTTCTTTCATTGCATGTATGTATAATCTAACACACACACAAGCAACAATAGAGGATAATTAACTTTTATGGCCTTTTATTCAACTTTTTGTAATTGACTGGTCCTGTTGCCCTAGGCTTTCATAGTGATGATCGGCAATCTCATTGATTTTTAAAATTGTAATCTATTATTATTCTTTTTTTTTTAACTATTGATAAAATATTCAACTTTTAGAAAATGTTTTTGTATCACAACTTATTTTTTTTAATACAATTTTTGTAACCACTAATGCGTAAACTGTTCCATTCCTCTGGCGAGTTGCCATGGCCTTATTGAGTTCGGGTACCGTAGGCACATAAGCCTTATTTGAGTTAATAAAGAGGAAGATAAAAATTTGGAATTAACAACTTTGTTACATAATGAGGCAAATGTTACATAATGAAAATCATTAAGACATAAAAAACATAATTTGCTCTATATATTTCATCCCTAACATATCATTGAATCATTTGCAAGTAATTTAAAAGTCTGCGCATAAGATACGGTGTCTTCAAATTTGACATGAATAAAGATTAGATGTTATTTCAATTTCAAGCATTATATTTTTTTTATAAATAAGCTGAAATTTTATTGTTTTTTTAAATGTTTGAGAATAACCAAATCATTTCTTTGGTAACTAAAGAATGAAGGGGGTTGCATAAGAAAATCGATCAGCAGGTTAAAGCCAAACTGAATACCTGTTTATTGGTTGAAACTTATTTTTGAATGATACACGGGTGGGATTTGAACTATTGGCATCTTGCTATTCTCATTTGATAGAAATAAAAATAATGAAAACAAAGTTTTAAAAATCAAACTGAGCCCCTAATGCATGAAATTCAGTCCATTATACTCCCAACAAGCGGTATTGCTGATAAGGGAAGTAAGGCAGGAAATTATACTTGAAGAACGGTATGTATTGATTACCGCCATGAGCATCGGATATTGGCATGCTCGCATTCTAACGTGTTTTTGGTTTCTCCCACGCTTGCTAGAATCCAGTGAGTACTGTTCTACTGCAACTGCTATTTTTTTTTTAATGAGCTTTTATTTAAAGCAATATCCACTTAGGTACCTAAAATACTTTACCATAGGTCCCAACAGTGTCTGAAAAGCATAATATATTTTTATATTTTTAAAACTAGGATAATGCTATTACTCCAATTCATGCCACCCACAGAGACCTGTGTGTGTGTGTCATCTCCCACACGTAAGAAATTCCTGCTCTTCTACAACCTCATTTATCAAAGGCTCGTTGTATAATCAGTTGTTGATATTTATTTTTATATTTGATTAATTTTGTCAGTATTTCCTTAACCAAATGTTTCCAGATGGGTACACCATGTATGCAGTGAGGCGAGGAAAGTTACTGGAAGATTTTGACAAAGTGGCAGAATGATGACCCTAATTGGACCCACAGTTGCAGCCTGTTTCATTCATTACATCATCATCATCATCATCATAACTACAGATTGTGTCATTTTTGCAGATTGGATTCATCATCATCGTTTTTTGTTTGAGTGGGATCAAGAGGTTAGCATGTTCAGGTGAATGAAAAATAACAGGGGGGGGGGGGGGGGGGGGGGGGGGGGCGAGGTTAGTAGGCTTTAGAATTTTTAAACCTACTCAAAACATTGAATTGAATTACAAACAATAGGGGAGTAATCATGAACTCTTTAAGAAAAAAAATATTTATATGTGAAGCAGATAATTTAACAAATATGCTCACGACAAATTCATTAAAATGTTCCCTTTTTTTTTTTTTTTTGGGAGGGGGTACTAAAATTGTTTATACGCAAAGAAGAGGGTGTCTGTTGGGCTGTATCAGTTACTTGTGCTTTAAGTTATTTTTTAAAATTGCGCAGTTATTGCCATGAGAATTTTTTTTCTTCTTTGCAGTTGTTATGAGAGGAGTGAGTAGAAGATGTATGAAACGTCAGCCCAGACATTTTGTTGAGGGTTTCTTTTTCTCTTGTCAAGTTGATTTGTAATTTTTCTGCTTTGCATTGTGATAATAAAAAATCTTTATTCAACAATGATTTTGAGGCTTTTTTGCTTTAATATTCTGTCCATCTGTTGAGAGTTTTGAAATGTGGTCGAAATTTGTGCAGCTTTGTTGTCTTGTGGTATGACACTCGCTATCAGATCGGAAGGTCCTGGGTTCAAGCCTCGCTTGGCGCATAGTTGAGTTTCTTTACTCACATTTGCACCATACTCAGGTGTAAAATGAGTACCTGGCCGTCAACAGCGTTGTCTCTGTCGAAAAAATTGTAATGTCGCCTAACAAGCGTCATGTATCATTTTACATGGTATTTGTTGCTGTTGGTAAGGGTAAAAACAAGCAAACTTCCTTTTTACTGGCGCTGATACGACCTAATTGTGTTGCAAGCGCCTTAAAAGCATTAAAGAAGACAAAGACAATTCTTTAATGGGCCCATCACTGCATATGTACAGTTAGAGTCCAATCCAAACAGGGAACAGTCACTTTGACGAGCAAATGCATTCAAAATTGTTTTGAAAGTTTCCAAGCATTCAATATTCATTAAGTCCGGTGGCAGGACATTCTAGTCATTTATTGTTCGTGGGAAGAAGCAGTGCTTCTACGTGTCTATTCTTGTAAATGGTTGTATGTATTGTGATATATTGTATCTACATGTAGCGTACCTAGGTATCAGATTTGCTTTTTATGTAATTTGGGATGATGATGGATGAGTTTGGGTCGTTGATGGTTTTGTGTAAGGGGAAACCTTGCGCAATTTTTTCAATGGTTTTCATTCAAGTGACTGGAGGGAGGACGTCACACAACCCAGGTTTCTGGATTTGCATCCAGTTGTGAGTCTTGCAGCTGCTCTTTGTACTTTTTTCAATCTGCTGGGTGGGGTTCCCAACCTCCCATAGTGGGCAGGGAGATACTTGCTGTGTCTTCTATCCCCTTGTACAGTTCACTCCACTTGTAGCGAAGTCGGTTGTAGCGATCTTCGGAAGTAACGATCTTTTTCTGTAGAACAGGCACCCATGTCACACAAACTCAATAAAATACAAACGGTTGTAATGACTTCGCTACATCCGTCGTGACGGTTATAGTGATGCGTATTCTTATCCCCGACCATAATACTTTATAGTAAAAATATAACGGTTGTAATGATGTCACTGCTTCTCTCACTTCGCCAAGCGCCTGTGTCAATACAACACATACAATACACTTTGTGTGTGTAACGTACCACTGATATAATATGTGCTGCTTGTCTTGCGTGTTGCGTCAGAGTAGAGCGAAACGAACTATTCTTTCACTAGATATATACCTCTCTCACTTCGCCAAGTTCCAGAAACGTTGAGAAGGTGGATGTAAAACTTCGCAAGTCGATGCACATAGTGTCGGGAACGCTAGCAACAACCTCTAGAGAATGGGGCCCGATAATGGCAGCGATCCAGCCCCCCGATGTCCGGAGGGAGACCATTACTCATTACGGGAAACTGGCTGAGTAAGATCAAAGAGAGAGGGAATGGGGATACCCCTCTCATGCGCATAATGAACGGTGCCCCCGTTTCGAGCCGAAATAAGTCCCGGCAACCCTTGTACGCAGAATCCCTGACTACGGACAGAGCTGCACATACGAGATGGAAGTCGGTTTGGACGAATTCAATCCCTCGTGGGGGCGGGGACCTACACTCCTCTAAGCTTGGTGAGAAGTTGCCAGGCTTTGATACCAGTAAGAGGAGACACTGGGTAGCTGCGAATCGGCTTCGGTCGAGGAGCTGCCTAACGGCCGGTGCGTTACATCAGTGGGGTCTAACTTCCTGTCCAATATGTCCACGCTGTGGGCAAGAACCCGAAACGGCAGAGCATCTAGTCGAAAGGTGTGTTGTGACGATGCTACCAGGCGGGTTCACGACGGTGCACGAATGCGGACCGGACTTTGCTGATTGGGTCGATCCTCATAACATAATAGTGTGAACCATAAGAGGCTGCTGCTGCCAAGTTCCTTTGTGTGCTGTCTCGCGTGTGTTGTAGTCTAGTGTACAGTGTATTAAGTGTGTTGCCTCAACCACAGACTACAACTATAACTCGACTTAATGGCGACAGGAGGAAAACGCGTTGTGCTTTCTTTGAAGAGAAAAAATAGAACTGATTGGTACAATTGAGAATGGAAAAAAAGCAAAAGAATGCCGCATCTGAGTTTGGAGTATCGGGAATAATTAAATTGAAAGAGCGCTACAAGGAGGAGTTCTTTTAAAAAAAAGACAATAAATAAATAAAAATAAAATATAAAAAAACAAACAAAACAAAAAAAAAACAAAAAACAACCTAATATTTGTCAACAGTGGTCACGACTAATTTTTGTCAAGATAAGGGCAGTAACTCAACAACGAAGTTGAATAGTCGGAATTATTTCCCATGAATTTTCTTCCAACGGCTGTAGCGAACTTTGGATGTAGCGATCTTTTTTCTGGTCCCCCGACGACATCGCTACAAGCGTAGTCGACTGTATATCTGTTTTCTTATAGCTTTTTGTCTTTGACTTAGACTTAGAATGAGATTACTTAGTTTTGTCCTGACCTTGGCTGGGAGGGAAACAGTCGAATGTATAGTTATAGTTTTGGGAGATTATTATTTTTTTCTTGTAGATCATCTCAGTTATGTACTGTTATCTTTTAACTTTTAACTTATGATTTGTAAACATTTTAGTGGAATATCGTGCTGATAGTGTGCTCTGGGAATCTACATGTTCCCTGTTCGAACCACTCTCCTTTGTCACTTTTTCCTCACATCCTTTTAATTGTACATCCAGAATGTCTTTGCTATTCAATTTTCTTCCTTTTTACTGTGCTGATATGACCTAATTGTGTTGCAAGCGCTGTAAAATCCTTTAAAACTTTTTCAATCTTGTCTATGTCATTTTTTTGTGTGTGTAGAGGTTCCACACAGCGCTGCATATTCTAATATTGGCCTGATAAGTGCTGTGTACGCCTGGGCTTTAATTCTTCATGGGCATTGATTGGTTTATGTTCCTTTTGACAAACCCCAGCATCCTACTTGCCTTTGCTGATGGGTTTGCCACTGGTTTCTTATTGTGAGTCTTTGATATTGACATGACATAGCATTTTGATGGATGGAACTTCATGTGCCATGTATCTGACCATGTCTGGAGAGAATCAAGATCTTTCTGGAGTTCATGTGCATCTGTGCTACTATCTATTGTCCTGAAAAGAAGGCTATCGTCTTTGAACGCTTTAAGCCTTGTTTGTGGAGATTATTAGTTTCCAAGGTCATTTATAAATCTCAAGAGGCAAAAAGACCCAAGAACTGTTCCTTGCGGTTCTCCTGATAAGGATAAGACTAAGACATTACATTTTTCGCTTGAGTTTCCGTCAATGGCAATTTGTTGCATTCGATTGCAAAGCCAGTCCTTGAACCAAAGTAGAAGATTTTGCAGTAGTTGTTCCATAATCTCCGACTGATTTGTTTCATTCTCTCCAATATTCCGAATTCCACTTTGCTCGAGTTTTAATGGTAATCATTTGTGTGGTACAGTGTCAAACGCTTTAGAGAAATCTAATACGAGGAGATCAATTTGTTTCTTGTTGTCGTCTAGTGATCTTGCAATTTCTTCTATTGTATTTGTATTGATTAATTGTGTCTCGCATGACCATTTTTTTCCTGAAGCAGTGCTGGTGGTCGACTAGTATGTTGTGTTTGTTGTAGTGTTCCATGGATATAGATAATGTGCTCTAATATCTTGCAAAAGACTGAAGTTAAAGATATAGGTTTATATTTTGAAGCTAGGTTTCGTTTGCTCTCTTTTATAGATTGGGGTTATAAGGGCATGCTTCCAGTCGGGAGGCATTGTTCCTTTGTTCAGGGATTCTTGGAAAATTGAACACAGGAACGGGGGTATTTCATCAACACATTCTTTAAGTATTCTAGTTGGTATGAGGTCTGGCCCTGCTGTCTTGGACGGGTGTAGTTGTTGCATGTGTGGTATGTTGATTCTTGGCATAGACTCATATGTTGCTTTTACCTATGCTTGGCATTGAGGGGTCTTCGAAAGTAAATACACTCTCATACTGTTTGTTCAAAATATTGCATTTTTCTTCTGTGTGTCATATCTGAGCTATCAGGTGTTTGAAGGTCTTGTAAAGGGGAAGCATCTTTAGAATCTGTTCGTGATTCTGCCATTTAGATAATCGTCTGTTGTCTCTGGCTCAAGCATATAATTTACATATTTGTCATGTTCTTTTTTAAGTTCTGTTTGTACTTCAACAATGGAGTCTGCGAAACTTAATCCAGTCTTCCTCTCTCATGCAATTTGGCTTTGTTGTATCACTTTTGTTTTTCATTAATCAGACGTTTGATTTTTTGGGTTATCATAAATGTGGTCTTCCACTTATCCTTTTCTTAGGAATGTGTTTGTCAAACTATTCCATGAGTGTTCTTTTAAATTGTTCCCAGTTTTTGCTGATGTTTTTAGCAGATGACTGTTTATGCTTGAATAAGATTGAATACTGTGCAAAGTAACCCCAATTTTGAGCTCAAAACCCTTCTTCAGCCTACAAAATAAAGACAAATACATTACTCTGTACAGAGGACATACAGAATATTTAGTCGTCTATCTGTTTTTTTTTCAGTAATGTATCTATGTTATGTTTTTATTGTTTTTTGTAAATGTCCAAAGAAGGGTTTGAACCCGAAACGTTCCATGGTTGGTATTATTATTTTTTTTTTTTTTTTAAGCTGTTATAATCATTTTTGCTTATTACTTTTCACAGTCCACAGCTTCTAGCAGCTTATAATCACTTTAAATGGAGACTATGCTTTGGCCAGTCACTCATTTTACACTTGGCT
The DNA here is from genome assembly GCF_034508935.2 of Berghia stephanieae. Classification (NCBI taxonomy): domain Eukaryota; kingdom Metazoa; phylum Mollusca; class Gastropoda; order Nudibranchia; family Aeolidiidae; genus Berghia; species Berghia stephanieae. The sequence continues at coordinate 26,180,020 of NC_088371.1, forward strand.
ATGGTGAATAAAGAGCCTTTCCTAAGGCTCAAACTCGCACTGTCAATACAGGTTACAAGGCGAGTGTTGCGCTGACTATGTGGTCTAGAGGTGTGACACTCGTTTTCAGATCGGAAGGTCCTGGGTTCGAGCCTTGCTTGGCGCATAATTGAGTCATTGGAAAAGGCTATTTACTGACATAATCTCACCGCACTCAGGTGTAAAATGAGTACCTGGCCGTTAACAGTACAGCATTGTCTCTGTTCAATACAAATTGTGATATCGCCTAAAAGGCGTTGTGTCTCGTTCTCATTGTTATGTGTTGCTGTTGGTAGCGCTTTGAGCACGTTAGTGGATATTGCGCTATATAAAAGCTCAAGTTTTATTTTGTTGTTTTTTTATAATTAAAATTCATCATATTCTAAAAATAGCCCTGGTAACAGACTGTTGGTACGAGATTATACTGGAAGTTCTCCTTTGTGGAAGACGAGTGTGGATTTTCATGTGTCACCTTTGAGTTAGATCTGAACCGTTTTAAAAGGCACAGTGTTGTTATGTGGGTAAACATACCTGCCAACCCTTCCGATTTTAGCAGAATCATTCCTATTTTCACTCTTCCTTTTTGTACTATTCAGCCGTTGTCTCTAAAATTCAGATTTTCAAAAATGATGATAATGGTAAGAATTAAAAAGAGCAAAGATGGGGTGGGTGGGGGGTGTTAATGTCAAAAAGGTGAAATTCCTATTTTATGTCTCAGATTCTCATTTTCAGGCGTTCTGATTCCACTTTTCGAATGTGAAGGGTTAGCAGGTCTGGGATATACATTGAATGCTGGCACAAACTAGAAAAGCAGTTTCAGTTGTCTCAAACTCGCATAAACAAAAGGTGATTGTTACTGAAACTGGAAATTATTTCTGATTTTTCTTTGAATAATGAGTCTCATTGTGAAGGTAGACATGTGGAATATAACACAATCATTCTGAGAGATGGTTTACAAAACAGAAGAAGAAGAAGAAAAAATCACCTCTAATAGAAATATGAACATCTGACTGGCTTCCTCATGAAAAAGGATGTTTTTGTTTGTTTTAAGTTTTTTTACAGCTTTTGCAACACATTTAGGACATATCAACGCCAGTAAAAAGGAAGAAAATGGGATAGTAAAAAGTTCTAGAATTAAAATTAAAGCAGCCAAGAACAAGCAAGACAAAGGGGAATTGGTTCAAATAGGGAACAGATGTAGATTCCAAGAGCACACTATCAGTGTACTTAGAGCTCACGAAATGTCTCATCCAGACACAAGCACAGGTCTCCGCCAAGAGGAACATACTCAATTGTGTACGAATCATACTTATGTAAAAGGGAAAATAATAACTCTTAACTATAAATTTGACTGTATCCCTCTCAGCCAGGGCCAGGACAAAACTAAGTAATCTCATTCCAAGACAAAGACAGAAAGCAAGTTGGAAAACAAATAAGGAGGGCAGAAGATGCAGAAAGTACCTCCCTGCCCACTATGGGAGGTCAGGAACCCCACCCAGTCATGAAAAAGGACTCTGGTCAGGACCTGAGTTGTAGTAGTAGTGGTGGTAGGGATGATGTTGTGGTGGTTGTAGTAGCAGTGGTGGTAGGGATGATGGTTTGGTGGTGGTTGTAGTAGTGGTGGTGGTAGGGATGATGTTGTGGTGGTTGTAGTAGTAGTGGTGGTAGGGATGATGGTTTGGTGGTTGTAGTAGTAGTGGTGGTGGGGATGATGTTGTGGTGGTTGTAGTAGTAGTGGTGGTGGGGATGATGTTGTGGTGGTTGTAGTAGTAGTGGTGGTAGTAGGGATGATGTTGTGGTGGTTGTAGTAGTAGTGGTAGTAGGGATGATGGTTTGGTGGTTGTAGTAGTAGTGGTCGTAGGAATGATGATGTGGTGGTTGTAGTAGTAGTGGTGGTAGGGATGATGTTGTGGTGGTTGTAGTAGTAGTGGTGGTAGGGATGATGGTTTGGTGGTTGTAGTAGTAGTGGTGGTAGGGATGATGTTGTGGTGGTTGTAGTAGTAGTGGTGGTAGGGATGATGGTTTGGTGGTTGTAGTAGTAGTGGTGGTAGGGATGATGGTTTGGTGGTGGTTGTAGAAGTAGTGGTGGTAGGGATGATGTTGTGGTGGTTGTAGTAGTAGTGGTGGCAGGGATGATGGTTTGGTGGTTGTAGTAGTAGTGGTGGTTGGGATGATGATGTAGTGGTGGTTGAAGTAGTAGTGGTGGTGGGGATGATGATATGATGGTGGTTGTAGTAGTGGTAGTAGGGTTGATGATGTGGTGGTAGTTGTAGTAGTAGTGGTGGTAGGGATGATGTGGTGCTATTTGTAGTAGTAGTGGTGGTAGGGATGATGATGTGGTGGTGATTGTAATAGTAGTGGTGGTAGAGATGTTGATGTAGTGGTTTTGGTGAGTGTTTTTTTATTCAGTGATGATAATAGCAATTGTCAAAAAGGAGGAACATTTCTCGGTCTATCGATCAAACACAAGCAAAGAAACCTAGTAGTTAGTCAGCTTATAAATACAACCCAAGAATCTCTCAAATTTAAAGCCATAAGTCCAAAGGTAAAAAGAAAAAAGATTAAACTATGCCAACCACCATTGCTTTGTTCTAATATATCATCTCTATACTCGATGATTTTATGTGGTTGCGAAAGAAAGAAAGAAAGAGAGAGAGAGAAAGAGAGAGAGAGAGAGGGGAGGAGGAGAGACTTCTTTACCAGAATAACTTATGTATTGACCTTTTGAATTCTATATCCAAATAAAAAAAAGGAAGAAGAAGAACAGAGAAATAGAAAGAAAGGCAAAGGGAAAAAAAAAAAAAAAAGAGAGAGAGAGAGAGAGAGAGAGAGAGAGAGAAGAGAGAGAGAGAGAGAGAGAGAGAGAGAGAGAGAGAGAGAGAGAGAGAGAGAGATTTAAAAGGCAATAGGTACCTACAACAGGGGAAAAAAATCCAGACCCATTTGTCCCTCTCCTTCCCTTCCAACCATCAACTAACTAATCAAAGAACACTACTGGTCTTCTGTGTCAATTGTGACATCTGGTGCCATACTGTCTGGCCCAACGTCATAAAAACGGGACCGTCACTAAATGTCACGAGACTGAGCACAGGTGTCAAAATATGACATATGACATAATGGTGATTTTGTGGTTTTGAGGAAAATGTTTGACAAGGCAAATTTGAAAAAGGAGGAAATGTGATGGGATGGGCGGAGATAAACTACCATTTAGGCGGAAATCCGCCTTTAGGCGGAAGATTCTCAGCCCTGACAGTTATAATTATTGTTTTAGTTTTTAAGGGTTTTACAGCGCTTGCAACACATTAAGGTCATAATAGCACCAGTAAAAAGGAAGATAAAGGTATAGTTAAAAGATTATAGAATTACAATCAAGCACCTAAGAAAAGGTCAGACAAAGGGGAAATGGTTCAAATGGCAAGCATATATAGATTCCAAGAGCACGCTATCAGTGTACTTAGTTTGAGATCACGTTAATGTCTCATCCTGACACAAGCACAGGTCCCCACTAAAAGGAACACACTCAAATGTTTACAAATCATATATTATATATTTAAAACATAAATAATACAGTGTATAACAGAGAGATGATTTACAAGAAAAAAAATATTATCTCCTATATACATATTTGACTGTTTCCCTCCCAGCATGGTATCCGACCAGGGCCAGGACAAAACCAAGTAATCTCATTCAAAGATAATGACAGAAAGCATGTTGGAAAACAGATATAGGAGGATAGAAGACACAGTAAGCGCCTCCCTGCCTACTTTGGAAGGTCAGGAACCCCACCCAGACAGTTATAATGAGAGACTGGCAATATAAAGAATCTTCTCCAAGGTTTGCACGGTCCGAGTGGGACTGGAACCAAGAATGTACTGGTCTAAAGACAAGCGTCATACACACAAAACCACAAAGATGAAGGATTGGAGACTAGAACCTGCAGCAAAAACATTGCTATAAAAAATAAATAGATAAAAAAAAAAGAAGAAATAAATATTATAAAATATTTATTGGTCTGTTATATTTTTAAAGAATTGACCATGTGATTACAGTTGGAACAAAAATTTTCAAGCTGCATTCTCATCAAATTCTAGATTTCTATTCTTTATCCTTAGTTTTATTTTAAGATTGCTGGTGATTTTGTCGATCATCAAAAAAGTTTTCCTATGAGTTCTTCCTTCAGAGCCATAAAGCTCATTAGGGCTTGAATTAATCCGGGTTTTTATAACGTTGAATGGACAATTGCAATTGCTTACTACCCTTTGGATAGAATGTAAATGTTGCTACTCGAAGCTGGAAGAAATAGATTACAATAATAAAATGGAATAGAAGTTTCAGTTTAATTTACAAAGAGAGATAATGTAAACGTTTTGGGTTTCCTCTTTTTCAGCATAACACAATGAAGATAATCATCAGTCTTCGCAAATTGCAAGGAGGCCCGTCTTTGTTTAGACATATCGTAATCCAAGTCACCGATTAATCTTTCCCCTGTTAGGTTTGATAAGGGGCAAGTGAAAAGAACATCCTTAACTTCTCAATCTCCCCTGCAAATATCCCACCCCAAACAAAATCTTTTAATTGTCTGTACATAACTTCCTCAAATTTTGAGCATAATAAAATAAATGATTTCTTGAAAATAGGACACTCTGAATTAAATTCAAAAGGCAAGCCCGAAGGAACAAAATCAGGGAAAACAGGAGAACAATTGAAATCTTTCTTCTCTAAAAATTCAGCTAACAGCCGAACATAAGTCGGGAATTCTCCATATGATCTACCACTATTTACCAACATCCAGTTAGGAGAGGTGTTACAAGATGATTCATGGCAGACAGGGCCGATACCATGGACATCACATTTTCATCGTTCACATCTTTTAAAACAGATTGTAATTTTAAATTGTCATGTGATACATGCTTTGTTAAAAAAGTCAAAATGTGGTCAGAATGAAAGATAAGAGCTGTTTTTGTTTTTTTGTTTTTAAGGGTTTTACGGCGCTTGCAACACATTTAGGTTATATCAGCGCCAGTAAAAAGGAAGAAAATGGGATAGTCGAAAGTTCTAGAATTACAATCAAAGCACCCAAGAGAGAGTAAGACAAAGGGGAATTGGGAACAAATAGGGATCAGATGTAGATTCCAAGAGCATACCATCAATGTACTTAGTTTGATATCACCTATAAGTCTCACCCAGACACAAGCACAAGATCCAACAAAGAGGAATACACTCAAATGCTTACATTTCATTATACATTAAAAATAACAAATATAATAATACATAACAGAGAGATTTACAAGGAAAAAAATATCATCTCCCAAAACAATAACTATGCATTTGACTGTTTCCCTCCCAGCCAAGGACTCCGACCAGGGTCGGGACAAAACCAAGCAATCCCCTACCAGGACAAAGACAGAAAGTTGAGAAAGCATGTTAGAAAACAGATATAAGGGGATAGAAGACACGGTAAGTACCTCCCTGCCCACTGTGGAGGGAGGGAACCCCACCCAGAGATAAGAGCTGAAGCATTATCAAAAATATTATTAAATCTGTTTGATCTCTCACTTGAAAATTTAGATTTAACGCCTATGGAATCTAAGTAGGCCGATCACTCTGCCCTACAACCGTTCTTTTCATCCCCCCGGGGACCAAAAACATCTGCTGAAACTGAGCAAGAAATGGGCATTGCAAAAAAGAAAGTGAGTACTACAATCAGAACCAAGTACCTCTTGTTTGTACTCAGCCATCTTATTATCGATAAGTTTCATGACAGAGGCCCTAGCACTCATTAGACCTTGGAGCATTTTGCAGCAGCGATATCAGCCTCCCCTTGCAATGCCATATAAGTCAGACGTACATGATCAGAAAAAGAATTATTGATATTATTTGAACATTTTAATTTTTACTCAGGATTTTGTAATTCACCATGGTACTGGTTTTCAACATCAAGTATGGCATTCGCTGTTAATAAGTGTTCTTCAAATTGATTTTTATACTTTGATTTCATAGACTGTTCTACTTTAATCTGGCTTTTTAATTTTATAATTACATTCTCCTGTTCGTTTAATTTTTCTTTTAATTTATCATAGTCAACTAGTGACAAATTCATTTCTTTTAATTTCTTTGCCTCTGTCTGAATGACATTTACGTCAATAATTTTTTGAATCCTTTTCATTCAAGTAAAAGTCATTCCCCAAAAACAAAACGGGAATCAAATGTTCCAAATAATAAATAAATTCAAAAATTAAATCTGATGTCACCACGAATAAGAAAGTTGCTTCACCCAGTGCGGCTCACTCTGCCACACTGCAAATCAACTAAAGCCTGGCACAAATCATTCTTTCCATCTAAAACCCTGAAGACAAATTTACCTTTGGGGATGAGAGAGAGAGAGAGAGAGAGAGAGAGAGAGAGAGAGAGAGAGAGAGAGAGAGAGAGAGAGAGAGAGAGAGAGACCTACATCTTTCCATGTTGCATTTCCTTCTTCTTTAAGCAGATGTAGTTGATACATTAACTTGTTTGTTAATAGAGGCCCAGGGTTTGGCAGATTGGGTCTTCGTCCTTTCCCAGTCATTAGGAAATGATTACTCATCAATCGATACACATCATTTCAAAGTTTCAAATATTCCTCTTGTTCAACATGAGAAATCGGAATATAGCCGTCACCTAGGAGGTAATGTTACAAAAGAAAAAAAATATTCAGGATACGGAAGTACATTCACAGTGTCGAAAGAAAAAACAAAACAATAAAAAAACAGCTATCTAATTGAGTTCTAACTCAAACATAAGCTTAAGCTCACAAGAAGACCAATTTGTCTTCACATTTTACATGATTCCCCACATGCACCTTGAACTACAAGATAAACAATAAAAGTCATTGCATTCACCAAGGAACTAAGGTCTCTTTAAACTCCTCATAGCAGGTTGGCAGCCAATCCAAGTTACAAAATCAGGACTGGTCTGTTTTAAAAAAATCAGGTTTGTCTTACCAAAGCCTGAAAGCCTGGATTTGGTGAATGGGCAGTTGGTTGGATTGCAGTGTCACTAAGATCAGGAGTAGGATTAGCACCAAAAGCAATGTCAACAAATTGGGGATAATCAGCGACTGGCAAATTTCTGCAACCTGAGAAAAATATAGTAATCGAGAACAGTCAAGATGTGTTCCCAACAACACAATATAATGTAACAAAAACATCAACAGTCAGCAAATCAATTATGGGCGTTTGGCCTCCCCTGGGAAAGGGGACATGAATGTTAAAAAAAATTATTTGACACTTTTCACCTCCCTCTTGATTTTGCAACCACCCCCCCCCCCCCTTTTTTTTTTTTTTTAAATCATGATGGGGGAACAAACCCCCAAAAAATTTTAAAACAAACTCTAACTTTAACGAGAGCATATTTCTGCTTCCATATGGTTTGATCACAGATAAGGTTCAGGTATTATATTATTTTGGTCCAATGCCATATCTGGATTTGGTGAATTAGCAGTCGATTGGATTTGAAGTGCCACTAGGAGTAGGATTACCAAAATACAATAAGATCTCATCTCATGTAGTTCCATATCTGAAGCAGACGTCGGAGGTCATCTTCCGCCAAGCTGATCTATCTCTTGCCAATTCTATTAAAGCAGCGCCACCTTTCTCAGCTTCATCTGTCCAAGTTCTTATCCCTTTCAAATACGTTATTCTTTGTCTTCCTCTTATTCTTTTTCCATTCATCTTTCCAGTCAAGGCGAGTATTTCCAAACCAGGGTGGCGGATAATGTGTCCTAAAAATTCCATTTGGCGTTTGATGATTTTTGTTATCAGTGATCTTTTTCTGTTTGCCATTTCTAAAATTTCTTCATTTCTTTTCCTTTCCATCCATGACACCCTCATCATTCTTCTGTAAAACCACATTTCCACTGCCTCCAGTCTTTTAACCATGGTCTTGTTTATGGTCCAGCTCTCACAACCATATAGCAGCACAGACAGTACATAGCAATCCAGGACTTTGATTTTTGTTTTCATGCTAATAATAATGTAGGTTAATAATTTGGTTAGATCTCTCTTTTTCCAACTAAAAAAGATTGTTTCCATTAGACGGTTCATATCTGAGGATGTGACCAAGCACCTGGTTGTGTCCCTCGTACTATCGAAATTGGATTATTGTAATGCTCTGTTGTTTGGCGTTTCGCAATACAATCTGAAACGTCTTCAGATTGTCCAAAACAGCGCTGCCAGACTAGTATTTATGAAGCGTAGGTGCGACTCTGCCGGACCTCTACTTCATGACCTGCATTGGCTGCCTGTTGAGAAAAGAATTAAATTCAAAGCTTGTGTTTTAGTGTATCGTTGTCTTGAAGGTACTGCCCCTTCCTACCTTTCAGAACTAATTGAAAGATATTCAAAACCCCGCCCCTTACGTTCGGCCAGTGATTCCACAAAACTAGTTGTCCCTCGAATTCGGAAAAATGCTGGAATGAGATCCTTTTCTCATTTCGGACCCTCTATTTGGAACGCCTTACCGCAGAGCATTCGTGAAAAAGAATCTTTGTCTATTTTTAAACGTTCGCTTAAAACATATTTGTTTCGATTTTAGTAGATGGTATGAGAAGCAAGATAGGTTTGGTTTGTGTTGTGTGTTTGTTGTGTGTGTGTATGTGTGTGTGTGTGTGTGTGTGTGTGTGTTTGTGTGTGTGAATGAGTATGTTTCAGCCAAAGTAATTTGTAATTTAAGCGCTTAGAGTCTGGTGTCTCGGAGTTATAGCGCTATATAAGTTTTCAGCATTATTATTATTATTATTATTAATATTCCTGTTTTTCATAATTGTATGCAGCTGGTTGAATGCATTCTTCGCCATACCTATTCTTTTCTTTATTTCACAATCTGATTTTCCATTGGATGTTACATTGAAGCCTAAATATTTGAAACATTCAACTTGTTGTATTGTTTGTCCTCTGCTTGTTATTACACAGGCTGGTGGGTTATTATTTTTAGATACCGTCATACATTCTGTTTTAGATATATTCAGTTCCAGTCCCATATTTTCACTACTCCTGACTACAACATCCAGTAATTCTTGTAGTTCATGTTCAGATTCTGCCAGTAGAACTGTATCATCTGCATACCTCAGATTTGTTACATTCTTTCCTCCAATACACCCCCCCTTCTTATGTTCGATATCTCTTAATATCATTTCACTATAGAGGTTGAATAAATCTGGAGACAAAACACACCCCTGCCTAACTCCTCTTCTAATAGGTGTAAAACTGCTTAGTTCGTTGTCAACACGCATTGCTGCTTCTTGTTCCCAGTACAAATTCCGTAATATTCTTAAATCTTTACCATCAATGTCCAAGGATGATAGAATTTTGAATAGTTTTTTCGTGTTGTACTTTATCAAAGGCTTTTGAATAGTCGATGAAACACATATACAGATCTTTATTTACTTCAATACATCTTTCCATCAGCATTGATAATGTGAATATTCCATTTCTGGTACCCTTGTCCTCAACAAAACCAAATTGCATCTCCCCAATTTCAGGTCGTATTTTATTTCTTATTCTTAGTAAAATTATCTTCAAAAGAATTTTTGTGAGGTGGCTCATTAGGCTAATAGTTCTGTGTTGTTCACAATCAACTGCCCCTGGCTTTTTTGGTAGTGCTATAAAAATGGATCGTTTCATATCAGTTGGCATTTTTCCTGTGTCATACACTTGATTTAGAAGGTTTGTGATGAATTCAATCCCCCATTCACCCAGGCCAGTCAAGGCTTCAATTGTTATGGCATCAGGTCCTGCAGCTTTTCCATTTTTCATGCTTTTCATGACGTTCCTAGCTTCATCTTTCATTATAAAAGGCCCTTCCAGTTCTTTTATCATAGGCATTTCTCCTCGATTATCAAAAAAAAGTTCTTCAATATATTCTGACCATCTGTTTAGAATGCAGTCTTTGTCCATGATGGTGTTTTCACGCTTGTCTTTGATGCATCCACTTTTAGCACCTGATTTAGTTTTGTTTGTCACTTCTTTGATTTTCTGATGGAAGAATTTGCCATTTTTTTCTTTGCAGGACATTATATAGTGACATTGTTCATTTATCCAGTCTTCTTTAGCTTCGTTGCATTTTCTTTTTATCTGCCTGTTCAGAGTCTTGTATTTTTCTTCCTGATTTTTGGCCTTTCTTCTCTCATTCATTAGTTCTAATATCTCTGGAGTAATCCATTTCTTCTTCTGCAACTTAAGTGTGGTTGGAACATTTTCTTCTAATGATGCAGCAACACTGTCTTTAAACTGCTCATATTTCTCTTCTATATCTGTTAGTTCTCCAAGCACTTCAAACTTGTTTCTTACTGATAGTTCAAATTTTTCTTGTATCTTCTGTTCCTCCCGGAGAATGTCTAGTTGGTATTTAGGTTTAGCCTTTGCTCTTTTGCAGATTTTCAATTTAACTCGTATGGGGCATAGCACAGGTATATGATGGCTGTTACAGTCAGCCCCCGGCATAGCACAGGTATATGATCGCTGTTACAGTCAGCCCCCGGCATAGCACAGGTATATGATGGCTGTTACAGTCAGCCCCCGGCATAGATTTGGCATACAAAACCGAGTTACGGAAATGTTTGCTGATGAGTATGTAATCTATTTGGTTTCTCACTCCATCTCCAGGACTTTTCCATGTCCACTTCCTTCTATTGTGGTTTGTTGACCAAGTATTTGTGATTGTCAGATCATGTTGACGGCACCATTGAATAAGACGATCACCTCTGTCATTTTTGTCTCCCAGACCATGTGGGCCCACAATATCTTCTATTCTTTCTCCGGCCCACCTTGGCATTAAAATCGCCCATGATGAGTTTTATGTCTGAAGACTTAAACTGATGCATTGCTTTATCTATTTGTTGATAGAAATTTTCCACTTCTTCATCATCGTGACTGGTGGTTGGGGCGTATATTTGTAAAATATCAAAATCAAAAGGTTTTGCTTGTAGTTTGATTGCCATTACTCTGTCTGATATGGGCCAGAATCCTTTGACTGCTCCCGCCGTTTTATTATCTAGTATAATTCCAACTCCCCTTTGGTGTTCTCCTCCTCCTGAGTATATAATTTTACAGTCATCATAATTAAGTTCTCCTGCTCCTTTCCATCTAACTTCTGATAATCCTAAAACATTGATATTCAATCTCTTCATTTCCATAACTACATTTGCTAATTTTCAATAAGATAAGGTCTTCAAATTATGGATGATCAGTCTGATAAAATTCTCCAATCTGAGAAAAACAAAGTAGTAAGGAAAGTTAATTTCTGATTCTGGTCCCAATTTATTTATATTATGATTAAAAAGACAACTCTTGCCTAGACTTACTTAAAGGTCTTTATATTTTCTTGGTGAACAATAGAGCTACACTATGACAAAAGTTTAGCAGAACAGAGAAAGTTTTGTTTATATTCTCCCCCCCCCCCCCCCCCCCCCCCCCCCCGGATAATTCAGCTTTTGTTGTGACAGTTCTGATTAAATTATTATTATTAGACCATTAAAAAAAAACACAAGGAATCTCATTAAAATAAAATAAAATAAAATATAGATATAAATTTATTTAAAATTCAAACACTTGAAATCGAAACCGCAATAAAATAAAATAGGTTTTGATAAGTCGGCACAGTTTCGAGAACTCGGAACTGAAGCGTAAGAAAGGACCAAAGGAAAGAAATGTTCAAGTTCAATTAGGCTTTTTTAAAATATATAATTTAATACAATTTTGAACTAAAATATATTTCTTTAAAACAAATACTCACTTGTTGGGTCATGAGAGCGATGCAAAGGAAGTCTAATCAGGTTATTATGATGAAAAGTCAGCCAATCCTATCGGTGTGCACCGCTGATCTATGAGTGAGCGATGTCTGCCATTACAGTTGATTCTGGGCCAAGAAACCTTGCTTCATAGCCCGCATAACTATTGAATATATTCAGCCGTGGAATTTAATCCATTTGAAAAAATATATATCGATGAAAAAAATGAATTCTGTGTCTCATGTTTTTTCAATTCACTTCCAAATTTGGCATCCTTCCATTCCGAATTTGCCGGTAAATGTGGTACAAGCATAAAAAGCTGATGAAAACCAGAAGAGGATATGTCATCGCACTGATGAGTAATTGCAGTTTTTTGTGAAGGGCGCATAGAAATCGGAGAAAAAATCGTGTGCCTCATGGTTCAAATCGCGATTTGATAACATATTTATACTGTCAACATTGAACCGTTAGCGTGATAAAATCATTATTTATTTTGACTCAATAAAAAGATTAAAAAACAAATAATATACAGATATAAATTTTATTTTTGTAAGACAAAATATAATAAAGAAAAATAAGGAGAGAGAGGGGCCATTTTTCAGAAGTGACTTCATGACAGCCATTTTCTACTCCCGCAGGGGCTTGGTTTTGAATACCTATTATTATTATTAGATGTAGTAGTAGTAGTAGTAGTAGTAGTTGTTGTAGTAGTAGTAGTAGTAGTAGTAGTAGTAGTAGTAGTAGTAGTAGTAGTAGTAGTAGTAGTAGTAGTAGTAGTAGTAGTAGTAGTAGTAGTAGTAGTCATAGTAGTAGTGGTAGTAGTATAATCAAGGATGAAAATAATGATAGTAATAATTTAAAAAATAATAAGTAAATAAGTCCAATGTTGCTAAAACAATCACAATTCATATCTGAAAGACAATGGAAGGAATTCATTATAAAACAATACAATATTTTATAAGTAAAAACAATAATAATAATAAGAAAAACACAAGCCATTATAAATAAAAACTGAAATAATCATGTACATTCACCAAGCTGGATTGCTTCGATACTTCTTTGATTTCATTGGTTGAGAGGTTGGCAAAGGCGGAACATGATCTACTCACTCTCAAAACAGGAAATCATGGAAAAATATTACAAAAGGGATCCAACAAGCAAAAGACATGCTGATAACCGCACAATTCACAACAAGCGTCCTTGAGACTGCAAAGCAATGGTCATCATCATCAATAGACTCTTCTTTAGCTCACGGGAGCATCAGTCAAGAGGCTCCTGGAGCTTTACACAGCAACAAAAAATCATCTACTATAAACTATATAATATTTAAAAAGGAAAAATTTCAGGGATTTCTTAAACACAGACAATGATTTGGATTCGCAAATGCTCTGTGGAATAGTTTCCAATGTACATGAATTGAAATGAAAAAGGGACCTTGTTCCAAGTTTTTGTGAAATAAATAACTGAACAAGTGTGTATGAAAGATGGCAGACAAAGCAAGAACTCTGGCACCTTTCATACAAACTTGTTCAGTTCTTTATCTTACACCGATGCCTGCTCCTTAATTTCTTAATTTGATATTTTGTCAAAATGCATGGAACAGCCAAATGGATGGGCCATAGAAAGGACACAAAAGGTTGGGTTGTTAAAAATGTCTTAAGGAGTTCTTTGAAGTAGGAAAAGGGCAGTGTTTTCCAACTTTTAAAACAGTGGTGATGTAAATGTCAGTCTGTTTAATGCTTTATGAACTAAATTTGGATTAATTCCCACAACCTGAATAACAATATATTAAAGAATCTGATTAAATGACAAACCAATAACCGCAAAGCTGAAGGGAAAAATATATACATCTGTTGTGAGACCAGCAATGTTGCATGGACTAAAGACAGCAGCTGCAATAAAGAAACAAGGTAAAGAAGTTGAGGTGGCAGAATTGAGGATGTTGAGATGGTCACTTGGCTGGACAAGAAAAGATAAGGGGAGAAGATAAATTGAAATGTTTTGGACATGTTAAGAGAGGAGAGAGGGAGTACGTTGGAAGGAAGGTTTGTTTTGTTTTTGTTTGTTTTTAAGGGTTTTACGGCGCTTGCAACACATTTAGGTTATATCAGCGCCAGTAAAAAGGAAGAAAATGGGATAGTAAAAAGTTCTAGAATTACAATTGAAGCATCCAAGAGAAAGTAAGACATAGGGGAACTGGGAACAAATAGGGATCAGATGTAGATTCCAAGAGCATAGCACCAATGTACTTAGTTTGAGATAACCTATAAGTCTCATCCGGCACAAGAACAAAATCCAACAAAGAGGAACACACTCAAATGCTTACATTATACATTAAAAAATAACAAATATACTAATACATAACAGAGAGATGATTTACATGGAAAAAAATATCATCTCCCAAAACAATAACTATGCATTTGACTGTTTCCCTCCCAGCCAGGACTCCGACCAGGGCCAGGAAAAAAACTAAGTAATCTCATTCCAAGACAAAGACAGAAAGCATGTTGGAAAACAGATATAAGGGGATAGAAGACACAGTGTGTACCTCCCTGCCCGCTATGGAAGGAAGGAAAGTATTGGATATACAATTAGCGAGAAAGAGGAAAAAGGGAAGCCCAAAGACTAGATGGTGGGATAAGGTAAAGGATGATATGAAATAACTGGGATTGGAGGAGGATGATGCTATGAACTGAGATGCATGGAGATGTGGCATTCATTATAGCAACCCTGCAAAATGCAGGATAAGATGAAAGAAGAAGAAAAAGGATCTGATTAAATAATAATACATAGCAATATTGACAAATAATTAAATATATCTTTTTTAAGTTATAGCCGATATTGGTCATTCATCTAAAATAACAGATATTACATAGAGAAATTAAAGAACATTTCATTTCAAGACACTAAGAAACATCAACAATACTTTTTATACTAAGATTATCTTTCAAAATTTGGGCAGCTGTTGGCGAGTGACTGTAGAAATAGAGAGACATCTCCGGTGACAACATTGGAAATCCATTGTCTGAGAACCTGCCAGAGATATCGGCAGACGTTGACAACCAGACAAAGAGGGCAATGGCATCGCTTGATATGTCAATCTTGTACGTATTCACATTGAGTGTTGTGACAGCTTTGATCTGTTTTGGAAGTGGGGGGGGGGGGGGGGGGGGGGGGGGGGGGGGGGGGGGGGGGGGGAGGGGAGAGAGAGAGAGAGAGAGAGAGAGAAATGAATATTTTTTAAAGCCATTAGGCTGAGTGTTGGTTAAGTGCTACCTTCCATTGTAGGGGGGAGGGGGGCAAATCAAAGACAATACTCAAATCATTCTCAACTTTCAAAATTTTCTTATATTTTTTTCCTTCGCCTCCCCCCCCCCCCCCCCCCCCCCCCCCCCCCCCTCCTCCCCCTTCCAGTTTGAGCCCCAAATTCATAAGTACATCATTAAATGATACAAGTAATTTCAGGTTGGCATCGTTTGTTTGCCCAATGGGATCATAGTATTGTCAAGCACAATTGTGGGGGTAAGAGCAAAGCTCCAAGTACCGTACCCAAAAAAAAGAAGAAAAAACAAATTTTTTAAAAATATATATTCGAAATGACATTGTTAAAATTGAATTACCAGTTCTTCCATATCCTGAAATATTTTTCAATGTTAATAAAATTACAGTGGTTGCAACTGGCATTTTATTTTGAGTTTATAACATGTTTTTATTGTGCCTGTAATTTTTCTCTTATTTTTGTCTTTCTTTTTCAATGATTCAGTTTTCTTTTTGTTTTTGTTTTTTGGTTTATTTATACATTACATTTTAAGTGTTGCTGTTGAGCACATTTAGTGGATGTTGCGCTATATAAAAGCTCACGTTTCTGTTCCCATTCATCTTACTCATTTTGTCTTGAAAATTTTTACTTCATCTGATGAAAAATTAAGATAAACCTCAACTCGTCCCCCAAAAAATTAAGGGACTGCTAAGAATAAAAAAATATGACAAATAAATATTAATTTAAAAGAAAAATTGTAATATAAATTCTGTTGAACCAAAATACTTAATCACTTAGGGATGGACAGGAAAACCCCAATTTTTTTTTTTTTATTTATAAAGAGTTTTAATAATAAAAAAAGAGAGCGGTTGCGACTGCCTGAAGCCCAGGATTGTGAAAATACAAACAAAAGAGTGAAAATGGAGAGGCTTTGGATGGAAACGAAGCCTCTCCATTTTCACTCTTTCTTTTGTAATAATGAAAATAAAATTAGGAATAACAAAAAAAAAAAGGAATTTAAACTCACGGTAACTTTTGCTGATCGCAGTCTGGCGTCTTTGGGGTATGAAAGTGGTAGCCATGACGTGGACATCACTTTACTCTGTGAACTGACTGCAGAAAAGTGAAGGAGGCAGTCAGATCTAGCCAGACAACCTGACTGGGACATGATAGACCCTAATCTCTCAGTAAATATCAACTCAGCTGTTGTCTTCAACTGTGGAACAAACAAAAAAAGGGATTAATCAGGGGGAAGGGGTTGGAGGTGTGGTGAAGTGAAAAAATAAATTGGAGTTTTTATATAGCGCAATATCCACTAAATGTGCCCAAAGCACTTTACAATGGGGGCCCTAGCCAACAGCAACACTTAACATGTAGGACGAGACATGACTCCTGTTGGGTGATACTACAACAAAGAAAGTTTTCAGACAGATGCAATGCTGTAAAAGGCCAGATACTCATTTTACATTTGAGAACGGTGAGAGAATGTGAATAAAGAGGCTTTTTCAAAAAGAAGCAGATGTAGATTCCAAGAGCACACTATCGGTGTACTTAGTTTGAGATCACCTAAAAGTCTCATACAGACACAAGCACAGGTCCCAACAAAGAGGGATACACTCAAATGTTTACAAATCATATATAATATTTAAACAAAACAATACAGTGCATAACAGAGAGATGATTTACATGGAAAAAAATATCATCTCCCAAAACTGTAACCATACATTTGACTGTTTCCCTCCCTGCTAGGGTATCCGACCAGGGCCTGAAAAAAACCAAGTAATCTCATTCCAAGACAAAGACAGAAAGCATGTTGGAAAACATAGATACGGGGATAGAAGACACAGTAAGTGCCTCCCTGCCCACTGTGGGAGTTGGATTAATTTGACAACACAAGATAACAGCATACCTGATAAGGAATATTCCAAGTAAACAACGGAGTAAAACTGTTGTAGTTATACATGTGAATAGTCACATGACCACTAATTGCTTCAGATACGTTGTTCATCCATTTGAATGTGGAAGCCAGGGGGAGACTACTCTCTGCAATTTCTGACATGGATGTCATTGGACGGAAATGGATTGCACCTGTATGAGGAAAAAAAAAAAACAATTTTATAATAGAAGAAGTTTTACTTTGGATTGATATATGTGCAAAGAATAATTCCAAATAAATATACAAGTTTGTTATCCATAACCTCAAACCGGGATTATGGTCGGTTGATTTAAATGTTCACAAAATGAATGTAAAGTAAAAAGCACAAGACTTGGGTTAAGTTTTATGTTTCAAGAAAGACATTGGATGTAGCTTTTTAAAATTTATTATGAACAAATTTGGCATTTCTAGTCATTTTAACATTATATCCCTTTTTGGCATGTTTCAATCTGCCATAATATCGTTTTGAGACAATAGGTCGCATATAAGATGTTGATATGAATTATTAATATATATGTATAAATATTTATATATATAAAAAGTTTTAAAAATGTGAACAGCATGTGATGATGCTGTTTAAGAAGTTCTGACTTGTTACCTGAGGCGTTGTCCTGGACAGACTTGACTGGGATCTCATCGACCACCATGTAAACATTCAACAAATCACTGGCCTTGTCCAGGTATGGAGACACCAGGGTCGGAGAGAAAAACCATTTGGAAAAATAATGCAGCATCTTCCACCTTCCACTGTAATCTGCAAGAAATTATAAGAGAAGCACAATTCTAAAAACTTTATCCATGACTATTTGACAGTTGTCTATCCCTATCAGCTACTGTAGTCTCCTTCAGAACCATTTGGACCATGGGCTAAGAGTTTATCCCCGTTTCTATGGCATAAATAAGAATGATTCCGCCAAACGTGGAAGGGTTGGCAGGTATGTGGAAAGTAACAACATCAACAAATAAAATGAAATTGCTTCAAAACAAATTATGTCCCCGAAGAATTTTAGGAATAATTTGGCCTAACAAAATTAGAAATGAAACTGAGAGAAAAGACAGATAGATAGAGTGAGCATAGATAAAACTATAAAGAGATGGAGATGGAGATGGCTAGGATATGTTGCCAGAATGGAGGCAACTGCTTTTCCAAGAACAGCACTTTGCTGGATGGCGAAGAAGTAGGTCCAAAGAAAAGATCCACGGATAAAAAGCTTAAAGGAGCTGGCCTAACATCTGTGTCAATGCAACTGACAGACAAAGATGCAATTCCTTGGTAGAAGTCTTATGCGCCCCAAGGATCAATGAGGATTAAGTAAATAAAGCTATGTGACCCATAGATTATATTTCCATCAATGCAACATTATCTCTGACTACTATTTTACCATTCTAAAATACAAGCAACCTTCCATTAACCAAGGCTATGTAATGGGTTCTAAAAAAGAATTTTTAACATATTTTGGCCTACAAAAATAAAAACAGTGGATTTATTAAAGAAAGCTGACTGCAATGACATTGAAAGCCAAATAAAAAGAAGAAATGGCATTGGCTGGGTCATGTGGCCAGAATGGAAAAAGGGTTACTTCCCAAGACAGCCTGTACTGGACAGCAGATGGGAAGAGAAAGCGGGTAAGACCCAAAGAAACCTAGCGAAGGACCATGGAGAAAGAATTAAAGGAAGCAGGCCTGTCCTGGAATATAGCCACTACAAAAGCAGCTGATCGTAAAACAATGGAGATGTCTGGTGGATGCCCTATGTGCCTCAAGGCTCGAAGAGGATTAAGTAAGTTAGTATCCAATTGGTTCTTTACAAAAATAATCACCTGGAGACAGACTGTTGAGGAGGAATGCTGTTGGATGATTGACATTTGACATGGGGTCAGGCAAGAACCGTCACAGTCATAAACAGGGAGGATTGGTGACTGGAAATAGCGGCTTTACATGCCATCTGGTACAAATGACACGATAATCACATCTAAACATAGAAAAAGACGAATACAAACATACCAATCGAGGCCCACGTGGGTGCTTGCCAGATATCGTTGAGTTGCCAGTAAAGAGCTGCCATTGTCAAGCCACGTCCATCTGACAAAAGCTGGGACTGGTGACGTCTGTAATGCTCAGTTTGTGTCCTCATTGACATGGCCTGATTAATCTGTGGAGGTTTTACAGTAATTTGTTTATCATCAACAAAAGTATGTTATACATAACAGTATCAAAAACATCTCTTAAAATAACAATAATGGCCATTCAGCATGAAAACTTGTCTTGTACTAAAACCAGTAACAAACAGGTGGCAATGATTGCAAAACTCTGGTCCCTGCATTGGTTAAGGCACTTAACAAACAAACATTACCCAACTTGACTCAAGTATGAATAAATTACCACCTTCTTCAAATCACTAAACAACCTGATTGACATCAAAAAGTTTTCTCATTAGACCTTAAAATCCACAAAGGCATAAAAGAACTTGGACCATTGAGGTTTTTTTATATCAAAAAATGAAATGACAGTCAAAAAAGGTGAAATTTGGGTTAAGTTGATATGCTTGAGTGAAGACAATGGATACTAGGCCTCTATCTTAAAGATATAAAAAACAGAATCTTATATTTCAGGATTTGAAATTCACTTTTTGACATCTGGTTCAACCCGACATTTGGTCACAAATAAGAAATCATTAACTCTCTCTTGTTTGCATGAACAAGCAATCAAAAAGATTTTTATATAGCGCAATATCCAATAAACATGCTCAAAGCGCTTTACAAAGGATCCCTGACCAACAGTAACATGTAGAACGAGATGTGACACCTATTAGGCGATATTACAAATGTTTTTCAACAGAGTCAACGCTGTTGACGGCCAGGTACTCATTTTATATCTGAGTACGGTAAGAGAATGGGAGTAAAGAGCCTTTACCAAGGACTCAACTATGCACCGAGCGAGGCTCGAACCCAGGACCTTCCGATCCGAAAGCGAGTCAAGCCATTACCACATAGCCGCACAAACAATTTTGTTCAATTTTGGTTCCTGTTGAACACGACAGTCATCTTTGCTCACCTGTGAAAGGTAGATGAAATCCATGAATTTTGCCTTCTTGTCTGAGGATGAAGGTTGTTTCATGTGTAAACCTATTTCCGCTGTCATCTCTGAGTTGCCTGTCAAAAATTATCAGAACAGATTTTTTTAAAAGAATAAAATACTTCATATGGAATGTTTTGGGCTCAAAACCTTTCCTCAGTCTACAACAAAAGCAATTAAAACAGTAATACTTCACTTAAAATCCGGATGGATTACTACGCTTACTACAACTTTACAATTACCTATTTAATCTATATGTGACATGTAATTTATACTATGTAATTTTTCTCAGTCAATTTACAATATTATTATACTATATCTAATTCTTAGCTTTTTACTAATCTTTTTTCTTATATGTTGACATCTATATATACTTTACTAGATATCTATATCCTGGCTCAGGGTAGGTACTACTGATGTTGATGGTCACCCTAAATATTTGTTGCCATGAAAGAAATATTCTGTCATCGCAATTTGGGCTGGGATGTTATCTTCTCAATGTAAGATGTGACCAAAATAGCCTCCATCGCTGTTCTTTTATTATTGTACTCAGACGTTGGACCCTGGATCTTTGTTTGTTTGTTTTGTTTTTGAGGGTTTTACGGCGCTTGCAACACATTAAGGTCATATCAGCGCCAGTAAAAATAGAAAAAATGGAACAGTAAAAAGTTCGAGAATTATAATTAGAGCACCCAAGAAAAGGAAAGGGGAATTGGTTCAAATAGGAAATAGATGTAAATTCCAAGAGCATACCATCATAGTACCTAGTTTGAGATCACCTAAAAGTCAATCCAGACACAAGCAGAGGTCCCCACTAAGAGTAATACACTCAAATGTTTTACAAATCATATATAATACAAAGAAAACATAATACAGTGCATAACATAGAGATGATTTACAAGGAAAAAAATATCATCTCCCAAAACTATACATTTGACTGTTTCCCTCCCAGCCAGTGCCAGGAGAAAACCAAGTAAAATCATTCCAAGACAAAGATAGAAAGCTAGTTGGAAAACAGATATATGGGGATAGAAGACACAGTAAGTACCTCCCTGCCCACTATGGACCCTGGATCTTTCATAGAGATCAGTATTTGTAATTGTCTCTGGCCAATAGATTCTGATTGCGCAACTCAATTGTTTGAGGTGGTATGAAGTTCTTTTTTGTGAGGCCCCGGGTTCCATCATTATATGTCAATATCAGAATAATAATAATTTATGGAATAGAAATAACATAATCACTGAGAATAAAGGAATAAGTAAGTAGTAAGAAGTCACCTCAACAAAATACAGTTTAAATGAGGTAGGTCACAATATGCTCACCTAATCCGTGGTGCTGATGATGGATGGCCATGGCTCCATCCACGTCATAGTCGGCCTCTTCAAACACGTCTCTTAAACTCTCCGGACTACACCATGACTGGATTCCATACTCGGTGGCAGCGCGGGGAATTCGAAACACAGCTGGGTCCCATTGGTCCGCTGCGTAATCGTAGTAATGAACTGGGATTGGACGGAATTTAATCGTTAAATTTCGAAAATAAGCATATTTAAATTGCACAATCCTATAGAGACGACTGGGAAATGTTGCCAGAAAAGAGGAAACTGCTTTGCCAACAACTATATAAAAAGCTGAAGAAAAAAAAGCTCAAATTACTTGGCACTGTATCAGAAAACGATAGGATAGAACTTTTCTGAATTTACTAAATTAAACTGTCACTCACTATCTCCATATAATTCACTCCCAGGGTCCTTGGCCACATATCCTTCCTTCACACTCTGAGCTCCATCCGTGGGACTGGACACCAGATATGGACGACTCGGATCTTCCTGCAATACTGTAAGTTGAAATATTTTTTTTTAAACAATAAAATAAAAAATAACATGAAACATTAATACTTAAGGTTGTATATTAACTTTGTTACATGTATAAATAAAGTCCTGCTAAGCATTGTAATTTTTGTAATGAAAATTGCACTAAAGAAGTGCTGAAAATATCAAATTAAGAAATTAAGGAGTAGGCACCAGTTTAAGATAAAGAACTGAACAAGTGCGTATGAAATGTGCCAGACAAAGAAAGAAAGAAAAACACAAGAATCAAACCTCATACCTTCTGATTACCGGTCAGACGTGATACCATTATACATTGTGTAATGGTAGCACGTCTGACTGTTAATCAGAAGGTCATGGAAAAAAACAAAAGTGCCCGAAATGGGGCTCGAACCCGGGACCTGCCGGATCACAGTGCAATGCGACGATGTGGTCTAGTGGTATGACACTCGCTTTTGGATCGGAAGGTCCTGGGTTCGAGCCTTGCTCGACGCATAGTTGAGTCCTTGGAGAAGGTTCTTTACTCACATTCTCTCACCGTACTCAGGTGTAAAATGAGTACCTGGCCGTTTACAGCGTTGTATTTGTTTGAAAAATTGCTAACAGGCGTCATGTCTCGTCCTACATGTTAAATGTTGCTGTTGACCAGGGACCCCTTGTAAAGCGCTTTGAGCATGTTAAGTGGATATTGCGCTATATAAAAGCTCAATTTTTTAATTTTTTTTTTAATGCCTAAACCACTCGGTCACTTCACCCCCTATATATATATATATATATTCATTCATTTTAAAATTTGATCCCCCAAAAAAATGTATCTATACTGATGGAATCGATATAAGAGTTGAGGGTCTGATAGTCTACGAGTTACACCACACTTACCTATTGGTTGAATCGTCTTAACATAGAGGGCAATGAAATCCTGATAGTAGAGATTATAATTGGATTTGGTGCCAAACCAGTTCTGCCTCAGAGCTTTTTCATTCTCATTGCTGCCTGCCCAGATAATTATACTGGAGTGGTGCTTCAGTCTCTCAAGCTGGGAAGGAATTTAAAAGAGACTGAATCTTAGAGAAAAAAATATTATTTTTTTTAATTGAGCTTTTTTATATAACGCAATATCCACTAAACATGCTCAAAGCATTTTACAGGGGTCCCTGGTCAACAGCAACACTTAAAATTTAGGACGGGACATGATGCTTGTTAGGTGATATTACAATTTTTTTCAGTCGCTGTTAAAGACCAGGTACTCATTTTACACCTGAGAGAATGTGAGAAAAGATGTTACTTAAACTACACCTTTCCTTACTGCCTGTTGCCTAGGTGTCTCTTGAAGGGAAAGAGATCAACAATCAAATACGTCTGATATCAACAGGAATCACCCTTGTTCACAATAAACCATCTAAAGGTTAATAATCTTCCTCATGGAAAAAAATTGAAAGTGACTGAAAGAGGACTCAAACATGGGACCTTCCAGGTTATAGTACAATGTCTTTAGCACTTTTGTGCGGCTATGTGGTCTAGTGGTATGACACTCGCTTTCAGATCGAAAGGTCCTGGGTTCGAGCCTCGCTTGGTGCATAGTTGAGTCCTTGGAAAAGGCTCTTTATTCACATTCTCTCACCGTACTCAGGTGTAAAATCAGTACCTGGCCGTTAACAGTGTTGTTCTGTCCAAAAAAATTGTAATATCGCCTAACAGGCATCATGTCTCGTCCAACATGTTAAGTGTTGCTGTTGGTCAGGGACCCTTAGTAAAGCGCTTTGAACACGATTAGTGGATATTGCACTACATAAACACTCAATATTTTTTATTTAAAAAAAAAATTTTTTTGCAACCCCAATGATACAGGGAGAGTATAAAAAACTAGGTAAAGTATTTGGTACTACAAATTATGTGAGGTAGTGAATGTTATATAAATTTACCAGCATAATACAAAATCACACATACAAAAAAGAAATCATGGCTTTTGAAACAAGTAGTTTTCAAGAGCCATATGGCCAAGGAAGCCAGAGTGTTACTAAAAACAAAAAAATTGAGCTTTTTTATATAGTGCAATATCCATTAAACGTGCTCAAAGCGCTTTACAAGGGGTCCCTGGCCAACAGCAACATTTTAACATGCAGGACGGGATATGACGCCTGTTAAATGATATTACCATTTTTTCGGACAGACACAATGCTGTTAACAGCCAGGTACTCATTTTACACCTGAGTACGATGAGAGAATGTGAGTAATGAGCCTTTTCCAAGGACTCAACTATGCGCCGAGCGAGGCTCGAACCCAGGACCTTCCGATCTGAAAGCGAGTGTCATACCATTAGACCACATAGCCGTTACTACACATCATCCATCTCTTTTCTTGTTTCAAGGGGTTGCAATAGCTCAATAGGTAGAGTACTCACTCGCAACCAAAGGGATCTGTATCAAAATCAACTGCAATCAATATTTCTTCTGACCCCTTTGAAATTGAAAAAAAAAAATGATAAAAAAAAAAAGATGAATTATGATTGATTACTTGCTGTGAAATTTCCAGTTTGATGGAGTCGAGGAAATCACCCTTCCCAGGATACATTGAGACGCTAAACATCAAATCTTGCCAAATCATGATGCCCAATTGGTCCGCCACATGGTAGAAATAATCAGACTCATAAATCTGGAATAGGAAAAGTGTATTCTTGATATGATTACGATCTTTGAAATGTATAAAGAAAACGTGAGGAATAGGTTTGATAAATGAATTTGTTAGGTATTAAATTGATTACGTATTAATTGATAGAAAAACAAATCAATTCATGAATATCAATATCAGAGCATATAAATGAAAGTATGAATTAATGAATAAATGAGTGAATGAAGGAAGGAAGGAATGAATGGATGAATGGATAAATAAATAAATAAACACAGATAAATAAATTAAATAAATAAACAAAAACAGAGCCTAAAATATAAACAAGCACAGTAGAGTACGGATAAATAACAACCCAGTGCATTAAAAAATAGCTCTCGATATCAGTTCTTTATTTTGAAGGGTAAAAATGGGGCACAGACATGCATATCTTATTTCCATACATTTTGCTTAACTGTACTCAAATAAGAGAGTATCAATATGAGAGTGAATAAATGAATGAATAAATAAATAATTAAATAATATATTGAAACAAATTTTTTGGGTTCATCCTTGGGAAAGGCACTTAAAAATCATGGCCTGTGTCTACAAATAATGAACATCTAGAGATAGGCAGTGGTATATGCTTCAGGGCCTGTTTTGATTAGAATTGAGTTTGCTGTAAACTGTTGAATTGCATTACATAAACATGATAATTTATTATCATTAATAAATATACTATATATACAATGTTGGTTAGAGCATTAGTAAACTAAGGATAATTGTCAACTGATGATATGGAAACAATTGTATCGACAGAAAAATGTGAGTGCCCTTAGTTATATTCTATATATATATATATATATATATATATATATATATATATATATATATATATTATATATATATATATATATATAAATACACTTCTACAACATTGTTTCAAGCGTGAGCTCTCATCAGGATGTGGAAGTGAAAGTATATTGTTGTGTTTTTCGCATTTTTCTAGATTCGTGTTTATGGAGGTTTGTAATTACATAAAAGGTGTTTGTTTCTATGTCTGCATGAGGATGTTAGTTCGTTTCTTCTGTTGAGTATTGCCATGTTCGGTTTTTATGATGATGAAGAATTTTTCTTCTAAGCAGAGGTTGAAAATCTTAGAAGAGGGGGAGTACAACTGTGCTCTGGAGATGATTCTCCATGTGATGCTGTGTTGTATGTTTTTTTCTATGAGTGTGTATAACAATAAATACTTACCCCTCCACCCCACACTCTCATGGCATTCATACCCACATCAGCAGCTGACTGAAGAAGAGAAAAAATTCTGTCCTCAGTTATCTTTTCCTGGAAGTTGTCGGCGGGAATCCAGTTGCTTCCCTTCAAGAAAATAGGAAGACCATTGATCTTGAAATAAAACGTCAAACCTAAATCGAAAGAATTTAATAAGAAGCTCAGTTCATATAATCATCATCATAGCTTGTCGCTCCAACACCGAACCCACTCCACAACATCTGGAGAGCAGACTCTTAGGTCATGGTCAGTGCAGCTGGGCCTGTCCTGGCATTCTCTAAGAATGTGCTCCATCGTCTGCTCTGGGCATCCAATGTACAAGCCAGTCTCAGCCAGCACCCACTTTTTCATGCTTCCAGCTGTTCTCCCGAGTTTTGCCCATGCTCTGTTCAGTGTTACCCATTCATTCCTGGGGAGTTCTTCTCTCGGATCTTCAACAGCTTCATTTGCCTGATTGTCCCACTCCCCCCATGTGGAAAGTCTGTATACAGCTGCGTGGTCAGGGTTGATGCTTTCTTCCATCTTTCTCAACTTCAGTCTACTTGTTGTTGGGTTGTGGTCATGGAGGGGGTGCCTTGGGTCCATTTCCTATTTATATTTCTGGGCTTTGAAAGCAGTGGCTCTTCGAATGTGGGGAGGTGCAATGCCAGCCAGCCGATGGAGGACTGGAACTGCAGTAGGGTCAATCTTTTGGCATGGCAGGATCTTGCCCAGACTGGTGAGGCGTATTCGGTTGATGAATAGCAAAGGGCTAGTGCAGTTGTCCTGAAATGGGAACAAATTGGAGAACAACACATTTCCTGTGTACCTCAGTGTCACCTTAAACCGCACACTGTCGTTCTCTCAGCTCACAAAGAAAACAAAAGCAAA
This sequence comes from Berghia stephanieae, assembly GCF_034508935.2. Lineage (NCBI taxonomy): Eukaryota > Metazoa > Mollusca > Gastropoda > Nudibranchia > Aeolidiidae > Berghia > Berghia stephanieae. The sequence goes on from NC_088371.1 coordinate 26,206,665, forward strand.
GGTGGCCACAAGAAAGAATCTCCTAAGAAAACTGGAAAGCACTACATGAGGAGCAGATCCAAAAACAGTTTCAAATAATGAAAGCAAAGCATTATCTAGATTTCATTATCAATTTATTATATCACCAGTCAATTGCTGGTCAGATGCAAATGAAAATATAATCATGAACAACGATGAAATATTAAATCAATGGGCACAGTATTTTAAAAATCTTTACGCAGACGATGACAGGGACTCGACCACAAAGACTTGCAAGAGAATGGTCGTGGTACAACAATCATGAAGGTGAAGCAGGGGCTGCTTATGATGAAAGGAAAGCTGTTGGACAGGATAACATTTCAATCGAGCTTTTGGATGTTCTGGGCGATGTAGGAAATGGACATACTAACAAAAGTTTTTAATATGATCTACAGCAAAGGCATCGTACCAAATGAGCTGAGACAGTCCGTCTTTATCACACTCCCGAAAAAAATGAGTTCAAAAGATTGTGATCAATACCGCACGATCAACATCATGAGCCAGATCACAAAGATCCTCCTAAGCATCATAATGAAAAGAATGAGAAATAAGACTTCACCAGGGATTGGTAGGGAACAATTCAGCTTCGTGAAAGGCAAAGGTACTGTGAAAGCCATCTTCACATTTTAAAAAATACTAGAAAGGTCTATTGAGAGAGAAAAAAAAAGCACGTACCTCGGCTTCGTGTACTTTTCAAACACCTTCTAGTCAGTTAATAATAATAATAATAAATGTACATTTATATAGCGCTTATGCCGAAGCTTCGACGCGCTTCACATAACATATATACACCTACATACACATACATACACACACTTAACTGAATGTATACACGAGTGCACACACGCACACACACATACACACACACAAACACATGAACGTATGCGCTTTAAACATAAAGTTAAATATAAAGCTCTTTTTTGAAGTACCCACATCCATTGGAATAGAACATTATGACCGCCCCTTTTTAAAAATTTGTAGTGGAACCTAACAGCATGTGTAAGATTGGACCATGAGACCTCCGATTTTTTTAATATTAAAAAAAGGAGTGAGGCAAGGATGTGTTTTATCACCAAAACTTTTCAACATGTACACTGAAATGATCTTCTGTAAAATTGAAGAAGTACCAGGAATCTGTGTGAGAGGTGAGAATTTGACAAACCTGAGGTACGTGGACAATGCAGTTCTTATGATTTACACACCAGAAAACCTTCAGATCATGCTTGACCAAATAGTGGTTGGTAGTGAAGCGAATGGACTTTTGCTGAATGTCAGAAAACCGAGTGCATAGTCGTTAACAAACAAAATCCAGATCCATCTTTTCACCTCACCAGCAAAGGGGAAAATATCATACAAGTTAAAAAGTTTAAATATCTCGGTGCAACCATCATGAACAATGCTAGAGATTTTGTAGAAATAAAACAAAGAATTACGATGACTAAAAACATCTTCCATTATCTAAGACAGTCATTTCTGCCACCAATATTAAATTAAACATTAAACTTAAGGTGATCCAAACGTACTTTCTCTCATTTCTCCTCTACACGTGTGAAACCTGGACTCTAGACAAGGAATGTCAAAACCGTCTAGAAGCTTTCGAAATGTGGTTGTACAGAAGATTGCTAAACATCAAATGGACAGAGAGAATAACAAACGAAGAAGTTTGGATAGCCGGGGTGAAAAAAAGAGGATAGTTTTAAAAGAAAAAAAAAAGAAAGAAAAGAGGAAAGTAATGGCAGTGTTATAATAATAATATTAATAATAATAATAAATAATAATAATAATAATAATAATAATAATAATAATAATAATAATAATAATAATAATAATAATAATAATAATAATAATAATAATAATAATAATAATAAAAGAATAAGAAAGTAGTCCTTCCGAATCATTGGACTCATGGACCCGGAGTTTAAAACTTTCGATAGAACGCTAGTCTATTGCAAATTACTTTCCACCAGATTAACAGACCCAGCTATCCAACCAATGCTGGGGGGGGGGGGAACAGGGGGGGTCAGAAAAAAATCTCGACAATTGCTTTTGTCCATTTATTTAAGGTTATTTTTATAATTTTAAAATACATCCTTTAGATACCGTCTTCTGGGCCTTCCATGAAGGAATATAGATAATCCATCAAACAAGATGTCTGATGTCACCAGAAATAACCAATGTTGTCCAAATAGAAACAGGGATAAACTTGGGCCTTATAGCTCTCTGAAAGAAGGGAATAAGCTAAGTTAAGAATTCAGAAATCAACGTGATGGTGGATGACATAGAAGCAGACTTGACACAAGCAACAAACAAAAAATCTGTATATCTATGGAGGTAAAAATTCAAATTTGAAGAAAATAATCTGTACAACTCAAAATACATACTTTTTACGTTTATTTACGTTATGAATTAACACTTAAAATGCTTTAGGAGTGATTGATAAGAAACAAAATTGAAGGCACTCAGCTCTTTGTTATTGTTTTCAGACAACCATTGTATTGATGAGTACTCACTAAATTACATCAATCAGACTATAAACATTTAAGGTTTTGGTTAATGGTTTTGTGTATTGGTACATAATATCCGGCAGTAGATGTTGTGAGTGTTTTACTTAAAGCATAGCATCAATAGTGTTGTTCAGTTCAATGACACAGTAGAAGTCTGGCAGAGACACCTATAAAGTCTTCGTACGGCCTATTTTAGATTATAGTGCATGCGCTTGGGACCCCAAGTGTAAAAAGCAGATAGAACAGCTCGAGAAAGTTAAAAACAGGGAATATAGATTTGTTTGTAACGATTACAGGAGGACTAAAAGCATCAGTGAGATGCGCAAGAGGCTAAACTGGTCGCCCTTACATGAGAAACGCACTATACAAAAAGCCAAAGTCCTCTTTAAGGCCTGACAACAATCCCAATTGATAGTCATATGCACAAAGCAAAAGAAAAGAACACTCATACCAGGTCCTGCAGTCACAAGTTAATGCTCAACTCAACTCGTTTTTTCTTAGCACCATCCGAATATGGAATTCTCTGCCTGAAAATATTAAAACAAAAGCACGGAGTTGCAACTTAATAACAAGGCAAGACTAACTGTGTAAGCACCGGATGGGCATTTCTATCGTTTTTAGCTAAAACCCAAGTACAACCCCCACCCCGGCTATCCAAACATCATAATAATATAAGATGTCATTACATCCATGTTTTTTTTAAATCACAAGCATGATAATTAAAAGTTATTCTGTTTTTATTTTTTTTCATTTTTCTCGAAAGCGATGTCTCTGCACTTTGAGCTGGATGTCAACAATTTAGTCATTTCTGAGCAAAAATACAATTTCTTTATCATCTTTTCTCAAAATTTGGTTTTAAAAAATCCAAATCTGGTGGAAAAAATCTGATTATCACCAGAGTTGGTAGCTAAATAAAATCTGTATCTTGATTAAATTTGCTCAAGTGTCAGGTTTTGTGGAAGCTGTGAGGACCAGAACAAAAGCTACAGGGAAAAAATTGAAGGAAATCACCCAGGCCTTATACGCCTGCCAGTATTAAGATAATATATGTGTATATATATATGTGTGTGTGTGTGTGTGTGTGTGTGTGTGTGTGTGTGTGTGTGTGTGTGTGTGTGTGTGTATGAGTGTGTGAACGAAAATGCTGAAAACGAAAAGTTGTATAAAGTCAAAATCATCAGAATTATGAGGTTTGAGGGAGGGATCGGTATGAGAGACTACATTTATTTGCTCACAATAATAAGCATCTTGATTTGTCTCAAAAATGTTATTATTTGGAATTTTTAATTCGACTTTTAAAAAAACAAACAAAATCACAAAATCAAAATTTGAATGAATTCAAATAAAAGCTCAAAACAGCATCCAGACCCTTTGTTCATTTTTTTTTGTTTGTTGTTGTAATTTTTGTTTGTTTTTTGTTTGTTTGTTTGTTTGTTTTGTGGGGGGGGGGGGGGGTATGCGTTTTCTTTTGTTGATTGGTTTGTTGCTTGTTTGTTGGGGGTTTTTTTTCTCCTCTTTTGCAATATTGTTCCGTTTTTCCAAGAAGAAAAAAAATTTATATACGAGGTCAAATTTTACTGGGAGACCAGTGATGTGAGATTTTAAGTTCAAAAGGTCAGGATTCAAAGGTTAAAAGGAAAGATTCATCTTACCCTTGGATGTATCATTGGAGACAGGGTCCTGAATCAGTTCCACAGTGCGAAATCCAATCTGAAGTGACTTAAAGGTCTTCTCAGACGTGGTACTAAAGGTAGCAGTGAGGTTGAATAACCTTTGGTCTCCGTAACCCCTCGGCCACCACAAAGGAACGTCCTGATTCCAATGAGTTACAAAAACAGAAATGAGATATAATAATTCGAATGAATAAAGGATTGATAGACTGAACGATTGATTAATTTATTGAATGGTTGATTGACTGATTAACTGGTTGATGCATTGACAGATTGAATGGTTGATTGATTGACTAATTGACTAACTGATTAATTGATTGATCTATTGATGGACTGATCTTTTAATTAATTGACTGACACTGACTCATTGACTGATTGATTGATTGATTGATTGGTTGAAAATTGATTGTTTGATTGACTGACTGATGAACTCATTGATTAATTGACGAATTGATTGATTGATTGATTGATTGATTGACTGATTGATTGAATGATTTGATATTGGTCCGATGACCATTGCTTGACTACACCTTGACAGATATGAATGAGTCCTTGAATTTTTAATTTATGATATGTAGTGAATAAATAATAGATATCAAGATTTGCTTTTCTTTCTGAAATGGCGTAAGTCTGTTTTTGAAAACAATTCTTATCAAGTATGACAAGTGGTTGGACTGGTGAGGAAAAACAGTGAATGCACAGATTCGTTCATCCATCTATTCATCCATAAATCCATCCATTCCCCTATACATCAATCCATCCATTCCCCTATACATCAATCCATCTATCCCTCTACACATCAATCCATCTATCCATACGTCAATCCATCTGTCCATCAATCTATACACCCATCCATCCATCCATCCATCTGACCATCCGACCATCCCAATATACATCATTCATCTATCGATCCATCCATCTATTCCTCTGTACATCAATCCATCAATCTATATATCCATCCATCCATTCCTCTCTACATCCAATATATATCAATCCATCTATCTGTCCATCACTTCGTCTACCCATCCACCCATCTATCCATCGAAATTCAAACCACATACCTTTGGTATAGTGAGTTTCACTTTGACCCTGTTTGTTGCAGAGGAAACAACAATGGCCTTGTCTACATGAACTCCCAACTCATTCATGGCTAAGTGGAGCTGACCTTTAACTCCTTGACCTTCCTTAGTAACATCGAAAAATGCATCTACAATTACAAACCACTGGCTATTGACTGGAAATAATGGAAAAGGAGAGAAAAGAGGTAAAATTTAATTTAAAATTAGAGATTTTTTAATATAGCACAATATCCACTAAATGTGCTGAGCACACTTAAAAAGGAGTTCCAAGCAAACAACAACAACAACAACAACACTTAACCTATATCGGATGAGATATAACGCTAGTATTACACAATTACAATATCCACTAAATGTGTTCATCACACTGTAAAGTTATTACACAATTACAATATTGTTTTCAACAGAAACAACACTGTTACCAGACAGGTACTCATTTTACACATGAGAAAGGTGACAAAATATGAATAAAAACCCCTTTCCAAGGACTCAACTTTGTGCTGCCCTCAATGGGACTCAAATCAGGGACTCACATATCTAAAGTGAGTGTCTTATCACAAGACCAGACTTACTTTCTTAGGACCTTCATTCCGGCTATCGACGAATCCCCTCCATCTTGTCTGGCTTTATGCCATCTTCTCAGATTCTCTCCATGTTAAGCCTTCAGTTTTTAGATCCTCCATCAATGCCCTCCTCCAGCTATTCCTAGGCCAACCCTCTTCCTCGTTCCCTGTAGGTTCCGTAGAAGAGCCTGTCTGGTAATATTTGTTGTAGGCCTTCTCAGGGTGTAGCCTCCTCCTGATAATTTCTACCTCTATTTCTTCATGGTCTGTCATTTCCCATAGATCTGCATTTCTAAATTTGTTATGCCATTTAATTTGTCGTATTCTCATAAGAAGACCATAAAAGCACAGGAGTTATGGGGGGGGGGGGGGGAGGGGAAAATAAGGGGGGGAAGAGATGATGACGAAAACAAAAATTGCAAGTCATTGCCTGGAACTGTGGCTAGTACTGGTTGAATTGGGGATTTATGGCAAGCCACCACCACCCCACTATAAGGCCATAACCTATCATTGAAAAAGGTGAGTGAAAAAGGAAAAACAACAAGAAATGAAAAGAGGACAATAGACATTTTTTTAATGAATCTGGGACTCAAATAGTATGGTACCCTCCACATGACTGTCAGAGAGACGACAATCTTTGAATTTCGTAACCCAATGAATCTTCAAAGCGATGAAATTCGTCGGCCAATGCTTGTTTTAACTGAAGTAATGCTTTGAATTTAAATTGAATTACTTACCTTTCTGCGTGATTGCTGACAGAGATGTGAGGATGGCACTGTTGAATACATTTAGATAAATCGGTTTCCTGAGGATACAAAGATGTATTTACAGAATAAAAATACTTTAACACCAACTTCCTTTATAAAATCTTATTAAACAAAACTAATATAGGAACGCCGTTGTCTTCCTCAGTTCTGTCAGGGTCAGAAGAGTGATACTAGGCCAAAAATCTGTCTTGCTGTGCATTCTAAGGGCAGGTATGGAGTATATGGTGGGCGTCTTCATCTCCTTCACCACAATAAATACAATGTATTGTATTTGAAGATGAAAACAACATATTTTGATAAAATCTTCATTGCATTAAAAATGTGACCCATCATATCAAGTAGATAGATATTATGTCAAGGTGAAACACTTGTGCGGCTATGTGGTCTTGTGGTATGATACTCGCTTTCGGATTGGAAGGTCCTAGGTTCAAGCCTCGATCAGAGCATAGTTGAGTCCTTGGAAAAGGCTCTTTACTCACAATCTCTCACCGTATTCAGGTGTAAAATGAGTACCTAGCTGTTAACATCATTGTCTCTGTCGGTAAAATTTTAATATCACCTAACAGGCGTCATGTCATATAATAATAATAATAATAATAATAATAATAATAATAATAATAATAATAATAATAATATATTATCACTTTCAGAAATTATATTTATTCTTCTCAATAAAACCAAAAAACTTGACCCACGCCAATTTTATTATCTTTCATAAAATAAGCTTGACATGTCATTATATTATTCTTCTCAATAAAAACTAAAGCTTGACCCATTTAAATTATATTTTGTATTCTCAATAAAACCTAAAAGCCTGACCCGTATCAATTATATTCATTCTTCTCAATAAAAACTAAAAGCTTGACCCATTTCAATTATATTCATTATTCTCAATAAAACCTAAAAGCCTGATCCGTGTCAATTATATTCATTCTTCTCAATAAAACCTAAAAGCTTGACCCATTTCAATTATATTCATTCTTCTTAATAAAACCTAAAAGCTTGACCCGTGTCAATCATATTCATTCTAAAAACTAGATCCATGCCTCACAAATTAAATTGTCCACATCTTAATAAGCCTGACATAATACCGATTAAAGACAATGGATCCAATTTATATATATTTAAAGACACAAAAAAAATTACCAAATGCCCTGAGTGGGAAAAGATGGACCCCAATCCCATGAAAATGAACACTGTTCTTTTCGTATCAAGTTGACATGGCACTCCCCATGTTGGACGTCGGCTGGACAATTAGGTAGAATGGGGTATGGATACAGACTAGTCCTCGACGCTGCTTCCATGACAGCTGATTTAAACTGGATTGAAATGGTGTTGTTCCCATTCTAGTCGAGAGAGTAGAGATAATTTGTAAAAAAAATATAATGACAGCAAAACTCGTGAAAACTTGAAGTGTTTTGTAAAGCATTTTGCACACGATTAGTGGTTCTGCACAATGTAATAAAAATATAATAGCTTCAAAAAAAAGAATTATATTACATAATACTTTCGAAACCTTTCAGAACCCAAAACTGCAGAGCATCAGATCGAGCATTTTATTGTGACAAGCTATTGGGAGGATTTGCGACTGTACACAAATGCACCAACAAATTGTAGTGTGAGATGAGACTATTAGAAGCTGACACTGCCAGCAACAACAACAAAAACAGTTAAATTTAATACTTCAAGTTAAATCTAGGTAGATGAGAGAAAAGTCCTGAGTACGTCCACTTTGGATAAATGACTATCTGGATTTTATGTACAGTATTCCATTTCAGCTGGGTTTTTTTTTTTATTGTTCTGTTTGTTTGGGGTTTTTTTTTTTTTGTTGATTGTTCTGTTTGGGTTTTTTTTTTTTTTGTTTGTTTTGTTGCTGAGGAAGGCATTTGAGTCCTAATCATTATTAGTTAAGTATTTTGCTCTTTCTGGAAGTTGTTTATCAATATTTATTTCAACACTTTTTATAGTCCACAGCTTCTAGCAGTTTTGTGTTCACTACAAAGTGAAATCTACTCCCATTGTGTTCACTACAGAGTGAAATCTACTCCCATTGTGTTCACTACAGAGTGAAATCTACTCCCATTGTGTTCACTACAAAGTGAAATCTACTCCCATTGTGTTCACTACAAAGTGAAATCTACTCCCATGCATCTTGCATTTATGTAGAAATTAAGCACAGGGCATATGAAGTAGCAAATAAATATAAAATGTTCACTTTTACAACAACAACAACAAAAAAGATGTAATAACCTGGTTTATTTAATAATTAGAATGTTAAAATATGTGTCTCAAAAATAAAATAAAAAATTGTTTCTTTTTTAGGAAGGAGCAGTATGTCCTATTAGCAGGACAACTTCACCTTTATCATCACGGCTTCTAGTAAGATCCAGTTATCAATTCATTCTAGGTGAAAAGATTGGTACTTAGAATACTGGCAAGACTTGTCTCGCCAGATATTAAAAATGATTCATTCAAATTGTCAGGGGATGGGCACTATTGTCCATGCCGTCTAGCTGACATTTTTATTTAATTCAAATAACATATTCAGCATTTGTTGTTGTTGTTGTTGTTGTTGTTGTTGTTGTTGTTGTTGTATAATTAAGGATTGCTTTAAAATATATTACGGTTCAAAGAAATAAAAAATATCCAAATTAATCTTCTTTTTTACCTGCACATTATCACGTACTCTGACAGTCGATTTAACAAACATATTGTCAGACTTTCCAACCAAATGTCCATTGATGTAAATTGTGGCAACTGTGTCAAGACCATCGCACACTAAGTTGATTTCCTTGGCACTTAACATAGAGCTAGAGACTGGAAGTGGAAATTCAAAAGTTTTAATTGAAATAATAATGATAATGCCTCGTAATTATTTACAAGTTGTCTTGGTAGAAATGGAGAAATCTGTTATCCCTTACCTGTCTAATAGAATTGTAAACTATCAATAACAATGTGAAATTTAATGTAAGCTTCATTTAATATACGAAAACAGATAAAATGGATGTTTCGGGCTTCCCCTTTATCAACAAAACAGGATGAATGAAACACGACTAATGTGGTAGTGGTGTTGTTAAGATGAATAAACAAAAACAGTGATGGGCAGGAAATAGTATGCTCCTTTGTAAGGAAGCACGAATTAAAATAAAACAATAGATATTTATATGTTTTGTTGATAAAGGGGAAACCCAAAACGTCCATTTTATCTGTTTTCGTATATTAAATTGAAGCTTACATTCAATTTCCATTGTTATTTAGAAAACTAATGAAGTATTATAGCAAGCTGAAACTAAAAGGTTATTAATACTAATACAATAAGAAAAAGACAAATGCAATTTTTAGTGTACCTAAATCGACATAAATGTATTGAACATCTTGCTCTCACAGGAAAGATAGAAGGTAAAAAGAGTAAAGGTAGACCAAGAAAAACATATTTGAATAGTTTGAACAGCTGGGTGACAAAGAAAGAGAAGAGTAATATTCGTTTTCTGAGGTTATCTGATCATAGAGATGAATGATCACCAATGTCTGGCACAGACTTGGTACTTGAAGAAGAAGAAGAATTTATTTCTTCAAGCATGAAGTAGCAAGATGGTCAAAGGAGATATGGTATTGAACTTCCATCCAAAGGATCCGGGTTTGAGTCCCACTGTTGGCATCTCATTTTTTGGTACTGCACTGCGACTGATGCCTGGATTATTTCAATCTTTTCTAAATATAGACCCTAAAGGAGAAAAATTCCACTAAAGATAAACAAAGGAATCCATTTATTTACACTCCAGCATGGTTTCTTCAAACTCATTTGAATGTCCCAATGTTTTTCATTATTATTCTTTGTTACCATTCCATTCCTTCCTCTGACTAAATTTTACCTCATACACAGTTTCCTCGAAATAATTTCACTCAGCCAACATTTTAAAAATGAATCTATTAAAGTTTTTTTGGACCACTGATGATTAACTGTGGCATTGACAGTTACGTATGTGTACCGTTTAATTATGCAACCATCCCCCTCTATTCCATACAGAAATCTGCTTTACATTGTTATCAATAAAAAAATCGGATAATTATCTTTTTAAAGAAGTCTTTTACTGCCAAAGGTGTCAGCAGCAGCACCGCACCACAAATTGAGCTAGAGAGAGGTGGTTTCTGAAGGCCACATATCACGATGCAGAGACGCCAACTTTAAATTTTGCTCACGAGGAATTTCAGACACCACTCGTAGGCATTTCAATGCCGAAAGAGGAATTTCCCCACACAAGAAAAGGGAATTGGGATGGTATTTGGCATTGTGTTTACATATTGTATAGTTCTAAACAGACAACTGATTATAATTATATTATGATATATTATAAATACAATGCCAAATACAATCACAAAGTTTCCTTATTTCAAATGAAGTAAAGCTCCAAAACCTAATGGTAGTGATTGTAGTACTGGTGGAAGTGAGGATGATGTGGTGTTGGTGGTTGTAGTAGTAGTGGTAGTGATGATGATGAGTGATTGTGGTTGTTGTAGTAGTAATGGTAGTGATGATGATGCGGTGGTGGTGGTTGTTGTAGTAGTGGGAGTGATGATGATGTTGTGGTTGTAGTGTAGTAGTAGTAGTAGTAGTAGTAGTAGTAGTAGTAGTAGTAGTAGTAGTAGTAAGTAGTAGTAGTAGTATAGTAATAGTAATAGTAATAGTATAGTAGTAGTAGTAGTAGTAGTAGTAGTAGTAGTAGTAGTAGTAGTAGTTAGTAGAAGTAGTAGTAGTAGTAGTAGTAGTAGTAGTAGTAGTAGTAGTAGTAGTAGTAGTAGTAGTAGTAGTAGTAGTGGCAGTAATGATGATGTGGTGGTGGTGGTAGTAGTAGTAGTGGTAGTAGTAGTAGTAGTAGTAGTAGTAGTAGTAGTAGTAGTAGTAGTAGTAGTAGTAGTAGTAGTAGTAATGATGATGTGGTGGTTGCAGTAGTAGTGGAGTTGTACGATGTGGTTGTGGTGGTTGTAGTAGTAGTGGTGATGTGCTGGTGGTTGTAGATGTAGTTGTAGTGATAATGTGGTGGTGGTGGTGGTGGTAGTAGTGTTAGTTCAGATGATGTGGTAGTATTGGAAGTAGTAGCAGTAGTGGTGGTAGTGATGATTATGTGGTGGTGGTGGTGGTTGTTAGTGATGATGATGGTGGTGGTGGTTGTAGTATTAGTGGTAGTGATGATGATATGATGGTGGTGGTTATAGTAGTAGTGGTAGTGATGATGATGTGGTGGTGGTGGTTAAGTAGTAGTGATAGTGATGATGATGTGGTGGTGGTGGTTAAGTAGTAGTGGTAGCGATAATGATGTGTTGGTGGTTGTAGTAGCAGTGGTAGTGATGATGATGTGGTAGTGGTGGTTGCAGTAGTAGTGGTAGTGATGATGTGGTGGTGGTGGTGATGGTTGTAGTAATAGTAATAGTGCTAGTGATGATGATGTAGTGGTGTTGGTTGTAGTCGTGGTTGTGATAATGATGTGGTGTTGGTGGTTGTAGTGGTAGTGATGATGATGTAGTGGTGGTGGTTGTAGTAGTTGTGGTAGTGATATGGTGATGGTGGTTGTAGTTATAGTGGCAGTGATGATGATGTGGTGGTTGGAAAGGGGGGGGGGGGATATCCTTGGAACAAATTGACCTCACCAGAATTTGACGGAAGTTGCCCGTAACCCGGAATATTTTGCTCCAGACCGGAGTTTTGGCATCACTGCATGATGGATATCGAACTGGGTATCTTTTGGGTGTGTAACAAAGTCCATTCCGCTGAGCCACACTACCCCTCCCCATCAAGTCATTATGGAAAGGAAAGGTTTCCTCGACCTTTTTTGGATTGTCCGAGAAGTTGGAGGAAACATGCTAGAATATTTTTTTTTTTTAATGCCCTTTCGCGATGATATCATAAAATATCGTCTCCTAGGCATTGCATGAAGGAATAGAGATAATTCATCAAACAAGATGTCTCATGTCAACACCAATCACCCATGTTGTTCAAGTGAGCAAATTGGGGGTTAATAATCTTGCCCAAGAAAAAAAAAGAAAGTCCCTGAAGCAGGGCTCGAACCCGGGACCTTCCGGGTCACAGTGCAATGCCTTAACCACTCGACCACTGATTTATACAACACATCCTCTTCTATTCTGTACAGAAATCTGCTTTCCATCGTTACCAATACAAAAATCAGATAATTATGTTCTTAAAGAAGTCTTTTACTGCCAAAAATATGCATGGATTCAGTATTATTGAATAGACAGTGTGTAGATGAAAAATTTGGAAGCAAGAATTGGTGTGAGATAATAATCTGAAAAGATAAGTAAGAAACAGTGCTGGACATAGCGGAAAAGAAATAAAAGAAAAAAATCATCCCAAAAGATAAGTTTACCTCGACTAGCAAGACAGGCTGCCCTTTTTTTTTTCTTTTTTTTTTCCTTTCTGCTTTGCCTGCCACTGTTTCATGCTTCATGGATAACGGTAAAACTTGTTTTCTATACTTTGGGTAGGGCGCATGAAATTGGCAGATTTGACAGACTTAATTACCCAATCACTGGTGGGTGGATAGACGGGTCAATCTGGGTTTGAAATTGGTCCAATCGAATGTGAAGAAGGTACTTCAACTCTCTCGAGTTCACCCTCATTGAAAATCAAACAAATTTGTTCGATTTTCCATGCATATGAACTCGAAGGAGAGTTAACCATCAGGATCCAATTGGATAAATTTTGATGTGAAACAATTTCAGTTTCAATATTTAAGAATTAAATAACCACTGTTTTTCTTTAATCCTTGAAAGGTATACAAATATCATAAAAATAATAACCTTATGGCATGTTTTGTAGACAACAAACATATATCTGAAAAGTAATGTAAGATACATTGCTTTACAAAAAGAAATATTAAAATTAAAGTCATCCAAAATGACAAAACAAAGCAAAAACATTAAAAGACATAAAAAAAAAACAAAATCAGTCTCAGTCAGTTGGAAATCAAACTTCAGTTATTATAAGAAAATGAGTTTCTTGATAAGAAAATTATTTAAAATCCCAGAACTCAATCAATCCAGTTTAGCCGTAAGATTACCATAAAATGTAGAGGAATAGTTCCAGTCAGAACGGCCCATCCATTTGTATTTCACATCATTGTCTCTGTACAATGGAGATAGTTTTCCTGTGGCTGGCAATAAGTCTGTGTACATTGACCCTGGGACTGTTGCATCATGATGGATTCCTGAGAAAGAATCAATAGTATTGCCCACTGTGGTAAGCAGTTCGAAACTTGAATTGGAAATGAAACATATAATTATTGCATGTGAAAGAACAACAAAATTATTTGAAAAAAAAAAAAAAAAGAAAAAAAAAGAACAAAAAAGATTCAATTTAATAAATACTTTCCCTTGACTCGTTATAATAACACTGAGAAGGGGAAGAAGAAGAAGAAGAAGAAGAAGAAGAAGAAGAAGAAGAAGAAGAAGAAGAAGAAGAAGAAGAAGAAGAAGAAGAAGAAGAACAACAACAACAACAACAACAACAACAACAACAAATAGCTATCTTGCAATATATGAAGTCCTCATTCACACCTGAGTTGAATGGGGAAACGTTTATCAAATAACCTACAGCACGGACAAATAATCTTAAAGATACATCGCCATGAATCTTGGTGAAAATGATATTACATGGTAATATAGAAAACTCTGATCCCACTTGTAGGTTGAAGGGCTAGCCAGAAATGAACTTTTTTTAAAAACAATATACGTGCAGTACAGACTTGTGGATCAATAAGTCTTTACATATTTTATTGTTAGAAAATAAGGTTCCATAGAATGATATTAAAACACTGTAGTTTGATTGATTGGGAACTTGAATAAATACTGCGATTCTGAAACTGAATGTCTGTGACCATGGTGACAATAGTACATTATGAGGTAATTTACCTTTTGCTTCATTTGTCACGAACCATCGATTCCCGTTGATATCCAATTTGGTGAAACTCAGGCATTTCACAGGAAAAGAACAAATTAATAATATGATTATGATGTCTTCCACTTGTAACATGACTGCAAGGTGTGTCGATATCAGCATGGGAGAAATTGACGAAGATGATGTTGGCAAGATGATCTGGGACTAGGATGATTTCAGACGAGTTGTTACTGAAACTGAAACGGGGAGAAATGAGTCGTTAAAACTTAAACGGTCAAGTTCCAAACCAATTGAAAATCATTACATAACTTTTTTTTTCATTGCAAAGTCACAAAGGACTTCCGCAGTTTAACAGCACGTCTAAACCTAAAGAGGGATTTTTCTTTTAATTATCGGAGGGAGACCCTCAACCCTAGCCCTAACTAAAACTAAAATCTACTAGAAACCTGACCTGATGAAACATGTTTGCCATCACTTGCAATATCGAAACTTGTGGAAAACAAAACAAGTAATAATGGAGTCAGCCGGAGTCGTTAACGACAAACGACTCAGCAAATTGTGTTTGAATTAGAAAAACACAAATAGACGTTTAGTCCAGAGTCTAAGTCTAATAAAGGAGGCCCATACTCTAGAATGAAATGGCTGAAAGATCGAGTGTGCTGTGAAACTACGGAAGTCCTCCCAAAAATCTGTTGTTGCAAGAGTCACAAGAAAAATTGGAGCGGTTTGAGACGAAGAGTAAACAAGAAGAGGGGAAAGAGGAGAAGGAGGATCAACTTCTTTATCATCACCCCTATCTTATCGAATTGCTTGTGTCAGAGTCAGGGATATAAAAATGCCAAAAACTTCCTGCCAATTAAACATCGTCGTCAACCACATGACCAACGACCGTCAATTAGAAGTAATTGTAACTTTAAAACGTGTTACATTGAGTTGATTATCACTGCCGAAATGTTTAGGCATGTTGACGTTCTTTCTATCTACCCTTTATCTATAATTTATCATCATGTCCATGAACGCTGAAATTTAAAGTAAGCAGTCATTAGACTGAATGTAAACAAAAACTCACCGGAAGTCTGGCGTGGGCAGCATGCGATCACTCAAGCATCCGTCAACAAGTAAGTACAGTGGAGCACGCGTATAACAAGTTAGGCTATAACAGGAGCCCGGTTATGGCATAGTTTTTTTAATCCTTAAATTCTTTCTTCCTCGTTGTCTTTGATAAAATGTTCCGACTATAGCAGGGACTTTAAAGAGCATAATCGGTTATTCACCATCCATCGTGGCTTGTACTCTTCAGCACGTTGCCGGTCAGCTGTCTCCACGAATCACGATCCTCTGCGGTGCGCATGAAATCTGCGTTGCTTTTTAAATCACTTATGGCCATTCTTAGGTTATCTAGATATGTCATTTTTTGTCTTCTTCTAGCTCTCTTTCCTTCTATCAGCCGAGATCTTACCAACTCTTCTATTCCGTCTCTTCGCCACACATGTCCCAGTATCCCGTAACTGCTTCTTTCTGATTTTATCGATCATCATTCTTCCCTTTCTCACATTCGCCAACACTTCCTCGTTCGTATAGTTGTCTGTCCATGATAGCCTCAACATTCTTTTTACATCCACATCTCAAATGCCTCTAACCTCCTTATACATTCATTGTCAAGCGTCCACGTTTCACAACCGTATAAAAGGCTACTTATAACTAGTGTTTCTACTACTTTCATTCTTGTCTTCAACTTTAGGTTGTTGCTTGACACAATTGGTCGCATTTTATGGAACCTATTGCTATTCTTTGTTTTATATCATCTATGTCACGTGCGTCACGGGTAATGATAGTGCCTAAAGATTTAAATTTATAACTTGTTTAATAGACTCTCCTTTATTTGACAAGTAGAAGGTCGTATTGTTGTCATTCTTTGAGACCACCATGCATTCGGTTTTCTTAATATTTAGTTTCAGGCCCATCTCTTCACTTTTGCTCATCAGTATATCTAAAATTTTCTGCACGTTTTCTGGAGAGTATGTCATCAGAGTATCATCGTCTGCGTATCTTTTGCTATTCATATTCTGCCCTCCAACGACGACGTCTTTCATATCTTCAATTTCTTTGAATATTATTTCGCTATATATGTTAAAAAGGTACTGTGATAAGAAGCAACATTTTCTTACTCCCTTCTCGATGTTAAAGAAGTCCGGTGTTTCATTATCAAGTTTGAGACACGCTGTTTGATTCCAGTATAAGTTTTCACAAATCGAAGGTCTTTACTGTATACACCGATCTTTTCTAAGATTTTGAAGAGCGTTTCATGTTGTACTGAATCAAAAGCTTTGGAATAATCAATGAAGCATAGATAAAGTAATTTTTGTTTTCCGATTGGCCGTTGCATTTTGTTTTCAATGTAAAATTGTATTTAACGTACCATTTTCGTTAACAAAACCAAACTGCTCGTCACTTATCTCTGGAAAAACCTTGCTCCTCATTCTTTTCATAAGTATTCAATATAATATTGTGGCCTGGCTCATTATGCTGATTGTTCTGTGTTGGTCACAATCAATAGTTCCTTGTGTTTTTTGGGTTTGATTTTTTTTTTTTTTTTTTTTTGGGGGGGGGGGGGGGGTAATGAATACCGATTGTCTTAAAACATTAGGCAGTTCACCCTTTTCGTATTTGACATTAAAGGCTTTTGTCAGACTGTCTCTTCCCATATCGTCGAGGGCGTCAATCAATTCTATTGAGAAACTATCTTGGCCTACCGCTCTCCCCCCCCCCCCCCCAAACCTACTTAATCTTTCCAAATGCAATGCATTAGCCCACATTAGGCTCTGATAAATCCACAACTAAAGGCAACGAAGAGCGAGACTAGATCTAGTTCGTGAAACTGTGTGTCTGTGTGTATAGGCTACATACTACAATACTGTATAACATGGGCCTTATTGCTGGCCGACAGTGTGTAGCACAACACATACACACACACACATACACACACACACACACACACACACACACACACACACACAAGGGTCAGCTTGAAAGTATGTAATAGAGACACTATCCGAATGATAGGAATCGGTTATAACAGGGATTTTGGGCTGGTCTCACCATCACTGTTATTCTGAAGTTCCACAATGTTGCGTGTACTAAGAAGGTCTGCCTAAAACAGCCATAGCATTTTCGTCCATGACCAGTGTGCAAAAGGACTAAGTTTTCAATGTGTATGGGTATAATATGATAAAAGTATCTAGCCTTCGCCGATCATAATTAGGATCTTGGCTCATTTCATTTTTCAACTCCGATCCGGAAGAGTAAATGAAATGAGAAATCAGCTTTCAGCACTATATGAAATCGTTCACCATAGCCTATCTGTTCTAGGATAAAAGAAGAATAAATATTTAAAAGGACCATGATGAGAAGAAAAAAAATGTAAGCTCCAATTGACACGACAGCCTCCGCCAGGCCGAGAGAGAGAGAGAGAGAGATAGCTAGGGGAATTAGGGTAAAATTGTGCAAATTAGTGATGAAAGCACCAAATTTGGTACAAAGTAACTTGAGACCACTATTAATCGATGTTGATATAGAACCACATTGAGAAATTCCTCTAACAGTGTAAAATAGGGAGATGAAAATCCGCCTATATGAGCTATATTAAAACAAAGGGACGTAATCCAGGAAATATTTGTTGACAATTCGGCGCTTTAAAAATATATTATTTTTAGCCCGTGTAAGCGGTTGATTATTTTGGCTTAAATAATTATCATTGTTAAAAATGTGCCTATATGTGATATAGGACCGTATGGGCCGGTAGTAAAGCTGTATTATGAGAACTGGAAGGGGGATGGTTGGAGAGGAGGAGATGGTGCTGGTATTAGTTTTACTTGTGTTGTGTTGGTCGTCATCGTGGTGAAGATGATGGTGGAAGTGATGTTGGTGATAATGATGATGATGATGATGATTATGAGGTGATTGTGGTGATAATAGTTGTGATGATGGTGATGATGTTGATGAGGTGGTGGTGGTGATTTTGGTAGTGATGATGATGGTGATGATGGTGATGATGATGACGAAGACGATGATGATCAGGATGATGTTGATGATGATGTTGTGGTGGTGGTGATGGTAGTGGTAGTGATGATGATGATGATGATGATGATGATGATGATGATAATGATGATGATGATGAGTATGGTGATGATGAGGTGGTGGTGGTGGTGGTGGTGATAGTGGTAGTGATTATGGTGATGTTGGTAACTATTAATTTCGAAAATGAAAGACTTTCTTGGTGACGTATATTAACATTTTTGGATGATTAGGATCCAACAAAAATCATATTTATTAGACAAATGTCTGTGGAACACATTTTTCTTGGGGGGCTTGAGAGAATTCAACAGCAGCCTTTTCTAGTTTATCCCAATCTCTTTGAATTATTTTAACGGCGCAAGATAAGCCAATACCTCGTTGTCAGCTTTTTCCATGGCAGTGAGTTCAAGAAAACCAGATGTTGTCTTATTGAAGGCTAAAAACGTTTCCTTTCCTGAGGTTAGCCTGGTAGGACCGGCTGGAGTCTGTCTCTGAACCTGATTGGGTGAACATACGACTGGATGCAACCTCATTCACAGCATTCTTTCCTATACATCTTGATTAATTCTGGCAATTTATGGACTCTCTCTCTCTCTCTCTCTCTCTCTCTCTCTCTCTCTCCTCTCTCTCTCTCTCTCTCTCTCTCTGCTCTGTTCTATACATGAATGTTTTATATATAGCATGACTCCAGAAAGAAGCGCTTTTGTGAAACACAACGAATAACAACTTGCAACAACCTAACAGAAAACATGAATAAAACAACTCCAATCAGATGCTATATTATAAGACTTTAGTAAATCATTTGATAAAGTCATTTACCATACTCTGGCTATTAAACTGCGGAGATATGGAATCATGAGTAACACACACGACTGGATAATGGATTTTCTCACTAATCGTAAACAACTGAAAGAGCAATGTCAGACTCAGCTCCAGTACTACAGGTGTGTCCCTAGGTACCGTACTGGGTCCCCTCTTGTTCCTTATCTACATCAATGATTTGCCTGAAAGATTGTCGCTAGGAACTCAACTGAGACTATTTGCGGATGACAGCCTTTTGTACAGACCAATAAGGCATAAGAAAGATTCAGAAATTCTTCACCGGGACCTTGGTTCCAGAAAATTACCAACAAAAGAAAGATAATACACAATACACAACAACACACTAGAAGACGTCACCAAAGCAAAATATCTCGGAGTAACGATAAACAATCGCCTGACCTGGAAAGATCACATTGCAAACATATACAGGAAGGCAAACTCCACCCTGGGATTCTTGAGAAGAAACCTCTTCGGCTACAAAGTAACCATAAAAGAGAAATGCTATAAAGTTTATGTTAGACCAACACTCGAGTAAAGCGGTAAGATATGGGATCCCGATCACACCTCCGAAATTAGGTAAATAGAATCAATCCAAAAAAAAGCTATAAAAATCGTTCAACAAAATCCTCAAACAAATCAAAGTCATATATGACACCCCATTTGGAACCATTGATGAAGGAAAGGAGAGAGAAGAATAAACTAAATGTATTTTACAAAGGTCAGGTCAGGTGTCATTACACGGCCTCCAACAGAACAAGAGGAAACCTGGCAAATTTATGTTGCCACAATCTAGAGTGGACTACCATCTTCAGTCGTTTCTGCCCTCAACTATACGACTTAGGAACAATTTGGATAACTCCCAGTTAAACAATTGGGTATACTGCTGCTGAGCCTTCCACGTGAAGTTTCTGCTTGAAGAGGAAGAAGAAGAAACAATTTCAGCAACAGCAAAACTAGACCTTTGTTTGTTTTGGTAATATTCAGCATTTTTTATGTTCATAAAACGGACATGACAAATCTTCTGAAAATGAACTTCCTGCGCAATCAAATCTCTATTTGAGAATATGGAGAGAATCTGGACATCGTTTATAATTTCTGCAGCCACGCGGATATTTTCGTTCATGTCTTTTGTCGTTATTGAATGGAGGGAAGCTTCATCTTATTGTTGCAAAGCATACAATGTGTCCTATTTCTTGTGATAACGTCATCTGAGGGAAAACGCATATTCTGCCTCCTTGGACAGTGGGATGATGAGAGATTGTCTTGATCGGGATAATTTGACAAGTTTTCTAGTGATTTCTCATTTTTCACAGCGAGCCTTCTGATTTTTTGTGGCCGTATATCAAGAGCGACAGAATTTGTGCCATTTGGTATCATTTTGCTTCAGGACCTCCAGTGTATCCTCAGAGCGGTCTTCAACAGACAAATCTAGCTTGTCACTATCATTTGCTAATCCGTTAAAAGTCTTAACACCATAGCTGGTAGAACACTACGCTACAAAAGTCACGTACCATTAAACCACAAGATTTCCGCTTTGACAGAGCTGGGCATTCTAATTTTATTTTATTTTTACCTCTTGACAAATTAATCATTTTGACCAATCCACCTAAATACTACACTTTGCCATTATATAATTGTTAGTAGTTAGTACAAGATTTAGTACATTGTCAATGCCATGATTTAATGGTTTAAGTGACTTGATCACGGGATTGTTGGTGATGAGGTTGAGGCGGTTCATGATGGTCATGTTAAAGAGGATGATGATACGGACATTTTCAACCTGATATTTGATTTGAACCATATTATTACGCAAACCATAATATTAACATATCTGTATTGAATTAGTGTGGCACATTAACATTGATGCTTAAGCGATATCTAGGTGCTCGGTATGCTGCTAATGATGATGATGATGATGATGATGATGATGATGATGATGATGATGATGATGATGATGATGATCATCATCATCATCATCATCATCATCATCATCATCATCATCATCATCATCATCATCATCATCATCATCATCATTATTATTATTATTATCATTATTATTATTATTATTATTATTATTATTATTATTATTATTATGAGGTGGGTAAAGGCGACAGAGTTCAAGTAGACACCGTTTCGTGACCTCGCCGACCCGAAAGCAGACGACGCAACTAGCAACCGCAGAATGCGATGCATTGTTTATAGATATCTTCACATGAGCGGGAGTCTATTATTTTCAAATAATTCTAATTTAATAAGACATTAAGAAAATAAAGATTATACTCTGAAAGCTATCGGAATATACAAAAGATATGAGAGGGAAAAAAATCATGTTTGTTTTTTGTTTTTCTCGTATTCGTATTCGACCACCAAAACTTTGATTTCTTCGATTTCACAATCTCATGTTCCGCGTTCCAATGCCGGTAAAATTTGAAATAACCAAATTGGTAAACTTTTGGATTAAAAACAAATACTTTTTAAAATTATGTTACTCTCTTGGTGAATGAATAAATTTGATAAGTTGTATGTTATGAATAAATGATAAGTTATACTTCCGATTTCGATTTAAGTAACAAGGTACATTATGTGTACTCGGTACCAATGACGTAGTCTGTGACCTTTTGGCACCAAAGCAAAATGTCGTTGTGAAGGCGGCAAGTTTCATCACCACCGTGAATTTTTACACGATTTAAATTGCTGATATCTCAGCTCTTGGAGTGATGAGAAAGTGGTTCTATATCACAATTTAAACCTTAGAGCACGAACTTTTTTTCATAAAAAATTCATGCTTTCATCACTAATTTGCACAATTCGGGGGTTTTATGTCCCTAATTCCCCTTGCTAAGAGAGAGAGAGAGAGAGGGGGGGGGGAGGGATCAATTGGATCCTGAGTTTGACACTGACCTCGTGACTTTTATTCTCTGTTTTCATCTGGCATTTCTCCCCACAGACTATGCTTCTCCTTACCCTATTTTTCTCATCGTTATTGATACAAGTGCACGCTCCACACTTTTTCTGAACTGCAGGTTATTTGTTGTTTTGCTGAATATATTTTCTCAACCCGCCAGTCTGGCAAATCTATCTGCATAGGAAATAGGAAGTTCCGGTGCCAAAAGTTATTATTGCGCATGCGCTATTGATTGTCGGCAAGAAGGTAACGAGAAACCGTTGAGACAAAAAAAAAGGTAAATATTACATTTATTCGCATAATTCAGCAGAAAATGACTCACTTTGTTCCTTTTGACGATAAGATAAACTTATATTTAAATTGGAAACCAAATTATTTCCGCCCAAATTACAACGCATTTACTTATGTCTAAGAATTTTACTTGGTCGGTCATTATGCAAAATGGCGGGCTTCTCGCCAATACAAAAAGATGCATTTTTTCGACAACCCTAATTTATATCTATTATGTGATAAAGAATGCCGAATTGAGATCAAGACACTTGAAAGATACCGACGATCTCATATAGTAGGATTTCGTAATTCAATATAGGAGGCGCTAATAATAACGAGCTTCTAATTGATCTATAGAGAGATGGGCCGGAGGAGTGGAACTTGGCCCTTTAACTTTAACTTTAATTTTTTAAATAGATTGTCCGATGAATTTAAATATAAAATAGCTTAACCCCAACCTGCAAAATCAATATAGATTTGAAGATACATTTGTTTTCGATAAAAAGAAACAATCCTTGATGATGAGTTTAAAAAGTTACCCATGTTGAAATTATTTCGTAATTTTCAATCCTTGCGACGTGATATCTTCTTGGGCTTCGACTTCGTGTCGTTGGTCAATAGTCAATCCTCATTCGAGGAACGAGGGATGTTGGTTTAAAAAAAAATAAAAAAGACCAGTTTTTAAGAAAAAGTTTTATTAAGAAAAGATTGCGGAAGAAGTGTCACTAGAGAGCCTCGCCTTTGGCCGACCAACCTCCGCTGCACGTCCAACTCGCCTTGAGCATGCATTCACGTAAAATATAAAGATTTTTTTTAAAAACCTACCTCTGTTTCAAAAACTAGCATCTTTCAACTTTCTAAGAAACATTTTGATTTTTCAGAACTTTAGTTCGTTAAAAAAATACCGGCCAATCTGACCCGTTGAGTCGAATGGAAACGAAATTTTGTTGTTTACACGGTTCAAAGGAAATGCCGTAAATAAGCTTTCATGGACTTCCTGTGTTGTTTTTACAGTGTCACGTGACCGTTTTGAGAAATTTGTCGTCTGCTACAAATAATTAGACCGGTAGTGGGTAGATATTTTCGTTGGAGCAGAGAAAAAGTGAGTATTATTTCTTGGACTTGTAGAGAGGCCTAGGGTCCACCAGCAGTCAAGTTGATTGAATAAAAGAAAAAAGGCCTTTTTTATCCGCCGCCACCACCACCGTGAGACAGGAGAAGGGGGGGGGGGTGTTGCATTAAGACGAAAGGGAGACGTGTCGCTTGGTGACCTTGTGTGACGTAGAGCATCTCAAGGATGCTGGCAGCAGTTGCAGGTGTTCTTAACCCCTTAACGGCGAAGCTAATTTTTTGCTTTTAGATAATAGTTTGCTTTTTATCTTTATTATTGTTAACGGGGAATACAGCGTTTCCACCAAGAGAGCAGTCAGACTATCGCAACTCGGACTTCAATTGTCTATAATCGTTTTGCCGTTACTTGTCTTTTGATGATAGAAGATTTGGTGTTAGGTCAAAGATCGAATTTCGCCGCTAAAAGGTTGCATTGCTACTGGATTTGCTCCCCCCCCCCCCACCTTTTTTTTTTCTTCTTTTTTTTTTCACCTTAGTATTGTTGATTGCTATTTCCTTTTTTATGATTAGCAAGTGCCGTAGGAGTCTCACAGGATGCAGGAGTACTGCAATTAACCCTTTGCCAGTGACACTGATTTTTTTTGTTTTCAAATAATAGTCTTCATTTATATTATTTTTTTAACGCAGAAAAAAAAAACGTTTCCACCATAAGAGCAGTAAGAATATTGATAAAAAGCGCTTTGAGCATGTTGGGTGGATATTGCCCTCTATAAAAGCTCAAATTCTTAAATTGTAATTTGTTTTTTGTCTTTTGATGAAAACGGTAAGATTTTATTTTTGGTCCAAGTAAGATTGATATTCGCCTTTAAAAGGTTAAGTTGTTTTGTTTTTCCAGGTTTTTTTTGTTTTGTTTTTCAAATGCGGATACGCTGCTTCTTCCTTTTTTTTTTTCCTCAACTGGCAAGCTATCGCTGTACTTACCCGCATGGCTTGCACACACAAAAGGAAACATCAAGGTCACAAAACCTTACATCCAGGTCACAAAATCAGACAACTAGGTCACACATCAAGACATCTCTGTTTCGTTTGTTCCAAGATAGCAAAACAAACCAGACGTCTTGGAGTTCGAAAGAGCTTTCCATAAAATATTTGGTATTTGCAAGACCCCAGAAACCAATTCCCTATACAGCTCTTGTGCACGGTTACTTATGACCTTGATTTCTTTCGTACCCACCCCCAAAATCCCACTTATTGTGTGTTATAGGCAGAACATAATAAATAGCTGGGCTGCCACATGCGTGACTAAATTGGCCAAAGAGAGAATCTATACTTTGGCATTAGACACCAATTACCTGATGTCTTGGTTTTTAATCCTAGCCGAGTGAGAGATAAAAAACAAAACAGTCATACATGTATCTGCAAACAGCAGAACGTTTTCATTTTACAATGAGATGGGAAGGGGAAGGGATAACACTATGACAAGAGAGAGAGAGAGAGATGGGGGGGGGGGGGGATAGTAAGGGGGAATGGGAAAAGATGAAAGAAACAATGGGTTGCCTGATGACGTAGATCAAAGGATTGTTACAGCGGTGTTCACGGTGCGTACTTCGTGAAATTTTAACCTTTTACAGTGACACTGATTTTTTTCTCCAGGTGGCTTATGCAGAATAGATCGTTTCCACCAAGAGAGCAGTAGTAAGAGTATATTTCGACTCGGGCTTCAATTAAACTATAAATCGCAAAGCTTGTCTTTTAATGATAACATTAAGACTAAGATCTGGAGTTTGGGGAGTGTAAGATGGAATCTCGCCATTAATGGTTAAAATTGTTTGATTTTTTTAAAAATAACACACACACACACACACACGAGCGTGCGCGGTCACGACAGCGAGGACCATCTATTGCTTGTGTTGCAACGGTAAACCAGTTTACGTGTACGTAGATCCTGAGGCTAGATGCCCCGTTACCGTGTACGTAGGCACTCCCAAAAAAAAAAAAAAAAAAGAGACACACACACATACACACGCACACACACACACAGTCTCGCATCCGCTACGAACTAATTTTGCGCACCAATTTTTACTGCACTAATGCACCAAATTGCATACCTATCTAGGGTCACTTTTTTCCGTATCTTTTTCTCAATAAACTTTTTAAAAAACCTTTGTTTTGCGCGGCAGGCGGCAGGCACTTGGCACTAGGGGGCACCAACCATTGGACAGACGAAAAAAAAAACACGATTTCGCGAGGAATGAATAATGAAAATATTTAGGATATAATTTCAAACACAACTTTTGAAATTCATCAAGGATTGTCTAGTACCGAATGTTTTTTGATAGAAAACAAATGTAGCTTCAAATCTAAACTGCTTTTGACGGTAAGCGGTAAGTTTTTATTTATTTTTCTGTCCAAACGAATGATTTGTCCTGGTTATAGAAGCTAAGTATTGGTAACACCGGCTCAGCTCTCTAGATATGCAATCTGGTAGAGAGCTGCGCCGGTGTTACCAATACTTAGCTTCTATACCAGGACAAATCATTCGTTTGGACAGAAAAATAAATAAACTTACCGCTAACCGTCAAAAGCAGTTTAGATTTGAAGATGCATTTGTTTTCTATCAAAAAACATTCGGTACTAGACAATCCTTGATGAATTTCAAAAGTTGTGTTTGAAATTATATCCTAAATATTTTCATGGTTCATTCCTCGCAATATCGTGTGGGTTTCCGTCTGTTACTACGTCTGGTGCCGGTGCAGTGCAAGCAAAACAAAGGTTTTTTAAAAAAGTTTATTGAGAAAAAGATACGGAAAAAAGTGTCCCTTGATAGGTATGCAATTTGGTGCATTAGTGCAGTAAAAATTGGTGCGCAAAATTAGTTCGTAGCGGATGCGAGACTGTGTGTGTGAGTGTGTGTGCGTGGCCTTCGTGAACTCTTAGTATAACGAAGGCCGTGGTGTGTGTGTGTCTCTTTCTTTTTTTGGGGGGGGGAGTGCCTACGTACACGGTAACGGGGCATCTAGCCTCAGGATCTACGTACACGTAAACTGGTTTACCGTTGCAACACAAGCAATAGATGGTCCTAGCTGTCGTGACCCCGCGTGCTCGTGTGTGTGTTATTTTTTTAAAAATCAAAACAATTTTAACCATTAATGGCGAGATTCCATCTTACACTCCCCAAACTCCAGATCTTAGTCTTAATGTTATCATTAAAAGACAAGCTTTGCGATTTATAGTTTAATTGAAGCCCGGGTCGAAATATACTCTTACTACTGCTCTCTTGGTGGAAACGATTTATTCTGCATAAGCAATCTGGAGAAAAAAATCAGTGTCACTATAAAAGGTTAAAATTTCACGAAGTACGCACCGTGAACACCTCTGTAACAATCCTTTGATCTACGTCATCAGGCAACCCATTGTTTCTTTCATCTTTTCCCATTCCCCCTTACTATCCCCATTCCCCCGCCATTCTCTCTCTCCTCTCTCTCTCTCTCTCTCTCTCTCTCTCTCTCTCTCTCTCTCTCTCTCCTCTCTCTCTCTTTGTCATAGTGTTATCCCTTCCCCTTCCCATCTCATTGTAAAATGAAAACGTTCTGCTGTTTGCAGATACATGTATGATTGTTTTGTTTTTTCTCTCTCACTAGGCATTTGAAAAAAAACAAAAACCTGAAAAAAAAACAAAACAACTTAACCTTTTAAAGGCGAATATCAATCTTACTTGGACCAAAAATAAAATCTTACCGTTTTCATCAAAAAACAAAATACAATTTAAAAACATGAGCTTTTATATAGGGCAATATCCACCCAACGTGCTCAAAGCGCTTTTTATCAATATTCTTACTGCTCTTATGGTGGAAACATTTTTGTTTTTCTGCGTTAAAAAATAATATAAATGAAGACTATTATTTGAAAACAAAAAAATCAGTGTCACTGGCAAAGGGTTAATTGCAGTACTCCTGCATCCTGTGAGACTCCTACGGCACTTGCTAATCATAAAAAGGGAAATAGCAGCAACCACCAATAATAAGGTGAAAAA
The DNA here is from genome assembly GCF_034508935.2 of Berghia stephanieae. NCBI lineage: Eukaryota > Metazoa > Mollusca > Gastropoda > Nudibranchia > Aeolidiidae > Berghia > Berghia stephanieae. Next base: position 26,234,350 of record NC_088371.1, read on the forward strand.
AAAAAGAAGAAAAAAAAAGGTGGGGGGGGGGGGTGAAGAGCAAACCCCGTAGCAATGCAACCTTTTAGCGGCGAAATTCGATCTTTGACCTAACACCAAATCTTCTATCATCAAAGGACAAGTAACGGCAAAACGATTATAGACAATTGAAGTTCGAGTTGTGATAGTCTGACTGCTCTCTTGGTGGAAACGATAATAAAGATAAAAGCAAACTATTATCTAAAAGCAAAAAATTAGCTTCGCTGTTAAGGGGTTAAGAATACCTGCAACTGACAGTATCCTTGAGATGCTCTACGTCACCAAGGTCACCAAGCGACACTTTCGTCGGCATGCACCCCTTTCAAGGTGGTGGTGGCGGCGGATAAAAAAGACCTTTTTCTCTTTCATTCAATCAACTGGTCTGCTGGTGGACCCTGGGCCTCTCTACAAGTACAAGAAATAATACTCACTTTTTTTTCTGCTCCAACGAAAATATCTACCCCCCACCGGTCTAATTATTTGTAGCAGACGTCAAATTTCTCAAAACGGTCACATGACACTGTAAAAACAACACAGGAAGTCCATGAAAGCTTATTTACGGCATTTCCTTTGAACCGTGTAAACAACAAAATTTCGTTTTCATTCGACTCAACGGGTCAGATTGGCCGGTATTTTTTTAACAAACTAAAGTTCTGAAAAATCAAAATGTTTCTTAGATAGTTGAAAGATGCTAGTTTTTTAAACAGAGGTAGGTTTCAAGGCGAGTTGGACGTGCAGCGGAGGTTGGTAGGCCAAAGGCCCACCTCTCTACATGAAATGATTTTGCATGATAAGAATCAAGAAGTAGGCACTTAAATGAAGGGCTAAATCTGTGTCACAGTTCTCCCATTTACCTGTGTGACCGCTAGTTATCGTTTGTGAGCTGCAGGCTAAAACCATGGCTTGGTTAAATTGAGATATCTCTGGTATTAATTTACAGAATTAGATCTATTAAATACCAAAATAAAGGGCATTGAACGCCCTATCATTTGGTACAATTACCGTTTCCCTCCTTAAATTCATTTAGAAGATATTGTAATTGAAAGATAGCTTACTTTTAGTGGGCAAGAAAATCAAGCCGTTTATCATCATTCATGAAAAAATTCCCTTAAAACATAAATAATCATAAAATTCAATCATTTTCCTTTCCAATGATACCATTTTCAACTTTCAAAACTGCTTCCAGGATACCCTTTGAGCATTCCATAAAATCACACTCATTTCAAAATCTACCAAAGTAACGCCATTTCAGCTTGGACTGCCGTGGTCAGCGTCAGTCATTGGCCCCTAGCCTTGTGACGTCACAGTGTTTCAGGGGAATCCCCTTTCGTTTTTTCAGTCAGCTGGTGCCCAATTTCAGGCTGATTCCTATAGTAATTTTTGGGTGTTTTTAAGGCATAAAAAATTGAATAACTCTGCTTCTATATAACCTAGAGACAAAATTCAACGGTTTTATCATCGGAATGGTATACTGCATCATGGTCAACCAGATTTTATACTGTCATTTGAAAACTGAATTTTCATTTAAGTGCCTACAAGAAGTGCAGTAAAAATTTGTTCTGTAGCACTGTAGCCGTAGCGGGTGCGAGATATTCTCTCTCTCACTCTCTCTCTCTCTCTCTCTCTCTCTCTCTCTCTCTCTCTCTCTCTCTCTCTCTCTCTCTCTCTCTCTCTCTCTCTCTCTCTCTCTCTCTCTCTCTCTCTCTCTCTCTCTCTTTATTTTTAGTTTAAATTTTTCTTTTTAATTTTTCTTTTTCTCTTCCTCTCTCCCTTTCTTTCTGTCCTCTCTCTCACTCTCTCTGTCCTCTTCCCCTCTCTGTTAACTCTTCCCCGTCGGTGGTGGTGAGGGAAGAGGGGGAACTTTAATTCCAAAATCTCTTCTGTTGACTGGTTTAATTATTTGTGGCAGACAAATTTCTCAAAAGTAGAGGCTAGGGAGACAAAATCGGTATTGATATACTTAGACCTGTAAATTCTCAGTCAATTAACTGAAATCAGTCAATTCGTCAAATTCAAATATTTTTAAAAAGGGAAGAAAGAAATGAATAAAGAAAGAATTCATGAATCGTAGTCGATTGACTGTAAAGTTAACTAGGAATGTTCCACAGCCCCACGCATAGCTCATGGGCCGTTTATATTAATGATGGATATATATTGCCAAGGCTAAGCGACGCTTTTTAGAATTGCCGTGTCTGAACACACCCCAGTGTATTTTCACACAGCCTTCGTGAAATTATTTTTTCACTTTCGAAACCTGTCGTAGCCAATTTTAACTGAGCCGCCGAGCGATAAATTTCACTGTTTCGTCTAAGCCAAAATTGACCACATTTGCTTGAAGGACAGGAAAAGTATGAGAAAGAAAAATTCGAAACACCTGAAGTTCGTTATGTAGACACCTTCAAATCGAAAGTTAAATGATTGCTACAAGCACTCTCGATTACCTCATGTTGTAAACAAACTGGTTGACCGTTTCTAAGTTTCTTCACTGATTGGGTACCTAATTAAAAGGAACAATGGTAAGTAGCCTAATTAATTCCCTCGCAATTTAGTTTTCTGCCATTGCTTTGCTCAAGTGAGCTTGCTGTTTACCTTTCATTTTGATTCTTTGGATTTTACCGCTGCCGCTACGACGAATTACGAAGAGTTTCAGTTTCAGTCAATTTTTATAGAGCTCATTTACAGGTCTATATACTGACAATGTACGATTTCAAAGCTGTAGACTGGCGTTTCCTTACCCTTGGCAAGGCCTGGTGTCCAGTTTCGGTCCCTGTCAGCAAATTTTGCTATAACAAACTCACAATTTTCTCAGGGAACATCGAGTTGATTTATTTTTTATTATGTTTGTGTGTGTGTGTTCAATCCATTTTAGATTAAGGAAGTTTGTGGAAGTTTATTTTGATTTAATAGAATTTTTTTTTTTTTTGGAATACCAAAATCTCACGCTAAATTAAAACTGGCAATATTTCAAATTAGTAGTAGTTTATTTTATGTGTCAGCTGCTTTGTGGCTTTGGTATTATTGTTAGATATCTTGATGCAAACTTTCCACAAACTTAGGTGTCATGGGAGGATAAACGAGCTAATCAAATCCAGCTAGGTCTATATTTTCTGTTATTTCATGTGTGAAAATTCAAAACCTGTCGCGTTTTTCAATTCAATTGCCTGGTATTTTTATTTTCACTTTTGACATCCTCAATCTCCACATATTTGCTAAATTTTTTTTTTGTATTTTACTTTTCCACACGCACAAAAAGTCCCGTTATATTCTTACCTTTAAACATGCCTAGTATCCCGATCCTTCCAGGGTCCCGGATTAGGAAATGTACAAATTTAAAACAAAAATTAAAAAATAGACTCGCACCATTTAGAAAATTTAACTTTTAGATGCAGCTGTCTAACGATCAAGGACATTCATTGTCCTAGCAAACATTCCTGGGAAAAGATCAGTAGTTCTAAATTAAAATTGGAAATTTACATTAAGTGTCATAAACCTTTTTGGTAATAGCTCTTATACAACCGAAGAAAAGCTTTCCATTAAAATGTGAAGATTTAGGTGCTGCTTCAAGATTGTCATTGGAGAATAGGGCTGTGTGGTCATTCACCAATTAAAAATAGCTTTAAACGTGACACATTATCTCAGAGGTGAATTTACAGTTCCAGTAGATATACACATGCATTCGTTATGGACAGAGAAAAATCTGGTTGAAAAATATTTAAAAATCAATTTAATATATTGAGTAATGTTTTGTTGTCAGTGTTGTGCATTCCCACAATAAAGCTGACAAGAGTGATTTTTACTTGACTTAATAATCCTCTTCGCTCCTTGTGGAACATAAAAGAGCGTCCACCATCTACTTCTGTCCTTGGCCATCTTAGTGGCCTCCCATGTGAGACCTGTCATCTTCAGTTCATCAGTCAGTGGGCACCTTTTTGTCTTTTTCGGACACCCAACCTTACGTGTCCCTTGGCAGATGGGATTCTCAATGTGTGACCGACCCATTTTTAGTACGGTGGGGAAAAATTGACTGAGCATAATGCATCTATGCCTATCAGAATATGAAAATCATTACTAGTGAATCAGAAAATTTTGTCAAAATCAGGAAATGTTGCCTCTTCTTCCCAACACTGATTAAATCGACACTGTGTCTTCAGTAAGCATGATTTGCGTTGAGCTAGTCTGATTCCAAGAAATATAGGGTTTCAGTTTACTTGATTTTCCCCATGCTTGTACCAGACTGTTTTCTTGGTATTACCTGGGTAATAAAATCGGTGTTTCGTGCACAATTTTATAATGGTTATGGTCCACATTATGACAAATCAGTGATCAACTTCCTTTTCTATTTGGGGGGGGGGGGGGTGTTAAATTGTTTAACCTTGACCTGATGTGTTGACTCAATTACAAATGTATTTCGTGTTTGTAGTTCAGCTTCTTGTAACATCTCATATATGGTTCTCATAAACTAATCACTCAAATGATTTTCCACAAATTTCATTTTTTTTTAAAAATTATTAAATTTTTAATACATTTTTTTTTCTTTCCCCAGATTATCAAAAATGTCTAAAGACGGTATGTATCTATAGAGAAACTAGGACTATGTTCTTCATATGTATTTCTCTTTGTGGATGACTTATTCAACAATATACAATTCATCAATTGAACCTTTTATTTTGCTGCATAGCTTTGGGTGAATGAGTGCGAGTTGCGGCCATCTGTAATTAATTTTAGGTGGAACAACAGAATGTTTGCAAAGTAATTTCCACCAAATTATATAGAACATGTCACCCCATTTATGTTTAGTAGATAATGGGATGGTGGCAAACATATCTACTCAGGGTGGACATGACAGCATGAAACCAAAGAATCAAAGACATTTTTCTTTTGTTCCACAATAAAAATGCTTTCTCCTCTATCCCGTTTTTAATGTATTTGGTTTTCATGTTGGGTTTAAAAAAAAAATTTGGGGGGGGGTTTACAATACCTACCTGGAAAAATAAACTTCGGTATTATATTTATGGAACTGATTTTGAGGTGCAAATACATGTCAATACAAATTTTAATCCTCCCATTCCACAGAGAAAAGCAAAGATAATCCTGAAGCCGAGGGTGAAGAAGAGGAAGAATTCACAGTAGAGAAGGTTGTGGATTCTAGAATGCGCCATGGCAAAAAAGAATACCTGCTGAAATGGAAAGGTTATCCAGAGTGAGTGAAAAAATTTTGTTTATTTATTTCTTAAACTGATTTACAAATTATTGAGGTCAGTCAGTTGTATACACGGCAGCACAGAAATCTCACAATTCCGTTTTGATCCCTCCATTTTCATAGTATATTGACTTAATAATCTTGGAACACTTTTTGAAGCTTACACGGAAATCTCATACGAGCACTTGTGTGTTCCGAGGACAAAATTCTTTTGTCTTTTGTTTGTAATTGATGGGAAAGAAAGATGCCATCACTCTTCCTTTGGCGCTTAGAATTACACTTGCATATGTGTGGGGGGTTGGGGTGTGCGAAGCATGTTTGAAGAGTGTCTTAGGCACATGCCTACTCTCCAGTACCACTAAAAGAGCGAGGCAGTAACGGTCTGAGGCTGTTACTGTTACATAAAACGGAACAAGTAGTTTGGGATAGAAGAGGTGCTTACTTTGTCATTTTTAAAATCAAAATTGAGTGTAACAAGGTGCATCACACCAACAATTATTCGGGTGATGTATGGTGAAGACAATTGTAAGCAAAACATGCGATTTTGTATATTATTCTTTTCTCTATTGGGAGCCAGTGTAGTGACTTAAGGACTGGTGTTATATGGTCCCAAGGCTTTGTCCTTGTAACAATTCGAGCAGCTTTGTTTTGCATCAACTGTAGATGTATGCTTTGGTTTTTGATATTTTCAGTTACTGAAAAAGAATGCATATCATTAACTATTCTCTTCATGATTTTCAGTTGCTTTGGTCTATTTTTTATTTTTTAGTTACGAAAATACATGGGAACCAGAGGAGAACTTGGATTGTCCAGATTTGATATCAGCGTATGAGGAAAAGAAGAAAAAGAAAGACTCTGAGAAAGGAGCAAAGAGAAAATCTACCAATGGTGCAAAAGATGAAGCTCCAAAGAGAAAAAAGAAAGAGGTTTGTTGTTTCCAACTATTTTAGTGAAGAAAAAATGTAAAAAATATTTGGTGTTGTGCGTGTCTTTGTCAAAATTTTCGGCTGGTACATGACATGTCAGAATGGCTCACAACCACATCATTGCTGCCGCTTCTACTATAATCACAATTACCACTTCATCATCACTACCACTGCTACTCCAGCCTCCTCCACTGCTATAATCACCACGACCACCACCATTAGGTTTTGTAGCTTTACTTCATTTGAAATTAACGGACTTTGGGATGGTATTTAGCACAGTGTTTACATACCATATGGTTCTAATTAGTTCAGAGCTATGCGATTTATAAACACAATACTAAATACCATCCCAATTCCCATTTCTTGTATGAGGAAATACCTCCGAGTAGTGTCCAAAATTCCTGTACGCCAAATTTTAAGTCGACATATCTGCATTACCATTGCTAATGGCATTAGGTGTTGGAGCTTTACTTCATTTGAAATAAAAGGACTTTGGAATTTGACATTGTCTTGTCTTTACATATCGTATAGTTCTAATTAGTTATCTATTTTAAACTATATGATTTGTAAACACGATTTCCAAGTCCATCCTAATGCCCTTTTCTGGTATGCGGAAATTCCTCTTTCGGCATTGAAATTCCTTCGAGCAGTGTCTGAAATTCCTGTGAGCCAAGTTTTAAGTTGGCATCTCTTCAACTCCTGATTAAAGAAAAAACAGTGATAATTCATATATTCTTCAGGCCACTTAGTGTCTCTCTCTCTCTCTCTCTCTCTCTCTCTCTCTCTCTCTCTCTCTCTCTCTCTCTCTCTCTCTCTCTCTCTCTCTCTCTCTCTCTCTCTCTCTCTGTGGGGTTCCTACCTCCCATAGTGGGCAGGGAGGTACTTGCTGTGTCTTCTATCCCCTCTTATGTTTTCCAATCGCCTTCTGTCTTTGTCTTGGAGTGAGATTGCTTGGTTTTGTCCTGACCTTGGTCGGAGTCCTTGACCGAGAGGGAAACAGTCGAATGTATAGTTATTGCCTTGGGAGATGATATTTTTTTCCTTGTAAATCATCTCTCTGTTATGTACTGTATTATGTTTTATTTACATGTTATATTTGATTTGTTAACATTTGAGTGTATTCCTCTTAGTGGGGACCTGTGCTTGTGTCTGGATGAGACTTTTAGAAGGTCTCAAACTAAGTACTTTGATGGTGGGCTCTTGGAATCTACATCTGTTTCCTATTTGAACAAATTCCCCTTTGTCTTACCTTTTCTTGGGTGCTTTAATTGAACTCTATAACTTTTTACTATCCCATTTCTTCCTTTTTACCGGCGCTGATATGACCTTAATGTGTTGCAAGCGCCGTAAAACCCTCAAAAACACACAACACACTCTCTCTCTCTCTCTCTCAATTGTAGGCATGATCATTTCTTTTGTATCTTTATTTTAGGATGGAGACAAACCCAGAGGTTTTGATCGTGGATTGGCACCTGAGAGAATCATTGGTGCAACAGATAGCAGTGGAGAACTCATGTTCCTCATGAAATGGTGAGATTTTATTCTTGATGTATTGCTTTCCTGACTAGGTCTGGTTTTTTATCCTATCTCTCTTTTAATTGGTGGCTAGGTAAGCTGTCTAGCAGTAGTCACTTGGCTATAGAATTAGATCGAAAAAGTGGCGAGGAATTATTGCTAATTGCTTCAAAGAATTCATTTAAATAATTGTTGTCTATGGTGTTTTCTTTTGTTGTTTTGTTTGATTAATTACAGTTCTACGAGGGTGAGAGTCAAGAAGTAGTGGGGCAAATCTCCTACTGTTATCATTTCATCTTCATGTGACGTCATATTTGCCTCAGTTGAACTTACACATGTATTCTTTAAACTAATAGTTGAAAATTTTAATTTTGGCAGTTATGGCAGTTCAAAGTGACCGCTCCCATTGTTCGCCAGCGTTGGGAAGCTGTCATTGAATTTCTTGTTTTCGAAGAAGAAACCTTTTATTCTTGATGAGAAACCTTTAAAACATGCATTTTGTAGAGGCAGTGTTTTTAGTTGGGTTGAACGTGTATCTAGTCTTTTGGAAGAAAATGAGATGCAATCCAACACCTTAAGCTGACACTCTCTCAACCATGTCTTTATCTGATAAATGTGATGGTCGCCGTCCAAGCAGTGTCAATTCAGATAATCAAATAAAGACAGAAGCATTGACAGTGATGCCAAACTCCGGTCTGGAGCAAAAAATTCCGGGCTCCGGGCAACTTCCGTCAAATTCCGGTGAGGTCAATTTGTTCCAAGGATACCCCCCCCCCCCCCCCCTTTTCCAACTACCACATCATCATCATTGCCACTAGTATTACAACCATCATCACTACCACTACTACTGCAACCACCACCACATCATCATTATTGCCACTACTACTACAACCACCACCACCACATCATCATCATCTCTACCACTACTACCATCACCATTACAATCACCACCACCACATCATCATCACTACCACTACTACTACAACCACCCTCACCACATCATCACCACTACCACAACTTCAACCACCACCACCACATCATCATCATCACTACCACTACCACAACTACCATCACCATTACAATCACTACCACCACATCATCATCACTACCACTACTACTACAACCACCATCACCACATCATCACTACTACTACACCACCACCGCCACATCATCATCATCACTACCACTACCATAACTACCATCACCATTACAATCACCACCACACATCATCATCACTACCACTACTACTAAACCACCATCACCACATCATCACCACTACCACAACTTCAACCACCACCACCACATCATCATCATCACTACCACTACTACAACTACCATCACCATTACAATCACCACCACGACATCATCATCACTACCACTACTACTACAACCACCAGCACCACATCATCACCACTACCACAACTTCAACCACCACCACCACATCATCATCACTACCACTACCACAACTACCATCACCATTACAATCACCACCACCACATCATCATCACTACCACTACTACTACAACCACCACCACCACATCATCATCACTACCACTACTACTACAACCACCAGCATCACATCATCACTACCACTACTACTGCAACCACCACCACCACCACATCATCATCACTGCAACTACCACTACAACTACAACCACCACCACCATATCATCACTACCACTACTACTACAACCACCCCACATCATCATTACCACTACTACTACAACCACCACCACCACATCATCATTACTACCACTAATACTACTACAACCACCACCACATCATCATCACTACCACTACTACATCACCACATCATCATCACTACCACTACTACTACAACCACCACCACCACCACTACATCGTCATTACCTCTACTACTACAGCCACCACCATCACATCATTACTACAACCACCACAACCACATCATCATTACTGCTACTACTACAACCACCACCACCACCACATCATTACTACCACTACTACTGCAACCACCACCACCACATTATCATCACTGCAACTACCACTACTACTACAACCACCACTACTACAATACCACCACCACCACATCATCATTACCACTACTACTACAACCACCACATCATCACTACCACTAATACTACTACAACCACCACCACCACATCATCATCACTACTTCTACTACTACAACCACCACTACAACATCCTCACTACCACTACTACTACAAGCACCACCACCACCTCATCTTCATCACTGCCACTACTACTACAACCACCACCACCACATCATCATCACTACCACTGCTACTACAACCACCACCATCACATCATCACTACCACCACTACTACTATAACCACCACAACCACATCGTCATCACTACTACTACTACAACTACTACTACTACTACTACTACTACTACTACTACTACTGCTACTACTATTACAACCACACCACCACTACCACATCATCATCATCACTACTACTACTACTACTACTACTACTACTACTACTACTACTATTACTACTACTACTACTACTACTACTACTACTACTACTACTACTACTACTACTACTACTATTACTACTACTACTACTACTACTACTACTACTACTACTACTACTACTACTACTACTACAACCACTACAACATCATCATCACTACCACTACTAATACAACCACCAGCACCACATCATCATCACGACCAGTACTACTACAACCACCACCACCACATCATCATTACCACTACTACTACAACCACCACTACCACATCATCATCACTACCATTTGTACTACAACCACCATCACCACCACATCATCACTACCAATACTACTACAACCACCATCACCTCATCATCACTACCATTTGTACTACAACCACCATCACCACCACATATTCATCACCCACCGGTACTACAATCACCACCACATCATTATCATCACGACCACAACTACTACAACCACTATACCACCACCACCTCATCATCACTACCACTACTACTTCAACCACCACCACCATATCATCATCACTACCACTAACAACAACGATTATCACATCTTCATCATCACTACCATTATTACTACAACCCCCAACACCACATCATCCTCCTACCAACAGTACTACAAAGTCTACCATTAGGTTTTGGAGCTTTACTTCATTTGAAATAAGGAAACTTTGGGGTTGTATTTGGCAATGTGTTTATGTATCATAATATAATTCTAATCAGTTATCTATTTAGAACAATACAATAATATGTAAACACAATACCATTCCAATTCCTTTTTCTTGTGTGCGGAAATTCCTCTTTCGGCATTGAAATTCCTACGAGTGGTGCCTGAAACTCCTGTGAGCCAAATTTAAAGTTGGCGTCTCTGCATTGATCAGATCTGAAAGAACAACTTCTCTTGATGAGATAACAGGTACAAAATAGAACTTGAAACGACTGAAAGCAAGAATCCACTGAGTTTGGCCGGATTTGGAGATGGAACTAGTACTCTTTCTTCGTGGAAATGTCCTTCCACACACAAGAGTCAGGAAAAAGGAGGACAGCGCTATCTCACTCTCCGTATTCACCAGACTTGACACTTTTGACATCTTTTTGGTCCACTGAAGGAGGCAATGAGGGGACATCAGTTGATGGAGAAGCCAAGACCGTAGAGAAAAATTTGCTCCAAGATCAGTCGACTCAGTTTTACAAGGTTTGGAAACAAAAGGTGGAGTCCCATTACTTTTTGACTCACCCTCATACATTGACAGGAAAACTTGTGATAGTTACTTCAGCAAGGAACAAAACCCCATTTTTTCACATTATTGTTATCTTCATCTTCTTTCAAAATTGAGCGTGAGGACGAATTACTGGAATTTATTATTTTATTTTTATGTTAGATTCTTACATTTGCTTCTCATTTGTTTAAAGTTCCTTTTAAATAAAAGGCTTTTCTATTCCATGCCCATACTTAAACGGTTTTATGTTTTGTTTTCTTTCCTTTTGAAGACAGAAATATGTTTAAACTTGTATTGAGAGTTAGAATCGTCCCGTCCGCTAAGGGCCTTGTCACGTCTTACGAGAACAAGGGAAATACTATGTCCAAAACACCATAAATGATACCGTTTTCAAAGAGCAATGTCGCAAAATCTTAAGACATTGTGGTAGGATTGAGTTGTCAACTGACTTTTCCCCGGCGAGAAATATTATCCATGTTCTAGTGGTGTTAGATATGCGATATATTTTTCCCCTACCCACCAAATTCTTTTTCCATCGTTCTCCTACCGGCCACCCGATCTTACCCTAAAGGAAAATAATTTTGATGCACTACAATTTTATATAAAGCTCGAATGAATAACGAGAAAGGCTTACTGTAAATATCATCTTAAGTATACAGTAAATAAGACTGTCATTTATTTACTTAAAAACAAGACAAAAAACAAATCAGCTTAAAATTCTTGCTTGAGGCGCTTTACAATGTCTATCTGGCATGGAAACATTAATATAGTGACAATAATGCGGACAAGTCATGGCATGCAGATTTATTTTTTTCAACAAACATCAAATTGAAACAAATACTTATTGAGCCCTTCCTCATCAAGAGCTTCAGTGGTATCATGCTGGCTGCCCGAGCATTGCTTTTTTAAAGAATGTAATCAGCGCTTGCACCGGCCGCAACAGATTCGGCCATTGTGTTCTTTATTGCTGAAGCAATTGGATGAACATGATGAATCATCGCCCAGAATAACCTCTGTATGGGTCTCTGACTAGTTTCACCAAGGATGATTTCTGTCTTTCTCTTTTTGCCCTTCCCTCTCCCTTTCTGCTTCGGTGCCAACCTCTCAGCTTTATTTTTTTACCTCTCCTGACGTTTCCTTTCCTGCTCAGTCTTCTTTGAAGCCTTTTTTCTGCCTTCCTATTAGCAGCCACTGTTAAACGACAAACTGTTAGGCAACTATTTACTCATCTAGGTCTATGAAATGAATAAACAACATAAAACGTCTTAAGGTGTTTGGTAGGGTTTTTTAAGACCCATTTAAAGTGTTTGGTCGGTAGGGGAAGGGATGTAAAAATGCACTTCCCTCACCGACCAACCTGTTTTCAGGACACAACTACTGGAGATTCAACACCGATTTGACAATAGTAGTGCCTAAATATAGATCCCAGGGGGCAGTTTTAAGCCACTCAATGTATTTCTACGATTAGAAGAGTTACATTCGGCTTATTTGTCAGTCAGGATGGATGACATGCAACCGGTAAGACAAATATTTTCATCTTACCTTCACAAAAGTTGTCAATTTGAGTGGGTTTTCGCTACAACTTGCTATTTTGACCGTTTGTAGTGGCAGACGCAGTCTTCGTAGATGATGTAATCGGGTTATTACAACTAAAGTCTTTCAATTGAAGACGGAACAAAACAAAAACTCTCATGTGTTGACTATTTGGTCGGTGGGGGAATTGGTCAGTAAGGGAAGGAACGACTCTATAATTTGTGTGTGTACATTTTGCCATACCAAATGGTGTTATTGTAATTCTGATTGCAACCTCTAAACTTGATGATTATCTATTCCCCTCTCAGGAAAGACAGTGATGAAGCAGATCTTGTCCCAGCAAGGCAGGCCAATGTCAAATGTCCACAGATTGTCATCGCATTCTACGAGGAACGTTTAACATGGCACACACATAATGATAATGACGACGACGATAAGCGGGCCGACGGTTGATAGTAATAATCCTACACAAGTTACACATGGGGCTGGCTGGGGTTAGAATTGTTACAAACGAAATATATACAAGTATATCACTTTTGTTTCGTGGTTTGATGAGCAAATGTTTTATAGTCTGTGATGGTGTGCATTTACATTCAGCATTCTACATTTGGTTAATTTTTATTTTTTTTTAAAGTATTATTTGAATCACATCTTTCTCCTTAAACAAGCTAGGTCCTTATTTTCTGTTTCTTTCTACTTTTTTTTTGTTTAGTCTATTATAGAAATTCAAGATATTTTTATTATTTTTGTTTTTTTAAGTGCTGAGGTGCCACCGCCTCCTTTTAAACAAGTGCTCTCAAGGTTGTTATCAATTAGTTCAAAGCCAGTGATGCCCTCGCAGTAAGATGTGCTGATAAATCCTTTCCAACATGTCGACTGTGGGTATCTCAGAACTGGTTTACATCTCACCTTGGGTGATGTTGCAATTATCAGGGATGGAATTTTCTTACTACTGTCCTTAATTTTCTTTCTTTCCTTATTCCCACCTCTCTTTCTATTTAGTTACTTCGTATTTACAAAGGAAAGCCCCAGATTTATAAATGCCAAACAGTTCAGAAATTTTTAATACTTGATTCCATCCCTGGTGTATTTGAGTGGTGAAAAGTTCAGATTACTTTTGTCTTTGTAAATGATCCATAATTAAGGGATGGTTTTTTGTTTTGTTTTTTTTTTTTGTTTGTTGGGGGGGGGGGGGGGTTTCAGTTATAGTGGTTGGTGTTAAATTTTATGATCAGGTTTTGGGATGCATGAATAAATCAGTTATCTACACAATGATAAAACTGTAGGATTGAATTTAGTCCTATCAATTGAGTATGACTGATCTTTCCAATTATTGCCATTTTTTTTTTTCTTCTCAAGTGGTCAGGATTGAACCTATTACCATCCAGGTTAGGTTCAAGACTAGTAGTAATGTTTTTTGTCTTTCTTGTATTGGTGAGAACTCATTGATCCATTTTAGATATTTTAGATTGCATGTGGTGCTTCTGATTGTTGGCTTCCAATTTAATTATATTGAGTGTGCTTGTTGTGAATGGACAGCTCCGCCTAAATTATGTATCCTTAGACCCAAAAATACAAGCTGTGTTACCTTTTGAAAGGAGAATTCCTAAATATTAGATGAAGTGATTTGATTTGCATCTTAAGATATATGACAATCTGTACCATGGTTTGTAAGTCCATCGGGTCATTTGTTGTTTGGGATACATAATTTTATAGACCTGCCACTAAATTTCATTGATATAAATCTTGGTGCGGATATTTTATTTGCCCAAATTTAGATTTTTACCCTCCAAGCTAGGGTTTTTAAGCCAATATTTTCTTCGCATCTTTTCAGATTACTTTTTTTGTTGTACAGTTTGAAAATATTTTTTCAATCAACTTGAAAATTGTACATTCTATTTAGAGATGTCTATCACCCTTCCATTAATATTGAGTAGGAAAAAATGTGGCAGGTTGAACGCGTCTTCCATGGGTGAGTCAAAGCTAGCTTTTTGTCTGTTTTGTCTTGCCAACGGAACATGCCTCGGAGCTGTGTGAGAGAATGATTGGTTAAGTAGTATAACTCTTTGACTCATCCATCCTTTTCTCATTTCAACTGACAATCATATCTTTTGGCAGAGTTCAGTTTGCTTTCCCTCTTGCAGTATTTTCTTTTTTTAATAAGTGTAACATTGCTACTTTTTTCTGGCTACAAATGGGTGTCGGTAGTTAGTGTCTATTGGAAAATCACTTGGTTGTAAGTGCACATTCAACTCCTTTTAGTGATTTGATCAGCTGTTCCTGATTGCTGGTCTCACATCGATGAGGAGATTGGGAGGTGTTGCAAAGACAGTTATTTGAAATTGATTTCACCTTTTGTTAGGATTTCCTTTCATTTCTCTCTCTCTCCTCTCTCTCTCTCTCTCTCTCTCTCTCTCTCTCTCTCTCTCTCTCTCTCTCTCTCTCTCTCTTTTTGTCTGTCTGTCTCTCTTTTTCTTTTTTTTTTTCTAATTGATCAAAATTCTGAAGTTTCAATGATGTAAAAATTTTATGCATAAAATCTCTCCAGAATCTCAGTAGAGTTCTCTACATGTAAACGTTTGTTTGAATTCGCGTAGAGTAATTCCCTGAACCCTTTATATGTAATTGATAATTGGGTCTCAGAAAGATCTTGGTAAGAAGTTTGATTAATAGATTAATTGTTAAATTTTGGAGGGTTTAGAATGAAAACTTATGCTCTTAAAAGGACTGTATTGTGAGAATGTTTGATTTTCTAAGATTTGTCGATGGATGGGATCAAAACGACTGGATTATGGAAAATTCATCTTGTTATACATTCAATTACCGTGGTCTCTTTTGTCTTGGTGTTTTTTTTAAAAATTGTTCATGTTTATTTTGTTAATATCTAGTGTCATCACAGCCATTACACAATGTTATTAAGTGGATAGGATCTCATTTACTCCCCCATTCACTCATGTTTCATGATCATCATTCTCCATTCTGCAAACCAATTAAACGACATCAGATGTTTACATAGTAGTGTTTCGTCAATTTCTGTTCATGAAGGTGTAGTCAAAAGTCTGGTAGACAAGCCAGGGACTGCCAGAATCTGGTGGTCGCACATGAAAATTGACACGGTCTATAATAGGATGCTGGTCGTCACTGAAACCCCTAGTAAGAGTATTTTTGTGTTGTATTTAACACATGTGTATTGGCGTAAATCAAAGGGAACTAATTGTTTTATTTCCACACTGTAAACTAACAAATCATCACAGTTGAGTCATTTCCGCTCGTTATAAAAGTTTGCTGTTTTGGTTTGAGAAATTATGTTTTGTATTGTAAAATTATAGTATAGCCCATTGGTTGATGTTTTAGAGAGAGGTGCCTGTAGACATCTGACTGGTGTGTTCATTTTCATTTTGTCTTACTGTATATATAAATTTTACATTGTCAACAAAAATTATAAATAAAATGCCATCGCTAACAGGAGAAAGTTTCAAGTGGATTCTAGAAGTTTTCGAATCATACACTTCTTTTGATATTGACACTGATTGATAAAGAAAAATAAACTCATCTTTTTAATGTAAATAAATAAACATTGTTTTAAAATGCTTTTGTTTTGATTTTTATTTATTTATTTTTATTATTTTGTTTTAAAAATTTTTGAGATACAATGCCACGAATCTTGATCTACAGTGCACTCTGGATACGTCGACTTAAAACGCTCTGGCTGGGGAGGCACTTACTGAACCTACTGTGTCTTCTATCCCCCTTTATCTTCTTTCCAACATGCTTTCTTTCTTTGTCATGGGATGAAATTACTTGGTTTTGTCCTGGCACTGGCCGGATACTTTAGCTGGGAGGGAAATGGTCAACAAATGTATAATTAGTTTTGGGAGACATTTTTTATCCTTGTAAATCATCTCAATGTTGTGCACTGTATTATGTTTTATTGACATATTGTATATGATTTGTAAACATTTTAGTGGGGACCTGTGCTTGTGTCTGGATGAGACTTTTAGGTGATCTCAAACTAAATTTGATAGTGTGCTCTTGAATCTACATGTGTTTCCTATTTGAACAAATTCCCCTTTGTCTTACTCTTACCTTTTCTTGGATGCTTTAATTGTAATTCTAGAACTTTTTACTAATCTCATTTTCTTCCTTTTCACTGGCGCTGATATGACCTTAATGTGTTGCAGGGAGGTACATACTGTGTCTTCTATCCCCTTATATCTGCTTTCCAACATGCTTTCTGTCTTTGTCTTGGAATGAGATTACTTAGTTTTTTTCCTGGCCCTGGTCGGAGTCCTGGCTGGGAGGGAAACAGTCGAATGCATAGTTATTGTTTTGGGAGTGATATTTTTTTCCTTGTAAATCATCTCTCTGTTATGTTTAGTTTACATATTATATTATATGATTGGTAAACATTTGAGTGTATTCCTCTTAGTTGGGACCTGTGCTTGTGTCTGGATGAGACTTTTAGATGATCTCAAACTAAGTACATTGGTGGTATGCTCTTGGAATCTACATCTGATCCCTATTTGTTCCCAGTTCCCCTATGTCTTACTTTTTCTTGGGTGCTTTAATTGTAATTCTAGAACTTTTTACTATCCCAATTTCTTCCTTTTTACTGGCGCTGATATAACCTAAATGTGTTGCAAGCGCCGTAAAACCCTTAAAAACAAAAACAAACAATGTGTTGCAAGCGCCTTAAAGACAAAGTAGCCTGTCTGGCAAGTCTTTTGAGCAGTTTGCGATCAACACACTTTCAATAGGGAACAAAAGTGTGATGTCAATAAATTGGTTCCAATCTTGCTCGGAGTGTAAAACCACTCTTCCGGGGAACTGAACACACATACCTTGGATCCTGACCTCCCATAGTCTGTCATCTGCATTTTTTTGCCAAATTGGGACCTAAAATTTGCCCAAAAAAACCCCCAAAAGTTGCCGCACTTTGGGTCCTTATTTGAAGATTTTTTGACGGAACGATCCATGAGTGAAGTTCTAAGTGTGAGTGACTCGATTTATTTGACTTGAGAAATGAAATGACTGTGAATAGCGTTACAAAGATTTTAAAGGATCATTATCCGTAGAGAGTAGCTTCATTTGGTTTGGGCCCAGGCAAAGTTGGAACATTTCTCAAGTTTCGTACTTTTTTTTCGTTATTTTGTTTTTGCTTTTTTTTTCCCCCAAAATTTGCCGATTTGCCAATTTTGGGAAATTTGCGGATCGCCCTGATATTTGCGGCCGCAAAAAATGCAGATGACACTGACAGCATAGTGGGCAGGGAGGTACTTACTGTGTCTTCTATCCCCCTATATCTGTTTTCCAACTTGTTTTCTATGTCTTGGACTTGGAATGAGATTACTTGGTTTTGTCCTGGCCCTGACCGGATACCCTTGGTGAGGGGAAAACAGTCAACAAATGTATAGTTTTGGGAGATGATATTTTTTTTCCTTGTAAATCATCTCTCTGTTATGCAATGTATTATGTTTTATTTACATATTTTATATGATTTGTAAATGAGTGTATTCCTCTTTGTGGGGACCTGTGCTTGTGACTAGATAAGACTTAGGTGATCTCAAGCTAAGTACTTCGATAGTGTGCTCTTGGAATCTTCATCTGTTCCCTATTTGATCCAATTCTCCTTTGTCTTACTTTTTCTTGGGTGATTTAATTGTAATTCTAGAACTATCCCTTTTTACTGGCGCTGATATGACCTTAATGTGTTGCAAGCGCCGTAAAACCCTTAAAAACAAAAATACCTTGTGTAAATGACATGGTTTCAGATTGTTGGCCTTATTTTCTAGTTTAAATACTGGATAATACAATGTTGATCGTTAATAAAGACTATCCATCCTCGCTCTTTTACATCGTGCAATCATTAGAATCTGCCTATACATCCTACTACTAGAATACTTATGCAACTTTATGACTCAATATGTTTATGTAGCCTATTCATTATTTAGGTGATCTCAAACTAAGAACATTGATAGTGTGATCTTGTGGAATCTACATATGTTCCCTATTTGAACTGATTCCCCTTTGTCTTATTTTTTCTTGGGTGATTTAATTGTAAATTTAAAAAACTACCGTATCTACCGTCAGATTCTTCAGGAGCATGTAGAAACGAGGGATATATTCAACAAAACGCCTCTACTTGTAAGGAGCCGCTTAACAATGAATAAGGCCGGTATTCAACGTAAGATGGAGCTTGTGGACGTTGCAGATGCAGGACATGCCCACACTTATTCGTGGAAAATTCCCGGATAAAGTGGTAGTGGCGGGTTGAGTGTTTATTTTTGTGGGATCGAGTCCAACCGATAGCTCAATGGTCTGGATTCGAACTAGTATGCGCGCTATGGCTCTCGTTACCAGCTGCACCACTCAACCTATATCACAAACGGCTCAGGCTTAATCTAGGGGAGATCAAGAATTGCCTTAGGATCCCTTATAACTTAATTGTATTAATAACAAGTGAGTCAAGACAATAGTAACGCCCAAATGCAATAATAACAATTCTATACATAAAGTTTAATTAGATTGTTACAGGAAAAGATAGAAAGAATAAGTATTTCTTTAATATCAGGAAGAATAGCTCTAATTGAGTGGATCTAATCTATTATATATTTATTTGTTTACTTCGATATAATCATATGTGTCTGTGGAAAATACATTTGAAAATGGTATAAGCCCGTTTGGCTTATCTTTATCCCGCCGGCTTGCTTGACTGAGGCAAATGTATCAGCTAGTTCCAGGGTTGGCGCCTGCTTTGCAGAGTTTTCTGGACATCACAACAGTGTGTTGTAGTTAGGCTGACATCAGGGTTTTACCGCTGTTCAAGGACTGGGATGCAGGGATTCGGCACAACTGGGTGCTCCAACGACACGGAAAAGGACCAGGAAAATGGCCAGGACCTTCAATTTGAGAGTTAAAACAACAGGTCTTAGAGCCAATCGAGTTTGTCTTTCGCCACCGAATCGTCCTTGAGCGACACATCATAATAGTAATAGCCTTTATTTGCCGACAAAGGCAAGGGGAAGCAGTAACTCCATGATAATGGTAGTTGGTATATGGTTTAAACATCAACTGACAGTCGAGCTATCTTACATGATGAGAATTTAACAGGGTTGTGTCCCTGGTATTTCTTTATTTATTTTTATCAATTATAATTGAGGTTATGATGTGTGGCCGGCGATTGGCGGTGGGATACAGACATTCAAGCAATATGCATATTGAATATAAATGAAATAATAACATAGATCATAAACAACTGTTAACTATAAAATAAGATACATATAGATATAGTTTTGTACAGGTATTCCAACTTACGAACATCCATGGAATAACACAATTAAAATATATACACAAACTATAATATTAATGCAAGATTAAATTGAATTCACAGTAATATCTCGTTCAACTTTGAATGTTAACCAATAATTCATTTTACCTCCAGCCGAGATAGACAAACTTTTACAAGTTTGAAATTGGAGAGATAGCTCTTTTCTCGTGGGCTTCTTAGCGTGTGTGTGATCAGATTCAGATATGAATTTGGTTTTGTGAAACGAAAATAGCCAATCAGAAGAATTTCCTGTTTTAGATAGCCAATGATATCCAGATGCGTTGGTAAGAAATAATAACGGATAATTACCGGAGAGCTAGACCTTAATTGTAATTTTAGCTACTCTTGAACGAGACAAGGACCTCAGGGCATATGCACGATGGCGACTTGTTTGGAAAAGGTAATTAGCAGGTGGCATGAATACAATGGGCAGACAATTTGAACAGGTAAATAAGCCTTAAGCTGAAAGTGAATGTTCCGTTATACAATGGAAATGTTTTCCCACCTAACGACCAAAATTTCCGTTAGAAAGATTTGGGGCTTTATTGGAGAAAGGCTGTCCGTGTTTGAGTATTTTTAATGGAGGTGTTGATCAAATATATATCTCGTCCACTAGGTTTGAAGTGGTTTTGAACGAGACGATGACGAATGATAAAGAAATCACGCAGTGAAAGAAAATCGCTCGTCACAGTGGTACAGCCGACACTCATTCACCTGCACGGATCGTAACCTAATTTAAGCTATAACCTGCAAACGTTGCCACAAGACATATGTGGGAGAAACTGGCAAGAGACTAAGCGTCAGGTTTGGACAATATCTGCCCTCTATTGGAAACGACGAGGACAAACCTGTCGCCCACCACTTCAATGGGTCCAGTCATCGAGGATTGCACGACATCCAAACTGCCGTCCTTCAGTTCTGTCACACCACGAAACAATATAGGAAATGTGGGGAGGCAGAACTGATACTAAAACTGAACACCCTTTCACCTCACGGCATGAACTCGAAACTGGACCTCATATTTAAATATTCTACGACAATTTGTCTCTTGTCCCCCGACTCCCCCGGCCATCCGTCGTCTTTTCCTTTTATTACAAATCAGTATAATTACTACTACTACTACTACTGCTGCTGCTGCTACTACACTACTACTACTACTGCTGCTGCTACTACTACTACTGCTACTGCTGCTACTACACTACTACTACTACTGCTGCTGCTGCTACTACTACTACTACTACTACTACTACTACTACTACTACTACTCTACTACTACTACTACTCTACTTTGCTCGGGCTGCTACGCACTGTATTATATTATACGAACTGTATTTTTTATTATATGCTTCTATTTTGTTTGTTTTCCAACAATAGTCTACACGTTTTTCTATTTCACTTTCTAAACTGCATTACACAGTTCCTCTCCGCCTCCACTCTTTTCGCTTGATTAATTGCGCACCTTTTAGACATATCTATTACTATTGTTCTATTTTAATTTGTGCTTCCTTACAAGGGGGCGTACTATTTCCTGCCCATCAATGTTCTGTTTCTTCATCTTAACAACGCCACTACCGCATTATCTCATTCATCCGTAGTTTCATTCATCCTGTTTCTTGATAAAGGGGAAACCTGAAACGTCAATTTTATATGTTTTCGTAATTAAATTGAAGTTTACATTCAATTTGATATGATATAAGTCCAGATTTATGTTGGCTTTTACAGCCTTTTATCCGCTCTTGTGCATTCCTGAACGTATTTAATTCACGTCTCTCAAAACTTGGGCATGCCACATAGTGGAAGGTGTCTGAATTAAACTTAAAACTTTACAAACAGTATTTTTCTGTTTCACAATGAGCGTCAAGACGGCACTTTCACATTGTTATTCATTTCTTCGAGCTTCGAGCAGCAACATTTACATTTTGTAAATATATAACTTTTTGACTATTCTATTGTCTTCCTTTTCAATGGCGCTGAAACGAACTTGTGCCGTAAAATCCTTTAACACAAACAACTTGTATTCCTGCCATAATTTTAATTTTTTCTTCTTTTTTTTTTGGGGGGGGAGGGGGGTGCGGGATTAAACTTTTTTCACCTTTCTATCCTCTTTTTTTTTTTTTAAATATCGCAGAGAGGACTTCGACTCCTTCCGCACAAGGACAAAACTGTCCCAGGACAAATTTCTCCTGTCCCACTGGAGAAAACTTCTATTCAACTTCGAAAGACGAGTTTCGAATTTGGTCAAATCTATCGTCCAATAATCCGTTGTCGTTGGAGTGTTTTTCCCGTGAACATTGGGGGACTCAGAGAGCGAGTTTGATGTACACATTGTGAGAGATAGAAAATGTGTTGTGTGTATGTGTGTGTGTGAGAGAGAGAGAGAGAGAGAGAGAGAGAGAGAGAGATCAACAAGACAAACTATCTATTCTTTTCTAAATTGTGCATAGTGCATGTTAAATGCGTGAGTTCAGTTCAGAATCAGATTCGCGGGCAAAATTTACGGTGACCGTCACCTTCGAATAGCAAACTCAATGTCAAGGTTGTACAGAATTTGGAATGCTACTGCTACGGCGAGATAGTCTACTAGCTACATGACCTACGACCACGAATTCTGAACTTTCGATTTCCATGTGGCTCACGTTTTGTTGTGGATTGAGACTATCTTCACCATATAAAAAAACGGTTGATCAAAGTTGTAGTGCTCTGCCATTTGTTGAAGGTGTCAGTGAAGGATGAAGGCCTCCGTTTCCAAACTGATGAATAGGGCTGATCTTTTTTTAGCACTGGTCATGTGACTGTTGGCTACTGAACACTGAAGTCTTCAACTGCATCCTCAGTAAACGACGACTGCAGCCATTGCATTAACTTGTTGCTAAGTCAAAGTCGTGCAAAAATATAATTATCATGGGAAAACATTGTGCAGCTATAGGTTGCACAAATACAAGTAAAAAATTGAAAAATAAAATTCTCAAGGAAGGGGTTACATTTCACGGGTTTCCACTAAAACACCCCGAAGTTCTGGCAAAATGGATTGAGCGAATTAAAAGAGATGGATTTGTTCCGACACGATATAGCTTCCTTTGTTCGGATCATTTCAATGACGATGATTTCGACTACCAGCCATTTACAGGTAACGTCTTAATGAATGATTTTCAAACACCAACCTTAGATGTTTCAATGGGTCTGTGTAGCCTACTTGACTCTCGTTCTCGTATAAGTAAAGAGACATGGTTTGAATCCTAGTCGAGTTGGGGAGGGTATGGATGTTTCTGGTCCACAAGGCTCTTCAACTTATCAATAAGAAATTAGTCCATGCCTCAAAGCCCATGGATTCTGTAAAATTAAAATGACATTAAAAATTGTTTGTTACTATTTGGATAGGCCATTAGTATATTTCTAAGAACAGTGCAATTTCTGTATAACGACATTGACCTCTGGTCTCGATTGTCTTAGCAATATATTATTATTATTAATAAAAGCCCTCAAATAGCGACGTACATTTTAGAAAAAAACCCTGTTTAGCAACATTTCTTCTCAATAACAATATTGTTTTCATAGTGTAGTTGATTGATTATTTATCAAAACCAATGAGTTTTTCAAGGAGTCAAAATGTTTGTGGTGTTTAGCCAAGTGAGGTTCTATTTGGCAACTTTGAATGTCGAAATTAACCACAAGGACCTCTGACAGCAGCAGCTTCCAATGGTCTCACACTACAAACTTATTATGATGGTCTATCCAGGAAGCGATTTTGTTGCCATATTTGTGTACAGTGGCAAACCAGCCCGGTAGCCTCGTCACAACACTACACTAACCAGATGCTCCGCATTTTCTGGTCTTTGTCACAGCGCGACGAGTCTCTTTACCTATCACTTTCAACCTCGCTGACGAATCAAGAATCAAAATGTGTTCTGTTGTATTATTAAACCGGTAATAAGCCCAGATAAATGATAGAAGCAAAATGATGTTCAAGCAATGTTTATGATAAAAACAGTGACAATATACAACTGAGAATGAAAATTAGTAAACTCTTTTCAACAGAAAAATAAACATTTTAATAATAATGCTGAAAATTTATATAGCGCTATAACTCCGAGACACCAGACTCTAAGCGCTTAAATTACAAATTACTTTGGCTGGAACATAATCATTTACATACACAAGCACACACACAACACAAACCAAACCTATCTTGCTTCTCATACCATCTACTAAAATCGAAACAGATATGTTTTAAGCGAACGTTTAAAAATAGACAAAGATTCTTTTTCACGAATGCTCTGTGGTAAGGCGTTCCAAATAGAGGGTCCGAAATGAGAAAAGGATCTCATTCCAGCATTTTTCCAAATTCGAGGGACAACTAGTTTTGTGGAATCACTGGCCGAACGTAAGGGGCGGGGTTTTGAATTAGTTCTGAAAGGTAGGAAGGGGCAGTACCTTCAAGACAACTATACACTAAAACACAAGCTTTGAATTTAATCCTTTTCTCAACAGACAGCCATGCAGGTCATGAAGTAGAAAGTCTGGAATAACGACACCCCTGGATAATGACATCATTTTCCACTCCTTATCAAGGGATTGCACTGAACTGAAATTGCAGCCTGATCTAACAAACCTAGTCACCCATTCACTGTTCGGTGGACAAAGGAGCCTTCATTTTCCTTTCTAAATTTACTGTCTGGTTGATCCCAACTCATATAAAATATGTAATTCATAATTACTTTTTTTTAATTACTAAAAAAAAATTGAGTCAAATTACTCAAGATATCTTATCTTATCTTTTATCAGGCATGCGAATGATCAAGAAAGGGGCGGTGCCTTCAAAGTTTTTCTTTACTCCAGGATGCACACGGAGGAAACGTTTTTCTTTTGATTTTGGGTAAGTTTGTACAGCGCTGTCCATGAGAATTCAACACTTGATACATGGTTTGAAATTCTTCACCCACTGGGATGGGAGGGGGGGGGGGGGGGGGGGGGATATGGCTGTTTTCCCATCTTTGCTGTCCCAGATGTAACCATTTGGTTTTTCCCAAGCGCATTTTAATTTTAATTTGATTTTGCATAGTAGTGTCTGTAAAAAGCTTAACTGGCTTATGGGCAGGGAGATATTGCTGTTATTTTTTGCCCACCTTTGCTGTCTCTCTCTTTATTATGTAAAGTGACTATTTGCCTCAAAACAGTATAATGCTGGATTGAACCAGGTACCAAAGAAGTGATTTAAAATTAACAGGACTAGAAAGTGACATTTTATTAAGTTTATGTTACTTTAATAATCTCCTCCATGAAATTAATTGAAGCCTTGAATTTTTCTGTCTACATACCATTTTTAATAAATAGATAAATCCGACTTAATACTGCATTTAAGTGGTTCCTCACATTTAGATTTGCCGAGACTCTTGGGGTTTTTTGTTTACTGGGAGAAAGTCAAAGGGATGTCTTTTTGTGAATGATGAGAGTTATATCTTTTTTTTTTTTTTTCTTGTAAATCATCTCTTTAGAATGTTTTTATTTCATTGTATTTTCTAACCAAAATAAATGTTGTTCTTTAAATCTTTTTGATTTTATTTTTTTTAACAGTTTATTTTCGTGAATCAAAACATCTTTGATAAAGGAGGTAAAATGTTTTAATTAATTTTTATCAGGTATGATCCGATCTGCTTAACTATGATGACAAACCTGATTCTGGCACAGTCTCAGTCATGTTTGTTCACTCTGAGACCCGAAAAAAAAAAGAAAATATAATAAATATTTATATGTACTCTTTCATACCAGAGCTTTCACAAATGTTTCGGCACCAACGGACAATGATGATGATTCTAATGCTCCCTTGGAAGGAATTATTGGTATGTTGTGTCATTAATTATATTTAAAAAAACTGAGATTTTATTTTGTTTCATATCCACTAAATATCCTCAAAGCGTTTTACAAAGTAATAAACAAAAATGAATATAACAGCTTTAAAAAAGAACAAAATACCAAACAATGAATATTTCAGGCTCAAAACCCCTCTTCAAAACAAAAAACAATAACATAAATACATTACAGTAATTTACTAGCTTCTGGAATGTCACCGCTTCGATACATTTCATACCTATTTCAATTCTACCCCTGTTCCTCCCTTTTTTTTTACTCACCAAATTATATGTGTTGTTTTATATTCCACTCAATTTGGCACTCTTAGTTACCTAGTGAAGCATCTTTTTGTTTACATTCCAGGATTTTTCTTCAACAGAGAAGACGTACGAAATATTTAGTCGTCGCCTGTTTTTTAAGTTATGTATTTGTTTTTATTGTTTTTTGTTGTTGGCTGAAGAAGGGTTTTGAGCTGAAAATGTTCCTTGTTTGGTATTTTGTTCTTTTTTTAAGCTGTTATATTCATTTTTGCTTATTACTTTTTCCAGTCCACAGCTTCTAGCAGCTTAGAATCACTTTAAAGTTCTTTACAAGGGGTCTCAAGCCAGCAGCAACACTGAACAGTTAGGATGGGACATGACACCTATAAGGTGCTATACCATATTTTTTGACACAAATAACATTAAGACAGGTGCTCATTATACAACTTGAGTATGGTGAGAGAATTTGAGTTAAAAGCCTTCTCTTGACTTTGCATCGTCACAGGACATGAATCAGGGACTTGTGGATCAAAAGCGAGTGCCACACCACAAGACTACAAAATACGATGAATAAAATCTAGGTCTGAATGGCAGAATCTTTGTAATTTTGCCTGTATATTTTTGGAATTGGATGTGTTGACACTCAAATATGTGTTTACGAATCATACAGCTAAAGGTGTGAGTTTGGTGGATGCACTATAGTGTCAAAGAATGTAGTTGGTGAAAAGTTAGTACCATGAACCCTTGTAGGACAATTGTGAGAACATTTGAGTCAAGTTTTCTAATGTGTATTTTCATCCCCTCATTAGAGATGAAAGTTGTCCGGGTATTCCCAGAATTTCATGAATTTTTTTTTTTTCTTTTCTGCCACTATGGAATGGCTAGAAGAAATGAACAAAATAGCCTGTAAGATATGAAACCTTAGTAAAGTTTCATTTTTTTTTTCTCTGAGGAGGATGGGTAAAATTCTTAATTGTGCGAAAAACCAAACTTTGATATTTCTGGTAATTTTAATACTGAATTTAATTACCAACACGTTTTACTATGGCATTTTATTACTGATTTGAGGTGATGGGTCACAGTTTTAGGTTTTGATTTTTAAGAAAAATATTGTTTTATTTTTATCTTGTTCAGGACAGGAAATACCCAAGGGGAAGGAAGGATTTTACACTTTTGAAGAAGTTGAAGAAATAGAAGATTTTACTGTCCCAAGCTCAAGGGATCAGTTAGGTATTTATGATAATGATGATTCTTCTATACTGCCTCCTGTCAGAATCTCTATCACGTGCTTCATATCACATACTTTTAACATGTTTTCAAAAAGTTTAGCACACTCAAATACACACACAACTCAAATTCACACACACTCACATACACACCCACACAGTCAAACATGCTTGCATCACTGTGAAAGTATTTAATTTCTCTTATAGTTCAATAATCCTGTAAGTATTTTGGGTAATTTTAACCCCATGAATGAGGCTATGTGAAAAGGATTTTTTTTTTGTTTATTTCAGATGTTAAAAAATTGTATTCACTTTGAAGAAATATTGATACTGGTAATTGGTAAATAATATTTCTTGCATTGAATATTGACAAAGGGTCTAGAATCTAAATGACTTCCACTAATTAGTAAAACAGGAACATCTGATTAGGTGTCATTCACTTCATGATGTCAATGAATGTGCTCCATATCACTTTTCCTTTTAACAAAAAGAGTAAAAAATCAGAGATTTTTCATAGTGCATATTCACTAACTGTCCACAAAGTGTTTACCAAGGACTCCCAAGCCAACAGCAACATTGAATGGAGGAGAGCTTGTTAGGGTATTATACTGACATGGCAGTTTTTTGAAAAACAAAAATCCCAAATTTTGCAAGCTAAAAACAGCAAAATTTGCAAAAAATTTGGAAAAAAATTGCGATTAATTTTCCTAAAACCCATAACAAGTTCATGAAAGAGAAAGGTATTTGTTTGTTTTTAAAGTTTCACGGGGCTTGCAACAAATGTAAGGTCATATCAACTCCAGTAAAAGGAAGAAATTGATATAGTAAAAAAGACACTACTCTTGATTAATAATTATCTTTCACATTCTACATGAGCTATCAAATGAAAAGAAAAAAAATTCGTCTTTTTTTTTCTTTCCAGAATCTCGAAACTGCAAAAAATTGCAGATTTTGCGGCCGCAATGCAAATCAGTGATACTTTGCAAGCGATGCAAAAAACTGCCATGCCAGGTCAATGAATATGCTACATATTACTTTTCCATTTAACAAAAAGAGTAAAAACCTGAGATTTTTTCATAGTGCACATTCACTAACTGTCCACAAAGTGTTTACCAAGGACTCACAAGCCAACAGCAACATTGAATAAACAGGAGGAGAGCTTGTTAGGGTATTATAAATTTTTTAATCAACAGAGACAATGTTGTGTTATCACTGAAGCAATCCTACCTCTCTGATCTCACCTTTATGGTCACAGACTGGTCTCCCAACCTTTCTTTTGAGCTTTACAAAAAAATATTGAACATATTCACTTAAAATGCTTAAAGTACATCACAAGGAGTTTCTAGACAACAGCAAGACTTAACATGCAAAATGAGATAAAAGACAATGCTGTTAATGGCCATTTACTCATTTTACACCAGAGTATGGCGAGAGAATTAGAGTAAAGAGCCTTTTCTTGCTCAACTCCGTGTGCTCAAAGTTGGACTTGAGCCCAGGACTTTCCGATTTGAATGAGAGTGTCATACCACAAGACACATAGCATCAAATACATCTGTTTCAATTTATAAGCATTCATGGCAAACCCCTGCAATATATTTTTTTCATCTTTAATTAAATGCAATGGTATATTTTATCTCTTTATTCTTCTTTATTCTTTTTTACCATTGTACATCTGGCCAGATCCAACCCCAGCAATCAAATGCGAGATGCTTTGTGACAGTGAAACTTGTCAGGAGGAAAAACAGAAATTAAATCAAGATTTGTGTCAGGCCTTGCTGACGTTGATGCAACTCAAGGAGAAAATTAAAGTCTTACAGATAATGGCAGAGTATGTTTAATTAGGTCATCTCTATTTACATTCATTGATTGAATTTGCTTGTCCCATGATCATTTACTGAGTAATGATTGTGCGGCTATGTGGTCTTGTGGTATGACACTCGCTTTTGGATCGGAAGGTCCTGTGTTCGAGCCTCGCTCGGCGCATAGTTGAGTCCTTGGAAAAGGCTCTTTACTCACATTCTCTCACTGTATTTGAGTGTAAAATGAGTACCTGGCTGTTAACATCGCTGTCTCTGTCCAAAAAAAATTTGATATCGCCTAATAGGCATCATGTCCTGTCCTAGTGTTAAGTGTTGCTGTTGACCAGGGACCCCTTGTAAAGCACTTTGAGTATGTTTAGTGAATATTCCGCTATATAAAAGCTCAATTTAAAAAAAAAAATTATAAATGCCCCACTGGTCTCTCAATGCTGTGGCTTATTGCTTTCTGGGGTTTTTTGTGCAATTTGTGAGTTTTATTCCCTTGTTTGAATTATCAAGCCTCAGAAATATTGTTTCCTTTTGAGTAATCTTCATTATAGCGTTCACTGTGTTGGTCACAACTAAGGGGCACAATTGATGGCATACCCCTAATTCTCAAAACACATACACATACAGAGCTGCCAACAGTATGCCAAAAAAGTAGATGTTTATGCTTTTTCTTACTTCTGCTTTATTTTAATTTTATGTTTTCTCCTTTAAATTGTATGATTTTTGACATTGGAATTAATTCTCATTATGTAGCTTTGTTTATTCTCATCCTTTCACACTTGGAAGATGAAATATTTTTGAAACAATTCTACCACAATAATGGTTTGTTTGGTACCATGTTTACCTTTAAAATGAGAAAGAAAAAAATTTAAGAAAAAAAATAAATTATTAAGCGTCTGATATCTTTTCCCACACAAACATTTGATTATTTCCAAAATTACTTAATGAGAGTTCTGACTGCTGATTTACAAGTTTGAATACGATTCAATAGTCTGATGTCACGCCGCCCGGCAACGGCGGCCATCTTGGTTCTAAACAAAGAAAATCATTACTTTTTATTTTTCATGCTGGCTAGAACTTTTCATATGTCTTGTGATCAGAATGTGTAAAAGTCAAAACATGATCAAATTTATGGGGTTTTTTTCCTCTGGATACCCTTTATGGTCGCTGGAGAAATATTTCATACGGGTGTCCGCCATTGTTCCGATAATTTAGAGCCAGTGTTACTAAGTTACCATGCGTCATTAGGAAGGAATTGACGTTACGACTGTTGAAGAGTATTGTACACTCTTTTCTTTGAGTCTCCATCTTTTTTAACAAAGATAGTAAAACCAAAAACTAGAGGTGCCAAAATGAGCCATTAAAATGGAGAGAAAGATAAAAGTGAGTAAATGTGACTCATATATAAGGAAACAACACAAAACAAACACGTTTCGACCCTTGGCCTTCGTCATGAGACAAACAACAAAACACAAATATGTGAGGTTGCAAAATATCACATTTTGTCGAATGTGGAAATAATGTAAATGTATCGAGAGGTTGTTAGATGTGGATGCAAGAAGAGGCCCAAGAGAAGGGAGAAGGGGATAAATGGGGGAGAGAGGGAGGATATCCATGTGTTTGTGTTTGTTTTTATTGTAATGAGGTTAGTAGCTCTAGATATAATCATATATAGTTGCATGAATTTCGTCAATGGTTGAGTGATAAAGACACGTCCTGAATCAGAAGTTCATGGGTTTGAATCCTGATGGAGAGACCTGAGATTTTTTCTCATGACTGCAGAGTTTTTAAGGCTCTGGCCACAGCCATCATATCTTCCTGCTTGCTTCTCAAAAATTACAAGACATTACATAGCCAAGTCATCAAAAGATGATAAACATTCTTATGAATTTGATGGTACAGGAAGTGAAGAGAATAAATTTTTTAATATTGTCTAGAGCACGTCTCAATACAGTCTTTGCTGATTTTCTTCTGTAGTGGTCACAACATTCTTTGCCCTAACTTTTAGAAGTAAAAGTAGGCTTTAAAAACAAACACGAGATTTTATATCAAGCAATATCCACTGAACGCACTTAAATCATTTTACAGGGGTGCCAAGCCAACCACAACACTCAATATATGTATGGAAAGAGCCAGTGAGGTATTATGTGAGGCTAGCTGAGAAAATCCGGGAAGATGCGGCAAGCAAAAAATTTATAACTTAGGGTTCTAACAGACATAGAAAGAAAATTTAAAGTGGTAAATGATCAGAAAGATGTGGTCTACACCACTGCATACTTTACTCAATTTATGAAATTTGCTCATCTTTCCGGGTTTTCTCAGCCAGCCACACATTATTTTTTCAATAGAGATGATGCTGTTGTCATCAAGGCTCTCATTTTTACACCCGATTAAGTTGAGAAAAGCAAGGAAAGAGACTTTTCCAAGGACTTTGCTTTTTGTCATCGCACCCGATAACAAGATTTGAAGCTTTGATCCACTAGTTTCAAGCCAAGTGTCATACCACTAAACCACAATCACACATAGGCCAGTATTTTACCATGGCAATGGCAATGCGCTGTCCTATAACAATCTAATTTAAAATGGCGATGCGATGTTATATGAGGAAGACAACTGCATTCCTTCAGTAACTTGACGTTCAAACATGATGACAACATGAGGGGGAATGAAGAATAAAAAGAAGCATAGCCTAATGTCTTTTAATACCTTAACAACAAAATTTATAGGTCTATCAAATTTCTTTGTAAAGTCACCTGTTGTTTGTTTGTTTTTTTTCCTTTTCTTTGGAGCTTTGTGGTATCGAGATATGACACTCTCCATTGGAGTGTTAGGTCCCTAGTCGGAGCCCTACTGTGGGCAGTGAAAAGTTGAATCATTAGAAGAGAGAATTTTCTCACCACACCTCACAGACAACATGACTTGTCTTACATGTTAAGTGTTGCTGTTGACTTGGGGTGTCTTGTAAAGCACTTTGAGCATATTTAGTGGATATTGTACAAATCCTTTTTTTTTAAAAATGTTGTTTGCCTTTTTTTTTTTTTTTTTTTGTTTATTTTCCTCGTATACATTTTGCTTTACTTAACCTAAACTTTGTTTTTGCTTGTCAGGAGGACTGAGAAAGATTTGTCCGCTAGTGGTGACAAAGTGGGTAAGACTGAATTGGACAATATTTTTGGACTAGTTCGATACATACTGGATCAATTAGAAGTAAGTTAAATACTCAATATAAATGTAAGAGATATTGAACAGAAATTAATATAGTAGCTTTATAAAAGAACAAAATATTTAATACGGAATATTTCGGGCTCAACCCTTCTTTAGCCAACTATTAAAATGACAATACTTCACAATTTGAAGTGTCAAGTATTTAATTGTTTTTCGTTGAAGAAGGGTTTTGCGCCCAAAATGTCACATAGTATTTTGTTATTTAATTTTCATTCCTGTTCAACACTGTTTACAGTAAACAGCGTCTAGCAGCTTAATATTCTAGTATATATAATTGGCATTTCTAGTCTCACGACTCTCAATTTACTTCATAATGATTCATTTATTAACTGATAATAATAATAATAGAAATATTAATAATAATGATAATAATAATGATTAAAGAAGAAAAAGACAACCCCAGCCGTAATGCAATCCACCAGCCATTGTCCTGTTTGTTCACCCTAAAGAAAGCCAATGTGATCTGGTTGTACCGTAAGAAGACATTTCTTTCCTTCTGTGCCGACTGGCACATAGGGCCGTCATAAATCTCCATGTATCCCTGGCATGGGCCATCTCTTCAGCTTCCTCACATGATAGTCCTCCTTTCCTTAAATCCTACTCTATGGTCGGCCTCCAAGTCAATGTCGGCCTACCTCTCTTTCGAATTCCAAATTCTACTAGCTCTTGTTATTTTAAGACTGCCCAATTGTTTCTTTTGCATTTTATTTACTTGAAGGAATTAAGAATCATTTGTAAAACCATTTGAGTGAACATATTTAATGGACATTGCTATTTCTTAAAGCTCAAGATTCTTATAAGATGCAGTTTTATTCCATTTACGTTCATTGATTTGTTTAACAAAAATGATTGACATCTTGATTTGCAAAGGGGGGCTCAAACCAGAGACCCGCACAAGACTACAAAATCACACCACAAATTGTGTACAAATATTCAATTAGATTTCAAACAATCAATTTTGTCTTTTCCTTTTTTTTTTTTTTTCAAAATTAGGTTGACATTTCATCAGAGAAAGGGTCAGAGCCTTCACCTGTCAATCAGACAGATGATAGAGGAGAAGTCAGAAATATTCACCGTCTTTCTGCCTCAAATCAAACATCCATGAAATCTGTCATGTAAGAAATCATATTCCATAAATTAAAAAAAAACAGTCAATATAGACATTTATATATGGGACATCTCTGTGAGTAAAACCATAGAAGGAGGTGATGCTATAGAAACTGAGGTAAACTCCGGCTCTATGCGTCTAATGCTGTCCCTGCAGAAAATTGCAAATGAAAACCCAAAAATTTGCACCCAAAATTTAAAAAATTGCATGCAAAAAATGCAAAAATTGCAAGGAAAAATTGCAAATTTAAGACATTGTTTTCAATAAACAGCGCACAATAATTTATTCTTGCTTTAATTCTATGACAAGCACAGTCCACCAATTTTAGTTGGTATGTATTATACAGTATTGTGTCCATAAATTACATTAAATTACATTGATATTGACATTGCATACTCAGAAAATAAATATTATGCCATCTATATATACAGGGGATGCCACCAGGAGATTTTGAAAAAAAAACAAAAAACAACACTTTTATACAAATGTATGGATTCCTAAAATTTATGTGGTAGAAAAGCTCATAAATTTTTTAAAATTTTATTATTATTATTATTATTATTATTATTATTATTATTATTATTATTATTATTATTATTATATATTATTATTATTATTATTATTATTATTAGTATTATTAATATCATTATTATTATTATTATTATTATTATTAGTATTATTATGTTTACAAGTACATCTACACATCATAATAATACAGTGGAACTCGGGAATAACGAGGTCGAGGGGACCGACCATAAAAACTTTCTATTTCCGAGTTACATGAATCTATGTTAATGGTAGTATATTAAACACTCATAATAAAAAAAAATGTAAAAAATAGATAAATTAAAAACAAAAAAAAACAAAAAATATATATAATATATATATATATATATATATATATATATATATATATATATATATATATATATATATATATATATACACACATATATATATACATATATAAAATTAAGCCTGAAACATTGATGTAGACTGCCCCAAACATTGTGGTAAATATTTTAAATAATAATTCGCTCCATTACTACATGTCGAGCACTTTTCGTACCATATTTGTATCAAACACGATTCAATACATATATATATATATATAATAGATATATATATATATATATATATATATATATATATATATATATATATATATATATATATATATATATAATATAATAATAGATTGATGTTAGCAATAAACTATTATTAAATAGCATCTTTAATAGTTTTGTGTAACGGTGGCAGTAGTATTTTCCTATGTTTAGCATTATATGATTATATGTGACTATAGAACATGGAAAATTGCAAAAAATTGCGGCAATTGTCAAAATTGCAAAAAATTGCAGCCGCAAGCGCCGCGATTTCCTGGAGGGACAGCTAATGGCTCTGAAGGAATACTACTAGTACTACTTGCTTTAACCAGACCTGCCTTCTTGAAAATCTAAAAATTCGTAATTTTTGAGAGGAAAATATTGTGGTCGCTATAGTTTTTAAAACTTTTAAAATCACCAATTACCCTCATAAGGATTAAATAATACTTAAAAATCCCCATAATGATGTAGTCTGGCATCAACTTTCATTTTCAATAAGTTTTAATGATATTATGATACTCATGAAGTTCTGAACTTGGAGCCAAAATTTCGTAATTCTATGGATTTTTTGTTGTCGTAGGCAGGTCTGCTTTAACCCATAACTGAGTTATTCTTAATTGATGAATTATTTAGATATTAATGTAAAATAAGGGTACTTATTCTGGGTGGGGTTTCCGACCTCCCATAGTGGGCAGGGAGGTACTTGCTGTGTCTTCTATCCTCCTGTATCTGTTTTCCAATTGCTTTCTTTGTCTTTGTCTTGGAATGAGATTACTAAGTTATGTCCTGACCCTGGCTGGAGTCCTTGGCTGGGAGGGAAACAGTCGAGTGTATAGTTATAGTTTGGGGAAATGATTTTCTTTTCCTTGTATATTCTTCTCTCTGTTACTGTTATGTTCTGTTTCTTTTTTTCTTTTTTTTTTTGTTCGTTTGTTTATTTTTTTAACATATGATTTGTATACATTTGAGTGTATTTCTCTTAGTGGGATCCTTGCTGCTGTCTGGATGAGACTTTTAGGTGATCTAAAACTAAGTACATTGACGGAATGCTCTTGGAATCTACATCTGCTCCTTATTTGTACCAATTCCCCTTTGTCTTACATTTTCTTGGGTGATTTGATTGTAAATCTAGAATATTTTGACTATTTCATTTTCTTCCTTTTACCGGCGCTGATATGACCTAAATGTGTCGCAAGCGCCATAAAACCCTTAAAAACAAAAACATAAATGTACTTATTCGTTTGTTTTGGCGGGTTTTTTTTGGGGGGGGGGGGGGTTTCAAGGAAAATGCTGATTTCCTCATTTACATGAGGAGGGCCTGCTTTTACCCCAATAATATCTGTCAACTGTTTCAATGCAAGGTTTAAGGCAAGTAAACCCTTGCTTTTTTTTTAGTTTAAAAAAAATCCATTTGGAGACATTATATTTCTCATCCAGCAGTCAATCAAAATGATAATGATATGTATTTCAAATTTAGGTTTTTAATTTTTAATTCATTTATAATTGAATAACAGCTCAGCAAAGTGCCCCGTGGACAACTACAAATACAAATAAAATGACGAGATAAATTGTTCACTTGCTGACTTTAAACAAAAAAAAATTAATATCTCATTAACAGAGGATTTTCAGAACAGCCATCAGTGTCTTATAAAAATAGGAAAATACAACCAGAAACAACAAGCCAATTGCCTTCAAGTACTAAATTTGTAAGTATTTTCTCTGTATGATTCATGTTTAAAATAAATAAAGAAAGAAAGAAAGAAAAGGAAAGAAGAGTTTCATCCAAGCTTTTGTAATGTGAGGGGATCCCGATAGCTCAGTTGGTAAAGCACTCACTTCACACACAAAGGGACAGTGATTGATCCTGGTTGCAGTTAAGATTATTTTTGATATACCTGTCCACCCAGCAGTGATTAGGTAGCTGAGTCTGTTATATCTGGCAGAAAGTACTTTGCAATAGACTAGCGTTCTATCCAAAGGATAGAAATGAATTGTTTTTGTCCGTTTCATGCTATAGAAACCGGAAATATATAAATGGTTTCAGATTTGTTTGGAGTAAACTGTAGCTCCACCACTATACTATTAACATCAAACAACTTTTAGATTATTTTTTTTTCCCGATTTCCTAAATAGGTTGAATTCAAAGAATCAAGCCATTTAAATCCTGCCATAGAAAAACTGCCTTATACAGATTCATCAAAAATGGGTAAGGATCTACTTGTCATTCATAGTTTATTTATCATCATCATCATGTCGTAATTATCATGATCACCATCATCTCCTCCCCCTCTTCCTCTTCCTCCTCTTTCTTCTCCTCACCATTGTGCAGCTATGTGTGGCCCTTGGAAAAGGCTTTTTACTCACATTCTCTCACCATACTCAGGTGTAAGATGAATACCTGGCCGTTAATAGCGTTGACTCTGTTCGAAAAAATTTGTAAAATTGCCTAACAGGCGTCATGTCCCGTCCAAAATGTTGCTGTTGGCCAGGGACCCCTTGTAAAGCGCTTTGAGCACGTTTAGTGGATATTGCGCTATATAAAAGATCAATTTTTTTACTCCACTGCCTCCATCTCCTTCTCTTCCTCTTCTTCTTGTTTACCTTTTTCTTCTTGTATTTTATGATTTTAGCAGTCTGGTCAAATGGTCAATGTAGCGAAGCAAGTAGATATTGTTTTGTCTGTTGAGACCTTTTTTGGGAACATATTTTGATATTTCATAGAAAATACCTACTTTTAAGACATAAATCATCATCAATGTTCAAATGAATTATCTATATATATAGATATATATATTTTATTCTTTATTGTTTCTTTCTTTTTTTGTTTTTTTTTTAAAGGTGATGGCCTAGCATCGTGTCAGTCTTCTTTATTCTCGAACACAACTCAAAAGCCAAAGCAGACTGCTGGAGGAACAACAAGTTCTAAGAAAATAGACAATGGCAATGAGTGTTTTGTGAGACCAGAAATCTCAAAGAGTTCTAGTTCTACAGATTCTGATGACAATTCTCCTCCCCTTCAGATCGATATTGAAGAAGACTGTGATTGTATCGGGCATTGTTCAAATGGGAAAATGTGCAAAGAACTCAGATGCGTTCAAAAGAAGGAGAAAATGCTGAAAAAAGTAATGTGTGAGTTGTGCGGAAAACTGTTTCGTACTTCAACTGCGCACACCATTCATGTAAGGAGTTGTCATACGGGAGAAAGGCCTTTTGAATGTATAATATGTGGAATGAAGTGTCTTACTCCCGGCCTTCTCAATGGCCATATGAGAAATCATTCTAACCAGCGATCCCATCAGTGTTCCCTTTGTCCGAAAGCATTCAAGTTGGCAAAAACCCTAAAAAAACATCAGGCAACTCATTCTGAAGAGAGACCATATGTATGTTTAATTTGCAACAAAGGTTTCAAGCATAAAGGAAGTTGGACATTACACAAGAAGCAATTTCACTCAGATTGATCAGAACACTAAGTGATTGCAATAGTCCTTCAGTGCCGTAATGCCATGGAGCTGGAGTTTAGCCTCATTCCTATTGTGTTCGACAGACAATAGAAATTTCTTGCTACGCATGATACTTGCCACCAGGTCTAACACACCCAGCTACCCAATTACTGTGGGGGGGGGGATCAGAAATAATTCTTGATATCACCTGGGATTGATCACTATCCCTTTGCGTGTGAAGCATGTGCTCTGCCAACGGAGCTATTTGGGACCCCCAAACAGAACAGAACAATATTTTGATGATTTCATTACAGAGTAAATTATTCAGTTTTAGGATAGTTATAAATGAGGGTTTCAAGATATTGAAAATATTTTTTTGGAGGAAAAATAAGAATACATGTGATCTAAATATGTTTAGTTTTTACTGTCATCTGTTTTAGAAGCTACTGAACAAAACAAAAATAACAGCTTCAAAAAAGAATAAAATACTCAACATGGAACGTTTCTTGCTCAAAACCCTTAACAACAACAAAAACAATTACAGTCGATTCCGCTTAATAGCACAACCATGGAAGTTCAGATTAGTGTGTCGATTAAGCGGAGTGTGAGATTAAGCGGAGAAGCTAAAAATAATATCTAAGCACCAGCTTTCATGTGTCATTCATGTAGGACCTTTACTTCTGAGTTTTCTACGGGCTTGGGATCATTACGTTTTAGACATGACCTCATTAGAATGTTTGATTTTCATTTAATTAATTGGGTTGGGTTTTAAAAAATGTTCTTTTTTTTCTGTTTAAAAAAAAAAAATCTTCTCTTTTTCATGTTTTAATCGACAACAAAATGTGACATTATTGTTTGTTAGTAATCGCGAAGCGTTTATGGCTTTCTATTCTGTGCTAGCTGTTGATAAAGCTTTGTCTCCAATCTCCCCAATGTAGATCCCCTGTCAAGCATTCTTCTTGGACGAAGTGCGTAGTTTGTCTACCATGTCAAGTTTTTCAGTGTTTGTCAGGGTTCGTGTGTCAAATTCCGATGACTCATCCTCATCTTCATTATCTAGCATTGTCTTTTATGTGGGTGAGTGGAGTACAGTAGTTCCTGAGATG
Source organism: Berghia stephanieae (assembly GCF_034508935.2). Classification (NCBI taxonomy): domain Eukaryota; kingdom Metazoa; phylum Mollusca; class Gastropoda; order Nudibranchia; family Aeolidiidae; genus Berghia; species Berghia stephanieae. The sequence continues at coordinate 26,273,694 of NC_088371.1, forward strand.
TCAGTTGACCGCTGATGTTGTCATTGTTACGAATTGATTGAATGCTGTGGCCGAATAGTTGTGTGGAACGGAAACAGCATCATTGATTTCATATGGCTGTTACTACCGCAGGTGTAGCGATTAAGCGGAGCGATTATCTAGAAATTAATCCGTTTTTCGGGAATGTGTAGCGTATAAGCGGAGTGTGTGATTAACTGATTTGATATTAAGGGGAGTGAACTGTTTTATGCTAATGCTTCGTTTAAAATACAAATAGATACCAGTGCTGCCAACCCTAGCCCATGGAAACATGTGTAATGGGGAGCTAAAATGAAAAAGCTTTTGAAAAAGAAATGTTGCAATCCAGAAAAAAAGGGAATTTTTGTTTGAATTATGGGAAAATTTAGCACCGCATTTCCATTTGCATGATCATCTTTCTCTCTCACTCTCTCTTGATAAATGTTACTAATAACATGATACAACTACTCTTTGTGCAGAAACTTTCTTTCAGAGGTTAATTGATGGTATAAATCCTACATAGTTGAGTCCTTGGAAAAGGCTCTTTACTCACATTATCTCACCGTACTCGGGTGTAAAATGAGTACCTGGTTGTTAACAGCGTTGTCTTTGTCCGAAAAAGTGTAATATCGCCTAACAGGCGGCATGTCCCGTCCTACATGTTGCTGTTGACCAGGGACCCGGGTCGTGAAACAAATTAATTTGTTGATGTATGTACACTAAAAAGGTGTATGATTATTTGTAAAAACTGAAATTGACTGTTGCGGACGATCCTCAGAAAAATGTGTAAAAGCGTACAATGAATGAAAGTAGGTAAAAATAAACATTTTTAATAGAAGGTTGGCAGCACTGAGTCAGGGGAAAATGTCTTTGTACATCTTGTCTGGATAAATGATGGCGATTACTCTAATCTATTGCATGTTGACTATCCCAGACCTGCCCCTAGTACTACGAAAAATGAGTAGAAATACAAATTGCATTCGCCTCTTTGATCTTTTGAAAAGGAAAGTTTATTTCCTCAGACCCTATATTCGGGAGTTTGGGGCATCTTCGGATCATGCTGAGGGCAAATTATATATTTCTAAAGATATTCAAATGGAATTTTCTTTCTTTCCCTTGGAAACTACAAATTTTTTAAATTTCAAGTTGGCAGCTCTGCTATCCTGTCTTCCTGTTTTATTTATTGATACTGAAATGACTTGAAGGGGTCGCAAGTGCTAAAAAAAAAACTAACCCCAAGCACACTTGTTATGATGTTAAAGTGGATTCCATTGTTTGCCTTTTTTTCTTTTTTTATTAATGCTATTAAAAGAAAATGTGTGACTCATTGTCTTTAAATGATTCATGTTATGCAGGGATGAACTGGATCCTTTACCTGTCAACTGTCATACTCTGGAAAAACTTGTATTTTTAAATTTGGCCAGAAAACTCGTTCTTCAAATCTTCAAATATCGATTTAAATGACCCGCTTGTTGGCAAAAACTCTCACGACTTCACGAAATCTTAGGTTTGAGAGTTTTTGCCAGAATGAGGGTTATTTAAATCTATCGATATTTGAAGAGCTTTCAGGACAAATTTTTAAATATAAGTTTTTCCAGAGTACAGCAGTTAACTGGTTAAAAATGAATTATAAATGAAATGATGTTTTTTGCTGTTTGAAAGTGTATTTATTTTACACCATAATTTCATAAGTATAATTTCATGTCTTATATTCGTGGCTATGAGTTCAATTTCCAGTGCCTAATATTTACATCATGCCTAATCCTGTATTCAAAACACGTCATTGGCACAAAATTTGCCTATATAAAACATCAATTCTAAAACTTATCATACACAGGTACACACACACACACATACATAATCTTATACTTGCGCATACACATACACAAAGACATACTCACACTTGTCACACTGGGTGGGGATCCTGACCTCCCATATTGGGCAGGGAGGTACATGCTGTGTCTTCTATCCCCCCATACCCGTTTTCCAATTGCTTCCTGTCATTGTCTTGGAATGAGATTACTTAGTTTTGTCCTGATCCTTGCCCGAGTTCCTTGGCTGGGAGGGAAACATTCGAATGTATAGTTATAGTTTTGGGAGATGATATTTTTTTCCTTGTGAATCATCTGTCTGTTATGCATTGTATTATGTTTAGTTTACATAGTATATTATATGATTGGTAAAGATTTGAGTGTACTCCTCTTAGTTGGGACCTGTGCTTGTGTCTGGATGAGACATTTAGGTGATCTCAAACTAAGTACTTTGACGGTGTGCTCTTGGAAACTACATCTGATCCCTATTTGAACCAATTCCCCTTTGTCTTAACTATTCTTTTGTGCTTTAATTGTAATTCTAGAACTTTTTACTATCCCATTTTCTTCCTTTTTTACTGGCGCTGATATGACCTTGCAGGTTGTTGGATGGGAGCATCACCCTTGAATCATATACCTATGATGTTCGCATGGGTGTACGATCCGATAGTGATGTCGTTTCTTCTTCTCTTTACTAGCCTATCCTGCTTCTTTGGTTTGTGATTGTATTTTTGACAGGGGATATTTTTTTTCTGTAAATCTTCTGCCTGTTTGTTCTTGGTTATTTATAATTTAGCTTATGATATCTTTAGGTTATGATTTTGATTTACATTTGTACTACTTTTGTTAGATTGCTTGTTTTTTTGTTTCAGCGGTCTCTCATATAACCTCAATTGTGTTGGAAGAGACCTAAAGCAACAAACAAAAAAAAAAACAAAAAAAGATATGACTTAATGTGTTGCAAGTGCCGTAAAACCTTTAAAAACAAAAAGAAACACATGTCACATATATCTGGGGAGATGATGAAAAGCAGGTTGAAATGAATTTATGAACCAGTCCCCTTGTCTTACTCTTTTCTTGGGTGATTTTAATTGTTAATCTATAAGTGTTTGATTATCCCATTTTCTTCCTTTTTTTTTGTTTTTTTTGCTGGCACTGAATTGACCTAAAAGTGTTGCAAGCACCATAAAACCGTTAAAAACAAAATCGATTGGGAAAATTAAGGAAGATTTATGTGTGGCTGATGTACGTATATATGATATACTTTTTTTATTTTAAGTTATTATAATATATCCTAACACTTATAAGTTGCCAAAAACATAAAGTTAGTCTACTGGTTAGGGTAAATTCAGTTTTATCGTCATTGAATTTTATCTTGTTTTGGGTCATCGAGAGTTTGATGTGAGAGATGCAGTTATAGTCAGGGAAAGATATAATTTGACCTCCAACTAATTGCAACATAAATTATTTCTTTTACATATAATTATATACGATTCAATAAGTAAAATAAACCATTGTTTACTTTTATAAAAAGGTGCTAACTATTTTAAAATAATTTTTTAATTTTACAAAAATGTATTACTTTCCAAACTGTGATTCCATAGACCGGCACGCATGAATTGTATCAGTTACCCTTTCTGATGACACGGTTGATAAACGTTTAGAGCATTGACGGAAACCCGCAGAGGTCCATTTCGATAGTTTCTTACGATGGTTAACGCGCTCTGTTTGGTATGTATTTACAAAGTAAGGAGTATAATATTTTTGGTATGTCAAATATTCTATACTATTAACATTTTCCCCCATAGAATACCCTTATACCTAAAATATATAAGCGTTGTAATTAAATATTTGCTGCAAACAAAAAGTAGATACATCTGTGAAAAGGTAACAATGAATTTTTTTTCGCGAATACATTGATTGTTTAGGCTTATCAAAATGTTGCCAAAGAAGACGCCCCCTCTCCACCCCCATCACAAACACACACGCGCGCGCGCACACACACACACACACACACACACACACACACACACACACACAGACATACTATCCGCAATCACATTCATTTACATGTTGACGAAATCAAATTAAAAAGAAAGAAAAGAAAAAAAATAGCTGGGATAGACACCCAGAGTGGTGTTGATGAGTTATGGTCAAGAATAAAAACAAATATAAGCCATACTGTGTTAAAATTGGTCGTCTATATCCACATTGCTCTCATCGCTGAAATTCAAGTTCATGTTCTCGGTATTTGAACAAGTCTCTCCAAAACAGCCAGAGCAAGCATGTGTACACTTAAGTCCATGTTTTCTGCAACTACAACGAAGACTGGTACATCCAGATTTACAGGCACAAGTAACAACAGCTAACAAGGTTTCTGGAGCAGGGGGTAGGTCTGTCATAATTGGTGTCAGACGATTGTTCTTGACGTAATAACCCCAATCTATTGGGTCCAACTGCTGATCAAACTTGCCAAGCCATTGTTGTACCTGGAAATAGACCCGAAGACTGTGGAACTTTGCTGCAGCAGAAGTTGGAGGCAGAGTTTGTGGTTCAACATAGACAACAGACTTGGCAACCTTGTCCTTGAAACGTCGAATCCTCGCTTCATTCAGGGACTGGTAATTTAATCCATAGACTAAAAGCAAAGCTTCTCCCCTGCATTGATGATGTCGGCTTTTTGTGACGAACTGTTCAGAAAAATATCTGCGATTGTCTGAAATTCTTCTTTTTTTAGCTTCTTTAAAGCAACAGATTTTCCTATCCCATAGACTCTAGATGTCGTGTCACACCCAAGTAATGCGTGTGCAAAAAGTAGTCTACATGAATTGATTCCAAGAGATGCATTTATACTTCGAATACAACACACTCTTACACCTTGTTTGGCTGATGTGAAGTAAACATTTTTAAGACTGGGTCGAAAATGGGCACTCAGAATGCATAATAGATCTGTGTCTTCTCCAACCACTACAGTGTCTCGTTTTATGCTTTGTTCGAGAGCTGTCATTACGATGTCAACATCCGCATCCTCAATTGCATGTACAGTAAAATGGCCTGATTTTTTCAAAGCTTCAGAGAGGAAGGTTATAAAACGTCCCTTGTTGCTCTTATGGGCAAGAAACATTTCTTTGCATGTGTGGAGGATAGAATTTAAGTCGAAATTAACTTTTACCCCTGCTCCTCCATTTCGTCTCAAGTGTGTTGTGTCTTTTGTAGAAAGTGGAGAATTGTATCCATCGAAAACAATGTGGGCAGATCTGTATTTAGATGTAACATATGTACAATATTGTGTGATGATGTCATTAATAGTTGCGCCACGATTCCAAGGAATTCTTTGTAAAAGAGAACCACCATCTAAAACAAAACAATAGTCTCCATCTGGCAGGCCAGTAATTTCTCCACCTTCACATTGACTGCACAGAGCATCTCGAAGCGATGGTTTCCTTGCCTCTAGAGGCAAACCTGTCGAATCAAACAGTGCTGGAGGAAAAGAGCAGAGTTCAAGAATGTTCTCCTTGTTTTCAATTGTTATTTCAGCAACGCTTGTGAGCCGCTGGAATAGCAGTTTTGAGTCAACATGCAGAGTCTTTTTTTCCACGTGGCATATTGTTTTAGTGGCCATGTTAATGAGTTGTTTTTTTCTTTTAAACGAAAAAATAAGAGCGTTCTCACCAATCATGCCAGAGATAATGTTGTCCCCCAATGCCTGAGCAAGGTGAGCATTGACTGATGAGTCAGCAATGTGACCAGTACATATATTACGTAATTCATTTTCCCCGACAAAAGGATTTCTCTCATAGAGATATTGAAAGAGTTTCCTAGTATCGTTGTTGTCTCTTTGGCGTCGTGCAAGGCCAATATCTTTATGAAGCTGGTCATTTGGAATTTCATGACCTGCAAATTTGGTCAATGCTGAAGTGATCTCGGCACATGCGGGCATTGACATGATCCACAACGCTCTTTGACTCTCATCCATCCCCCTGCCCCTTGTGAGACCTCCTTGAGACTTTATATTTTTCATTAAACTTTGTTCAATGGCAAGATCTGTGGATAATCCTGTCCAACTGTTGATGTTGCATCTAACCACATGATGACCTGCCATAAATGCATTATAGACATTTGAATGAGATGTTTCTAGGTCAAGCATCGATGTTAAATAGATATACCCTGACTTTAGATATAGATTGTGTCCACACGAGGCGAAAAAAGGTAGCATTTTGGAAAGACTTGACAAGTGAAGTCTCCAGTCCCCAGTGCGTTCAGCCCTGATGAAGTCACGCAGGATTCTTACCATGTCCAAATACAGAAACCACAATTGTGCTGTTGTCCTATCTAAAGAAGTTTCCCTTTTGTCTTGTAGCTGTGACATGATGTGTTGAAATACTGGATTAGTTTCAAGGTTATTTATGGCAATGCTTTTGTCCATTATTCCATCGACCAATGAACTAATTTCTTCAAAGCGGGTTTCTCTTGAGCCAGAAGAACTCTCAGGTGTGGTTTGATCTAAATGATTTTCATAAATAATATCTGAAATCCCTGGCACATCTTTGCTGAATACTTCGGCATTGGCTTCATCTTCAACTGATCGAGTTAAAACTGAAACATTTAGATTGAAAATATCACTGACAATAACAGCATGAAGTGCGGAATCTAAAAGACAATGGGCTCTGACTGCTCTTGAGTAGGCCTTTCCATTCATGATAAAGGGAGCAGAATTAGGAGCATAGATCACTTTGAGGACATTTTCGATACCCGATCCCTCCATAACCTTTCCAATACAACCAAGAAAACTCATTGCTGTGTGGAATCCACCAAGTCTTAACACGATGTTATTTAGGCTGTCATCATTTCTTGACATTAGCACTTTGGACTTCCAATATAATGGTTGGTCAAAGGTAATGACAGGTGTTGTTTTGCATTTGTTTGCTTGTGATGACAAGAATTTCAGAGTTGATAATATGCATGATTCATCAGTTGTTTCAGATCAATGATTGGAAGGAATTCAATACCAGATGTTTCTGTGCAAACTCTATTTCCAACAACTGCTTGCATGAATCCAGACCACATTGGTCTCCGAGAGTTGAAAATCCAAGAGGTTCTCCATAGAATATCAACACTGGCAAGAGAATCTTGAGAGTTGGGTATTGAATATGGCTTGTAGAGAATGGGAGATGAAGGATCTTTTGGATTAGAAAAATGAATTTTAATTTTCGCTAATTCCCTGATTTCTTCCATTGAAACATCTTTTCTGGGAATTTTTCTCGTAATCGCAGATGGGGGTGAACTTATTGCTATCATTCCCATGCCATGGAATGTGTTGAGACCATCGATTGTTGCAATATTATGATCAACATTGTCAGCTACAAATTGCAAAAATGCGTTATCACATGAAAGGCTTACATCCTTACCAGAATCCAAGGCGGCACTTTTTTCAAATGTTCTCACTTCATTATACGCGCAACAAAAACCAAGCTTGTGCAGAACATCTACAAGGAGCCTCGATCCAGTCTGGTGGTAGCAGATTCTAATGGCTCCACTACCCTCACTCTGTTACCCGGGTTTCCATATAGTTCGCCAGACCTGATGTCGGATAGCCGCCGCCCATAGCCAAACTCCGCTAGGGAGAAAAACTTCGGCAGCCAGGCCTAGTCTCAAGCGACTATCCCACAACCGCCGCCTTACAACACCTGGATTGAATACGTGGCCTTCTGCGAACCTGGAAGCAGAGCCCGCCTGTCCCTGCATCGGTCCCCAGGCGGGATGCGAGGACTCAACCACCAGCCACGTCAGCGATTGGAACCCTGCGCATTTACGCGGCGGGGGTCGTCTGGGTCCAATTACTCCTACCTGCCAGGAGTTTCCTCCTACCTACCAGGAGGTTCGGTTCCCACTTTGGCTACACCGTTGGTCCGATCTGCGGGCACCTCCCACCCTCAAAGGAGGCGCCAAGTCCTCATATCTGGGCTTCGTACATCTCCTACCTGCTAGGTTTTGCCAAGTACCCACGATTGAGCCCCGTACGCCTCCCCGCGGCTGGGAGGCGACGCGCGAGATCGTCCCTTCGGGTCATAGATTCCCCTATCAAGACCCTATCAGTACAGCCGTTTGGAAAACGTACTCTCTGCCCCCACAGGAGCCGTATCTCCAGCACGTCCTGACCCGCAAAGCCAGGGCTCCACGAACGTAGCCGCCGCCCTCGCCTTGCAGCTGGGCATGCGTGCCATTGGTTCGCTTTATCGCTTTAGGTTGGGGCCGCAAGGGGGTGGATAACAGAATGGAGGGGGTGTCCGGCTAGCGGTGGCTAGCCAGACTAACCGGCTAGCGGTGGCTAGCCAGCCGTGGGTGTCCGATGGGTGACGCCATGAAAACGGCCCATCGAACGTGTCCGGTAGGTGACGCCATGAAAACGGCCTACCGAACGAATGTCCGGGATAGGAGTAATCCTATTCGGACGCCTGGTTGAATCACATTCAGTTCGCGCATCCCACGTCAGACCGTCGTTAGGCGCCTGAAGTTAGCTGGTTTCTCCGGGATGGTCTCGTGACGGTGCACCGGTCCACCTCTTGCTCTAGGTCAGCACTTAAGCACCCCTGCCAGTGTATGATGCATACGTCAAGGCAGTGATTCATTAGGGGCGAGTCTGGTGGTGAATTTGGATACCAAGACCGACTTGAAGTGGCGTGAGCAATGACTTGGGTCTTGCTGCCTGTATCAGTGCCTGGCCCAGAGATGATGTTATGATACTATTTTCCAACGGCTCAAACAAACTTTTCAAGAATAACTTTAAGCTATAAGGTAGAAATGCGTCATTCGCTTCCTTTGATGAAATAGAATCCACTGTTGGATAAAATGCTTTACTACTCTCTAAGGCCTTGATGTCCGATTTTATCAATTTTGCAGCGGTCTCGATTATTTTTGTTTTTTCATCCTCTGCTGTAGAACATTCTTGAGTTTGGTGAAAAGCATGGATAATCTTTTGAGCATTTTCTCTCAAAGAAATAATATCTGGCAAACCATCTTTTTCATAGATAAAAAGGGTGTCTCCGTAATGGTCTCTTAACTTTTTCTTCAAATAAAATGGAGAATACGCATTTGATCCATACTTCTCCATCTCAGAGGTCAGGTGAGATATCGTAACTGTTTCATCCCCAATTTGCTCCAAATAAGTTATGACATGGTCAAATGCCGCTTTACACTCATTGTTTACTGGCCTGCCACGAGATGAATTCTTTTTAACCTCTGCTTGAGTCGCAAATTCTGATGGAACATCTTTGTCTGTCCTAAAATTTACACTACATTGTTGATATTTGACTTCTAAGGCATGTAAATCCTGACAGTATTCTAATCTACCTAATATCATCTGGGACCATTCGTCTTTTCTTTCTTTACACTTACTTTTAATTGAGAGCAAAAATTGTTTTTCAGTCCTAACAGGGAAAACATCAGGGTTCCGTTTTGTTCTCTTAAAGAGATATTGACCGCAAAACAAACATTCATTTCTCACATCAAACGAAGATGTTGATCGTAGTGAGGGTGTTGACTGCTTAGCGTTGTAATGTCTTAGAGCTGCTGCAGCAACATTCTTTTTATTCGTGTAATGTTGCTGACATCGCCGATGTATTTTGGAGCCAGGTATCAGTTTTAGATTGTCGTTTCTCTTAACACTAACTTTATTAATGGTGTCACAGCCCTTTTCGCCAAGAGTTGTTATAACATCAGTATTAATGAATTCCTCGTGGCAAATAGGACATTGTTGTTGAATATCAGTCATCTGAAAGTGAAATTTCATTTTGTCTTTAATCAAGCATTGACAAAAAAGTTTTAATAAATAGTTAGAAATACTGTATGGATGACTATTAATTTAAACGATTTCGAAGGCAACATTAAACATTAAACAGCAGATAAAGAAATGAAAATATAATTTATAGAGCGCGGTTAAGTGGCTCAGAGACCGAGGTATTATGACAAAAGTCAAGCGTTGTTAAGCATGATCGGTGGTCGGATGAGTGAAAGTGATCGTGGACAATTCTGGTGCCTACGTTCCGTCTTTGGTAAGCAGGCTTCAGGCAGCCCCCACCGCTCTCTACAATTAACACACACTACCCCACTCGACTAAGGTGTGAACGTGTCCTTGGTTTTAGGCAATTGGTGCTGCATGAAATGGAAATATGGTTCCATTTGGTCAATGGGATAAATTGAAATATCATGAAGCGCATTAAGCATGGTAAATGTTTGGAAATGCGCTAGAAAAACTGTTGTAATTATTTATTTTATGTATCTAAAACACATAAAACATTTGAATAAGCAGTAGATGCTAACACTTTACTCATCGCAACATAGGTCGCCGATAACGCAGTATGATCTTCAATCTGTAAAACATGACGCCCTTGGGTTTCCATACTGGGTGGGGATCCTGACCTCCCATAGTGGGCAGGGAGGTACATTCTGTGTCTTCTATCCCCCCAAACCCGTTTTCCAATTGTTACCTGTCATTGTCTTGGAATGAGATTACTTAGTTTTGTCCTGATCCTTGCCGGAGTTCCTTGGCTGGGAGGGAAACAGTCGAATGTATAGTTATAGTTTTGGGAGATGATATTTTTTTCCTTGTAAATCATCTCTCTGTTATGCATTGTATTATGTTTAGTTTACATATTATATTATATGATTGGTAAACATTTGAGTGTATTCCTCTTAGTTGGGACCTGTGCTTGTGTCTGGATGAGACTTTTAGGTGATCTCAAACTAAGTACTTTGACGGTGTGCTCTTGGAATCTACATCTGTTCCCTATTTGAACCAGTTCCCCTTTGTCTTACCTTTTCTTTTGTGCTTTAATTGTAATTCTAGAACTTTTTAATATCCCATTTTCTTCCTTTTTACTGGCGCTGATATGACCTTAATGTGTTGCAAGCGCCGTAAAACCCTTAAAAACAAAACACTTGGGTTTCCATACTTTCATTTTACTTTCATATAACACTGTTTTGTATTGTTTAATTCAGCTGTATGTTTATTGAGAGAGTGTTTCAATTGATTAGTTTTGAATTCTAGGTCAGTTATTAAATTGAGAACATTAGATTGAATGAAAAAATGAACATACTTCTTACCTTGCATTGTACTGAAATAAGTCATTGAATTGATATCACACTTGGGAAAAACAGAAATGCTGAAAACAGACTTAGATTTACATTAAAATGTGCGAGAATGACTTGATAGTCTCTAATAACGGACTGGGAGATGGCCAAAAAAATAAATCCATGTGGCCAATCAAGAACATGAAAAATTGACAAATTTAACTTCGCATGACCAATCACTACTAAATCATAACCCTCAGAATAAAACCCCCCAAAAACTCATCCATATGTTTCACAATAAATCGACGAAAATTCAAAGTCTTTATTTTCATTGTCGATAATAAAATAATAATATTAATAATGATAATAATATTTTTTCTATCTTTGTGTAGCCATATTTGGCCATATGCGTGGGATGCGGTAATCCCCCATTGTTCGCGCGTGACGTTGATGGATGAGCCAGAAAGATGGGTAGGGGGAGGGGGGAATGCGGTTTGCTTTTTAAAATTTTATCCATTGTGCAGGTATGTTGCTTCAGTTGTATCAATTTTACCACATTTGCTATTTTTTCAATTTTCAATGTTAAATTTAATTATGTTAGCACCCTTCTATAATGGTAAACAATGGATCATTTCAATCAGTGAATTACATTCTACAATCTGACACAAAAAAGATTTATGTTGCAATTAGTTGGAGGTTCACATAAGAAAAATCACTATCTTTCTCTGACTATTAAATTCACAGTTAAAGATGTTTGTCTTGTTTGAAGTTAAGTTGGAAGAAGAAATTGGGAAATATAGCAGTGTATCATCGGCGTAAAGATGGTGACTGATTCTATTAAGAGGTGTGATGTAGACAGTGAACAGAAATGGACCCAAAACTGACCCCTGAGGCATGCCTAAATCAAGTGTGATGGTTGTCGAAGATGTTCCATTTATGCATACTCATTGCATTCAATTCTTCAAGTAATTAGAAAACCACTTGAGTGCTGTGCCGGTGACTCCAAAAGAATCCTCCATTCGGTCCATAAGTAAATTGTGGTCGACCGTATCGAATGCCACACTTAAATCTAAGAGCAGTGCAACATTGCTACTGTGTTCCAAATGGGGAATCAGATCATTATGGACTAGAAGATGTGCAGTTTCGGTGCTGTGGCACGGTCTGTATGCAGACTGAAATGTATTGCGTAGATTGTTATTAATAAAATGCTGTTGTAGTCGTGTCACAACAAGCCTTTCAATAACCTTTGATTTGAATTGGAAAAAGGTCTGTAGTTTTTTAATAAATAGTATTTGTTGAGATGTCGATGTTGTACTTTTGAAACTCTGCTAAAAACTGTGATTGAGGCTTTATTTTTCTTTGATTGTGGAGGAAGATAAATTAAAACATTCAAGCAGTTCAAATGTCAATGGTGTTGTGGTGGTGATAACTTTAAAATTCAATCCATTTTTAAAGACAACCATCAATCCGCCACAATCCAAGCGGTCATTTCTGATGAAGGAATTACCGGCCAGTAAAAGATCACATAAAATATAATCATCATTTTCTTTCAACCATGTCTCCATTATAAATAGTACATCAATGTCATTTGATATAATGTATTCATTTAAAAGTGTTGCTTTGTTACAAACTGAATGTGAATCCAGTAGGGACATTTTTACAATGTTATTTATATTTTGTGGATGGATTTTGCTCTCGCTCACTTTGACAGGGGTAAGCATTGGTTGGGGTGAGGGGAGTGTTGGTTTATCACGGTTGTAATGCATTTTTTACGCTTACAGCCTCAGGGCCTGTAGTAAATATCAGTTGGAGGATAAAAGTGTTCACAATTTTTTAAAGAATGGTGGTGGTAAGTCACCGCTGTCTGTGAACGAACATAACATGAAGATTTCTCACAACAGCTCGATCGAGACACGACAGTCATAACATAACAAAATTATCACAACAAACAGTGACACAAAAACTTCTACACATTCCTTCCCCTTCTAATGCACACCTCCATCCATTAGTCTTAGCCATAAGGGGGAAAAGGAAAATTCTTACCTTAAGAGAATCCGAAGATTGTGAAGCGTATCAATGAATTGATAAAAATCTGTCTTGGCTTGAATATATTTACAAAATTGAAAAGAATGAAAAAAGAAAATTCTCAGGGGTGAACTTTTCCTCCTGGGTTGGTAGTACATGCATAGAAGGATCCACATCTTGGGATGACTGTACATTATATACATGGGAGAGGTATCCTTTGGAGCCTGTAAAATATTAATGGGATTATTCCTGTTCTGTGCAGCTTAATATTAGAGATAATATTTAATGACTGTTAGAGTGCCATGCTGCGTTTCCCTTATCTATTTGTATCTTGAATGCTCGTTCAAAATTTCTGAATCTACATTTGTTCCCTACTTGAACCATTCCCCTCAAGTCATTTTAATTGTACAACTAGAATCCTTTCACTATCCCGTTTTCTTCCTTTTTATTGACACTGATTTGACCTATATGTGTTGCAAGCGCCGTAAAAACGAAAACAAAAAATGAGCCCCCGCCCCTTCCCCCATGTCAACCCTTGTCAACATTTTGCACCACCCCCCCCCCCCCCCCCTTCCCCTAGCTGATGACATATGTGAACACTTCCTTGCCTTAGAATTTTGCCAAAAACATAAAATTAAAAATGAGTCTAGTTCATCCTGACATATTTTCACTTTGAGACTATGGGTCACACATATACACAATGCATGTATCAGAGCTTTTTTTCTGAGGGGAAATTGGACAGGGGGAGTCACTCCCTGTTCAGAATTCTCCAATTATTATACACATGTTTTGATTTTGAATAAAAGAGCAAAAGAATAAACAATCAAAAACACAAGCATTGAATTTTTCAATTTTATGTTTTCTAAATTTTGTCACAAATATGTTATACGGGTTGTATTGTCAGAAACCAGAATCTTTCTCAAGGTAATGGTGGGTTTCCTGGCCTCCCATAGTGGCCACGGTGGCACTTGCTGTGTTTTTTATATCATATATGGAATGGGATTACTAAGTTTTGCCTTGGCCCTGGCTCTAGTGCTTGGCTGGGAGGGAAACAGTCAAATGCATAGTTATTATTACTTATTTTTTTGGGAGATGATATTTTGTTTCCTTTGTAAATCATCTCTCTGTTATGTATTGTTATATTTGTTATTTTGAATGTATAATGTAAGCATTTGAGTGTATTCCTCTTAGTGGGGACTTGTGTTGGTGTCTGGATGAGACTTTGATGTTGTGCTCTTGGAATCTACATCTGTTCCCTATTTGAACAAATTCCCCTTTGTCTTACTTTTTCCACAAGTCATTGTAATTCTAGAATCTTTTAACGATCCAATTTTTTTTCTTTTTACTGGCGCTGATATTACCTAAATGTAGTGCAAGCGCCGTAAAACGCTTAAAAACATAAGCCTGGGTGGGGATCCTGACCTCCCATAGTGGGCAGGGAGGTACATGCTGTGTCTTCTATCCCCCCATACCCGTTTTCCAATTGTTTCCTGTCATTGTCTTGGATTGAGATTACTTAGTTTTGTCCTGATCCTTGCCGGAGTTCCTTGGCTGGGAGGGAAACAGTCGAATGTATAGTTATAGTTTTGGGAGATGATATTTTTTTTCTTGTAAATCATCTCTCTGTTATGCATTGTAATATGTTTAGTTTACATATTATATGATTGGTAAACATTTGAGTGTATTCCTCTTAGTTGGGACCTGTGCTTGTGTCTGGATGAGACTTTTAGGTGATCTCAAACTAAGTACTTTGACGGTGTGCTCTTGGAATCTACATCTGTTCCCTATTTGAACCAATTCCCCTTTGTCTTACCTTTTCTTTTGTGCTTTAATTGTATTTCTAGAACTTTTTACTATCCCATTTTCTTCCTTTTTACTGGCGCTGATATAACCTTAATGTGTTGCAAGCGCCGTAAAACCCTTAAAAACAAACAAACAAACAAACAAAACATAAACATTTCCCAAGGTAATTTACACACACCTAAACTTCTTTAAGGAGATTTGTCTGCGAGAGCAAGCATAGCAGAGGGAGGCCAAGGAGAAGGTGGTTTCAAGACATAGCAGTAGCAGACTGGATTGTGAGAACAACCACAGAGGCATGGCGAATGGCACAGTTGAAGACCAGAAAGGCTGGGTGAGGTTCCTGACCTCCCATAGTAGGCAGGGAGGCACTAACACTAACTGTGTCTTCTAACCTCCTGTATCTGTTTTTCAACATGCTTTCTGTATTGGAATGAGTTAGTATTGGGAGATAGTTTTTTCCTCGTACTGGGTGGGGTTTCCGACCTCCCATAGTGGGCAGGGAGGCACTCACTGTGTTTTCTATCCCCCTGTATCTATTTTCCAACATGCTTTCTGTCTTTGTCTTGGAATGAGATTTCTTGGTTTTGTCCTGACCCTGGTTGAGAGTGAAACAGTCAAATGTATAGTTAGTTTTGGGAGATGATATTATTTTCATTGTAAATCATCTACTCTGTTATGCACTGTATTATGTTTTGTTTACATATTATATATGATTTGTAAACATTTGAATGTATTCCTCTTAGTGGGAACCTGTGCTTTTGTCTTGATGAGACTTTTAGGTGATCTCAAACTAAGTACTTTGATAGGGTGCTCTACACCTGTTTCCTATTTGAACCAATTCCCTTTTGTCTTACCTTTTCTTGGATGCTTTAATTGTAATTCTAGAGCTTTTTACTAATCCATTTTCTTCCTTTTTACTGGCAATGATATGGCCTTAAATGTGTTGCAAGCGCCGTAAAACCCTTAAAAACAAACAAGAAATATAGTGGAGATAAAGATAAAGGGAGTAAATCTGACTCATGAATGAACAACACAAAACAATTGACTCATTTAGGCACCTCTATTTATTAAGAAATATAGTGAATGGAGAAGACAATAGAGAATAAATAAAAATAAAAATAAAATTCCTTCTATTCTTCCCCATGGGGAAATTTCTCTTTAGGGTCTATACAAATGGAAGATTGGAATAACCCAGGCGTCAGCCGCAATGCAGCGCTACAAATTGAGCTAGGGCAAGATGGCTTGCTCAAGGCCACATAGCGTTATGGGTGGTCGAACTCAGTAACTTTCGGGTAGGAAGCAAAGACCAAACCGCTGAGCCATGATGTGATGAGGATCAAACCAAGGACCCAAGAATTACAGCACACTCTCGTCTTGCTATGACAGTGCAGCAAGTCAGCAATTAATCTTTTGATCCTCCTCCCTTCGACAAACATATTATGACGTAGAGACAATGTAGACATAGGTAAGCCCACGTATTGAGTGAATATAAAGTATAGCGCGCTATAATAAGTGTTATTCATTATTATTATTATTATTATTATTATTATTATTATTATTATTATTATTATTATTATTATTATTATTATTATCAATTATCATTATTATTATTATTATTATTATTATTATTATTATTATTATTATTATGAGAGAGAGAGAGAGAGAGAGAGAGAGAGAGAGAGAGAGAGAGAGAGAGAGAGAGAGAGAGAATGTGTGTTCGTGTGTGAGAGAGAGAGAGAGAGAGAGAGAGAGAGAGAGAGAGAGAGAGAGAGAGAGAGAGAGAGAGAGAGAGAGAGAGATTTACAAAGGAGTGAGAGAGGGTGGGGGGCGTGGAGTATCTGTGTGCGGGCGAGAGTGTGTTTGTGTATGAGGGAGAGAGAGATAGATAATTTAGATAAATCAAAGCCAGTATTGGCATAAAAACTTAGAATTATTAGCATAAAAATTATAAAAAGATTAAAGTCGTAGTTAGAGAGTTTAAGAGGAAACGAGTCTATGGACGACAAGCGGTAGACAACGGGTTCGGAATGAAAAAGTTTCGGTGTACCTACTAAAAATAATTATTTGGACATAACTTGCATCATTCTTTCTCTTTGATATTGTTTTAGTTAGAATTAATTGAACCAGGAAGAAGAATGAGTTTTTTATGCCAACGGCAAAGCTATTTGCGACAGGTTTGATAGTTTTTAAACATAATTTTCTGCTTGCTCTGTTTTTAAAAGCCCTCGCCTTCTTAATTAAAGTAAAGAAATCAATGACAATGTGGGTATGTAGGCTCTCGGCCTAGGACTAGCATAGGACTAGGAGTCGAGGCTGTCGGCGTTGGCTGTGTGTAAGCTAACCCACATCGGAGACTGGTACCGACGACCCGACAAAACACTAGGAGTAAAGAGAAAAGCCGATAGACCTATCCATACCAAACACCCAACGTCTTCTGTCGCTTTTTTACGAGCCAGCATGCCGGAGCTGCCGCCCGAAGGCGGTGTCGTCTGGTAGTTGGATCAGAGTAGATAATTTTGGAAAGCATTTATTTTTCCTTTTTGTTACCCCCCCCCCCCCACCCCCAACGTGCATCTATAAACAGACCTTTGCAATATGTCGGCAACATGCACACCAGCAGATTAAATAATAACAAAAAATAATTTAATAAACAAGACCAAAAAAAATACTTAAGCTTTTATAAAGAGCAGTGTCCACTAAACATGCTCAAAGCACTTTACAAGTGGTCCCTGACCAAACAACAACACGTAATGTAAACAAGAAACATGGCGCCTGTCAGGCGATATTACAAATTTTTTTTCCGACAGACAATGCTGTTGACAGCCAGGTACTCATTTTACACCTGAGTACATTGAGTAAAGAGCCTTTTCTGAGGACTCAACTATGCGCATGTCGTTATAAACGTCTTGTGGTAAAATTGTCAATATAATTACAAGCAAGCAATATTTACTAATGTTATATAGCGAAGAAAAAAATGGGACTTTGATGTCATGCAGATGTAAGCTTAATGTCAATATAACTGTTGTTGTTATATCCGCTCTGCACTGTATATGATAAGCATCTCCCACTCCCTCTCCAATCACATTTCTCTTATTTTAAAGTTCTTGTGTATGTGATAATTCAGGTGATTGTGCCCCAATCCTAGTCTAAAAATTGTGACCTGACATTTTCTAGTTTTATTCACTCGGCAATTGATTTTTCATTTTTTGGAATTATTTTTTCCTATATTTTTCTTTCTGCTTTGTCTGGTACTGTATCATGCACACCTTTTCAGATATTTGCCCTTTACCAGTGCCTTCTCCCTAATTTTTTGTCTCTTATCTATTATGACACCTCGTTACAACAAAATGTTTTTCTTTTCACACAGCACGAAACTAAAGTAAAGTCTTGCAAGCCTTCCTCCCTCTCGTTGGTCCAAGATGGGAAAAAAGAAAAGCTTCAAGGGTTTGATGTCATGCTGGAAGATACCATTTTGTTCCCAGAAGGGGGTGGCCAGGTAAAGATGATTATGTTGATGACGTGGATAGGATGGTATTAAGAGAATACTTTAAAAATTATGAATTATCATGCGAATATGCGGTCGAGTGGTATGACACTCACTTTCGGATCGGAAGGTCCTCGGTTCAAGCCTCGCTCAACGCATTGTTACTCACATTCACTCACCGTACTCAGGTGTAAAATGAGTAGGCCTACCTGGTCGTTAACAGCATTGTCTCTGCCCGAACAAATTGTAATATTGCCTAACAGGCATCATGTCCTGTCCTAAATGTTAAATGTTGCTGTTGGCCAGGGACCCCTTGTAAAGCGCTTTGAGCATGTTTAGTGGATATTGAGCTATATAAAAAAAGTTCAGATTATGCAGCAGTCTGAAAAGATAACCAATGGTGGCAATGTAATGTTGGGAAATTTGATATACAAATGATATTGATGATGATGGTGATGAAATCTCTCATGGATGGTAGTAACGATGATGAAGACATTTGTTATGATGATGATTCCTGTATATTCTTGATACTGATTATGTGGAAAAGATATTAGATATGGGAGTGATGCTTCAATTAATGATCGTGATGGTGATGATGAATTTGTTGTAGTGAGATAATATATTTAAAAGTTATCATGACAAAATGGTTGACAAAACAAATGCAACCTGTAGTAAGACAGGTTTTTAATGCTCTGTTGAGGTTTGTGGTAAGAATCTAGCCTCTCTTTTTTTTCCCCAGCCATTTATAAGTTTTTAACTTAATCACTATAATATCATACATTTTAGTGTTGAATACTCTTATCTATCTCTCCCCCCCACCAGCTATAAGTTATTAACTTAATCACTATATTACCATGAAATTTAGTGTTGAATACTCTTATCTTTTTTTTTTTATTCCCCCCCCCCCCCCCACCCCCAGCTATTTATATGTTTTTAACTATATATATCAATATATCATGAAATTTAGTGTTGAATTTTCTTATCTTTTTTTTTTATCTTTTACTTTACAGCCAGATGACAGAGGGACGGTATGTATTGACTCAAATTATTATTGTACATCCTTCATCAGCAATATCCATCATTATAGTCTGAATTCGTGCCTCAGCACACACTTTTCACTGTATTTTCTTTTTAAGTCTTTACATTTTCCATGGCCCACTGATGTGTTTTTTTTTTATTGTTGTCATATTTTTAAGTGGTTGGGGAGAATTTCTGGGTGGGTCTCCCGCTGTCTCCCCATGTTTTAACATTTTCTCTGACTTACACAGTATCTTACAAAACCAACACACCTTATCCTTTAGAGTCACCATAACCATGAAATAGGAGTTTATTATTGTTGTCTATTTCATTAAGTGTATGATGACATTTGCTTTCTCCTCTTTTATTTGGATAGGATGCAAAGTACTTGCTGCCAGTTATAAGGGTAGCAAACAATTTCTATTGTTCATTTAATGTTGCAGAAACTGGGATAAACTTTTGGCTCCATGAGTCTCATAGCTCTAAAGGATAACTTTTATCTCCTCATAGATAAACGACATCCCTGTCCTGAGAATCACCAGAGTTGGAGCAGAGGCTGTGCATTTTGTTCAAACAGAAATCCCAGTCAGTACGGATGTCAACTTGAAGGTTGATTGGACAAGGAGGTTTGAGCACATGCAAGTACACACAGGTGACTACAAGAAAAAGTCATCCTCCCAAAAAAAATTTCCAGTCAAGGAAGGTTGAGTTTTGGGGGGTTGATTAATTTTTTGATTTGTCCTTTTCTTTCTGATTTATATATATTTTGAATCATTCCACTGATTGAGTGCTGTGTTTTGTAATGAGGTCATCTTCATCTCATAAAAATGGGTAGAATATGCACTCATATCTTATTAAAAGAGTGCCAGAAGACAATGTAGAATAAAAACCTTTTACAGTGAGTGAGAGTTGAACCCATGACCTTACTGGTATGACACCCTTGTTGGCCTCATTCTCATATTCTGACCCAGTTGTGAGAATTGAGATGCATGAAAGAGACCAAATGTTATCTGGCAAGATTGCCATTTCAGTTCCATTGGAAAACTTCTTTAGGCTAGGTAGGATACGAAGAAATATGTCTGCTGGAAATTAACTTATAAATGAATTTGATTTTTTTTAAAACCAAAACAGAAAAAGAAAAAAAGAGAGCTTTTATATATCACAATATTCACTAAATGTGATTAAAACACTTTATAGGAGGTCTCAAGCTAACAGCGATACAAATCATGTAGGATGTGACATGACGCCTGTAATGTGTAAATGAAATTTTCTTTTTTTTTTTGACTGAGGCAATGTTGCTTGAGGTACTCATTTTACACCTGAGTATGGTGAGAGAATGTGAGTAAAAAAGCCTTTCTCTAGGACTCATCTTTGCTCTGCCAACTGTAGGAGTTGAAAGAGGGAGCAACACTTCAAAAGTCAAGTTTTATCCCACAAAACCACACAGAAGATTACATGGGTATCTCACATAACTAAGACAAAGGATGAAAGGCTACCAAAGCAGTTAATGGCACATCATCATCATCATCATTGCCTTTTTCACCCTGGGTCAGGGTATAGGCCACAGACAAACAGTTTCCATCCTTTTCTATCCTGAGCTAACTTTTTTTTTTTATCTCGTTCCATGTCTTATCACTTCTCTGTATTTCAGCTTCTTTAATTCTTCTCCATGTTCCCCTTGTCCTTCCCCTTGATCTTCTGCCCTGAAGGTTCCAGTCCAATACTTTCTTTGTTAAAGTGGAGTCATTCTTTCTAAAGGTGTGTCCAATTCAACTCCATCGTCTTCTTAAACCTGACTTAAATGTTTTATCCTTTTATTCTTAAACAACTGTTCATTCATTATTTTGATTTCAAATTGTTTCAGGCCAGCATCTCATCACTGCTGTCACAGACATGAAATTTGGCTACAAAACAACATCATGGTTTGTCCTAAACATAGGAAATGTTTTGCACTTATTAAACCATACTGATTTCATATGGAATTTTCTATTGTTTGACGTAGAAGCTAGATTCTGGTCCAAAAGGTTCAAAAGAGGATTAGTACATATTGCACAAAGTCACAAAATGTTCCATTTTGATCAGTTATTCCATTAAATGAAAATCTTTGAGACCCAGACATATTGCTAGTAATTCGGGCATTTGGATAACAGAGACATAACTCTAGGTATCAATGGATTCCTAATTATTAATTTTATACAGTCAAAAAACGGTTAAACCAAAAATGTCTTCACTGAAAAGACAGATAAACCGAAAAGAAGTCAAAATGTTGTCATTTTTTCCTCTTTATTTCTGTTAATCAAGTATCGATAAACTGAAAGCCATTATGCTCAAACTATCTTTAAACCGAAAAGAAATTGCTGAATACCTGAATAATTGAATTAAAAATTTTCTGATAGCTGAACAAAATTCCTGTTATAACTGTTACCCAATGTGCTCTCGTGTATCGATTAAAAACACTTTACACACCTCTGATGAAAATCTCCACTTAGCCACCAACTCACCCCCCACCTCAACCTAGCCCACACTAATCCACAACGCCTTATTTTTCTCTCAACTCTCCCACTCACTTCACCCTCCCAACCAATCCCACCCCAAACGCACCAGTCCATTCTTACTTGATGGTGATAACACATTGTGCTGGTTTAGAGCAGTAATGTTGTAACTCCATAAAGATGATGTTGAAGTTATAAGACTATTGCTCTCTTTGGCACCTACTACCAGTATGCTTGTTTATGTGCACATATACGTACACACATACTACAGTACTTCAACTACAAAGTTACATAGTTGGAGAATTAAATGCGATGTATTTTGTGTGACAGTTGGATGAATAATAGCAGTGGAGTAATAATACCCCTGGAAAATCATGTTAACTTTTGAGGTTTGCCTAAACCGAATTAATGTAAATGTTGCTGCTCAAAGCTCGAAGAAATAAATAACAATGTGAAGTTGAATGTAAGCTTCAATTTAATATACAAAAACAGATAATATGGACGTTTCGGGTTTTTTCCCTTTATAAACAAAACAGGATGAATGAAACACTACAGACAAATGAAATAATATGTTTTGTTGATAAAGGGGAAACCCGAAACATCTATATTATCTGTTTTCGTATTTACAACATTACTGCTGTCTTGGGGCAGCGGCGTGGCTCAGCAGTACGGTCTTTGCTTCGTACCCAAAAGGTACCGGGTTCGATTACCCGCCTCGTTGTGTGGCCTTGAGCAAGTCACCTCGCCCTAGCTCACTTTGCGGCCCTGCACTGCGGCTGACGCCTGGGTTATTCGTCTTCCATTGGAATAGACCCTAAAGACAAATTTTCCCTTGGGGTTGAATAAAGGGAATTTTATTTTATTTATTTTATTTATATTAAATTGAAGCTTACATTCAATTTCACTTTGTTATCTAAACCAAATTAGAACACTGAGTCCCTTGAATTTTGGTTTAACTGGGGGTTTTTTTCTGCATTTTTATTCAGTGCTAATATGATTTTAAAATTTACTTTAAAAATTGCTTCATATCTGCAGGAATATTGGCACAGATGTGGCAACAATAGAACTTGATACACCGTCTATGAGTGTGTCAGAAATGGAGGAGGTGGAGAAACATGTCAATGAATGCATACGTAACGGTGTATCTGTCAATCCTATTTACTATGAAGACAAAGATGATCCAGAGCTAGCTAAAGTAGGTGTTCTCTGTGGTGAAAAGTTGATGTTTATTCTGTGTTACATTTAATAACCAATAGCAACAAAGGTAACCAAATGTCCACACCGGGATTCAAACCCATATCTTAAATCTTTCAGCGTGGCGGCTATATTTGCATTTCCGTCACAAAATTGCTGACATCTGATTGAGACAGCATGAGTCTGACAAGCTAAGACAAAGCGACATTCTAATTCGGCACAAAATCTCAATTTAAATCCCCCTAGGGTCAATTGAATGTTCTGATGAAAGAAATGAAACCATTGGTACAATTAATAGTACTTTTGTAGAAAGTAGGATTGGATTACATTATTGTTTTTTGCCTTTCAAGACCGGCCACACTGTGCAGCCATTGGCCAGTAGAACAGATTCTGCTGTGGCCGCACAGTGCGGCCAATGGCGTTGAAAGAGTTAAATGCTAGAGTCTGATAGCTTAACCACTACACCATGGAGCCACCTACGTAATCAAATGAATAGTAGTTAATAGAAATTTACATACTACATATACATCGTTGTGTATATGACTAAATATGGAGGAGGGGAGGACCCAGGTTTGAGACCCACTTCAAGAATCTCAATTTTCATTGAGATTTAAACTCCTGTTGCTCAATTTTCTAAAAAGGCAAATTGTCCCTTGGGATGCATTCAGTTACAGGAATTTTTATTAATTTACAAATTAGATTTTATTTATTTTCTTGTGTCAAAGGGTTTGTGAAATTCTAAAAAAAAAAAAAACTAAAGCAAACATAAGTACAAAGATTTACACATTTATTATGATGCTGGATATGCCTTATGATATTTAGTTTTCTGAAGCAAACCAGTTTTCTTACAAAACATGTTTTTTTCTTTCTGCCTTCAGTACTTATTGTTCTTTACAGTCATATCGATATAAAGTATGATGAAGTCATAATGATAAATTTTACAGAATTGTCATTCTTACATGGACTCATTGTATTCATCATATTTATATTAATGTCTCATATACTTATTTCTTGTAAAAATAATATTTATATTAAAGGCTAGTTTAAACTTAAGTTTTGAGTTTTACAAATGTTGTAGACAGTGGAAGTCGGATTCAACTAGGTCTTTGGTTGGGACTTTGAACGCCACTCTCGTTAAAAGTGAATTTCTCCCTCCTCCCCCCCCCCCCCCCCCCCCCCGCCCCTCTCTCTCTCTCTCTCTCTCTCTCTCTCTCTCTCTCTCTCTCTCTCTCTCTCTCTCTCTCTCTCTCTCTCTCTCTCTCTCATATGTTTTATATATATAAACAGTACCTGCCATACCCAGCTACAGTGAAAATTGTACACATGGTGATGTAGCATTGATATTATTATTATTATTATTATTATTAATTATTATTATTATTATTATTATTAATATTATTATTATTAATATTATTATTATTGTTATTGTTATTATTGTAATTGTTATTATTATTATTATTATTATTATTATTATTATTATTATTATTATTATTATTATTATTGTTATTATTATTATTATTATTATTATTATTATTAGAGTTTGAGCATGACCTTTTCTGTCATCCCCCTCAGTATCGAGCCCGAGGCCTCCCAGATGACCATGTTGGTCCTGTAAGAGTTTTGGTGATTGACGGCATTGATAGCACTCTATGTTGTGGCACCCATGTCTCCAATTTGTCACATATTCAGGTATGTGGTACTTTTCAAACTGTGAAAACACCATGGAACCAAGGTTTTCTTGTCTGACTTGCATGGACAAGAAAAACAGTTAGCTAACCCTTTCACAGGACATTATTCTCTCACAAATAACAATCTTTTTAAAATGAGCTTTTATATTGCGCAAAATCCACTAAACTTGCTCAAAGCACTTTAGGGGGTCCCTAGCCAACCGCAACACTTCACATGCAGAACGAGACCTGACACCTGTTAAGCAATATTACATTTTTTTCAGAGACAACGCCGTTAACGGCCAGGTACTGATTTTACACCCCGAGTACAGTGAGAGAACGTGAGTAAAGGTGCTTTTCCAAGGACTCAACTATGCGCTGAACGAGGCTCGAACTCAGGACATTCTGATCCTAAAGCCAGTGTCATACCACAAGGCCACAGATCCAGCCACCCAACTATTGCTGGATGGACAATGGAGTCAGAAAACCAATCCCACTTCTACCTGGATCTGAAATTAGTCCTCTGGCTTGTGAGTTTGGTGCTCTATTAACTGTAACATTGGGACCCTCATTTTCATATTGTATTTGGAACATTGAATTATGGCCTATGGGGTGTTAAAGTTGTTGAATGATAATGAATATAAAATTTATAGTCCATAGCATCTCATAGCTCTCAAACTGTGGACACTTTGTTCCACCTTTGTTTCCTTCTGAGTGACAGATAAGTAATGTCCATGAAAATGAAAGTGTTAAAGGTTTGCTTTTTCTTGTATTCATATTGTTGTCAAATGTAGAGTGATCTTCCATAAAAAGGGGAGACTACGTAATGAAGAAGAGAACAAATTATGAAAGTTGCTGTGATTTGTTGATTGGATGTCCAAAAAAAAAATGGATAAAAAAAGCATCTTGGATCGATTGTCAATGACAAATTTCTGAGATTTCCTTGCACATTTAGGCTATAGTTGTGTAACTTCTTTTTACAGAAAACTCTTGGCTTGCAGGATACAAGGACAGAAGTATCATTCAGTGATGAATTTAATTTTAACGTTTAATATGATGAACGGATGTTTGTTTTGTTTTTAAGGGTTTTACGGCACTTGCAATACATTTAGGTTATATCAGCGCAAGTAAAAAGGAAGAAAATGGGATAGTAAAAGGTTCTAGAATTGCAATCAAAGCACCCAAGAGAAAGTAAGACAAAGGGGAACTGGGAACAAGTAGGGATCAGATGTAGATTCCAAGAGCATATCACCAATGTTCTTAGTTTGAGATCATCTATAAGTCTCATCCGGACACAAGCACAAGATCCAACAAAGAGGAATACACACAAATGCTTACATTGTACATTCAAAATAACAAATATAATAATACATAACAGAGAGATGATTTACACTGAAAAAAATATCTTCCAAAACAATAACTATGCATTTGACCGTTTCCCTCCCAGCCACGGCCAGGCAAAGCCTAGTAATCTCATTCCAAGACAAAGACCTTAAGTACATATAGGGGATAGAAGACACAGTAAGTACTTCCCTGCCCACTATGGGAGGTCAGGAACCCCACCCAGGATTACCGGATGGGGGTATTCAGCATCATCATCATTATCACCACATTCATCATTATTTGCATCAGTATCATAGCCCTCATTGTTATTTTCCATTCCTATTTCAGGCCATAAAGCTTCTGGGAGTAGAAAAGGGAAAAAAGGGAAAAGTAAACCTGAGCTTTCTAGCGGGAAATCGTCTGCTGAATTACACAGGGGCAGCTTTTGACAGAGAAAAAACTCTCACTGGAGTTCTCAAGTGAGTTAATCATGAATTCTTGAAACAACCGCAATCTCTATGAGTCACGTTTGTAGAGAACTTGTCTCTGGACAGTTTTTTTGTCTTGTGGTATTACACAAGCCTTCAAACTGGTAGGTCCTTGGTTTAAGTCCAATTCTGAGCAGTGCAAGGTTGAGTACATATTTGGAAAAGGCTCTTTATTCATATTCTCTCACTGTAATCTAGTACAAGTATAAAATGAAACGTTTTTACAGAGATCATTTCTCACCCTACATGTGAAGTGTTGCTGCTTGGTTTAGACCCCTTGTATAGCACCTTGAGCAATTTTAGTAGATATTGCATTAGAAACATTAAGTCAATAATTATTGGTTTATAAGATATGGGCTATATAATGACAAATTGCTCAAAGACTGGCAAAAATAGCCTCTCAAAATCGCGAAAATTTGTGGTCAACTTTGTTCCCATTTTTGGACAGTTTGACCCACTATTCCACCTAAACTCTTTGTGCCAGCCCCTTGGTTTTTGGATAAAATTAGATTCTTGAACTTCTGCATTTGAAATGTTAAAACGTTCCCATTGCTACTCCAAAAGTTGCAGCTGCATTTAATAATAATAAATTGCGTTTTTATATAGTGCACATTCCCATTGGAGGGCTCACTTTGGGTTTTTTTTAAAGACACTGACGTAGACAATCGTAAATTGTGCCCAGGTGAATAAAAGTTAAGATGATCTTGAAGGTAGGATGGTGCACCAATAATTTGGTGGCAAATGCATGCTATTTTATAATGAATACATGCTCAACAGGCAACCAATGAAGATTCACGAGTGATTGTTGTCTAGTTTGCACAGTACTTCTAGTGACAATACGGGCTGCAATGTTTTCAATGCGCTGTAATTTAGAAATTTGTTTGAAACCACGTTGAAGGCTACAGTGAGGGTGTATTGTAATCTGTATTTATTCTGTTTTGTAATCGTTTTTCCATCCAGAGGCCCTGCAGTCAAACACTGTGACTTGGCTGACAAAGCTATCAAGAGTTTAAAGCAGACACAAAAGGTAAACAACACAAAAGCGTAGATAATGTCAGGTTACCTGCTTGGTCTTTTAAATTCGAAAATACTTAAGCTTTGACACTAGGCATTGTCCACTAAATATACTCAAAAGTCTTTACAAGGCCAACAGTACCGAGTAACACACAGAAAAAGACATAATGCTGTAAGATGCTAATGCAAATTTTTAATGAAAAAGACTGTTGTTACTCATTTTACACTCGAGTGCAGTGAGAGAATGTACGTCAAAAGCCTTTTCCAAGGACTTGAACTAGGGATCTGCAGGTTTGAGTGTAAGTGTCATACCAATAGACCACAAAGGTCTTTCACTTGAGTCAAGTCTGTATAAAATTTGAATTTGAGATTCCTGTTCAATTTTTAATTGATTAGAAGTTTGACAATGATAAGAAACAAAGATATCATTTTCAGAAAGTGATTTTGTTCCATAAAAAAGTAGAATTTTTGGTAGAGATATTCAAACACTGACACTTGTGTTACTGCAGTTTCATCTGATAGCTCAGTTGATAAAGTACTCACTTCGTAAGCAATCAATTCCAGGTGATAAACTAGCTTCATATACAATAGACAGCAAGCATTTGCCATTTTCTGTTTAAAGCTCTTAAAAGCAAGATGAAATCTAGCTTTATTATGTGCTTTATGGCTCTGAAGAACTTCCTTTTTATTGGTACTATGCATTTAGGTAATATATTCACATCTGCCAGCCACATAAAACGTACCAACATACAAAATTATGTGTACACAATACAGAGTAGTGTATAATTTCACTTTGATCTCTGATGTTGTAAATTTGGCATATTTGTTAACTTAAATTTGTCAGTTTCAGTTTGATTATTTTGTGTTAAGCAAAAGAAACAAAATTATTTGAGTTAAATTCATA
Organism: Berghia stephanieae; assembly: GCF_034508935.2. Taxonomy (NCBI): domain Eukaryota; kingdom Metazoa; phylum Mollusca; class Gastropoda; order Nudibranchia; family Aeolidiidae; genus Berghia; species Berghia stephanieae. The sequence continues at coordinate 26,301,982 of NC_088371.1, forward strand.
TTCTATAAATTGATGAATAAAATCATTTGATTAACCAATACATTTTTATTTACATCATGACATTTTTTAACGAAAAAGAATAAGACGCCATTAAGGTTGGTAGTTTTCTTGTCATCTACGCTAATGAGTTACATCAGGATAAAGTCAAATGTATTTGTAGATTTGTTTCCAAGTCCGTGTAGCTGGTTGCTGGAGATAGAGAAAAAAAACAACTTTATTTAGCTGTAGAATTAAGCTGATGACAAATTGGGTCTATGGTAAATTGGGAGGAAAAAAACAAAATAGTTTCTATTCCCTTTTATTATTGTTATTCATTTCTTCAAGCTTCAAGCAGCAACATTTACATAAATTCTATTAATTTCAACTTTTAAACTCAATTTTCTTCATGTATTGTAGTTCATTTCAACAGGAAACCAGATTGATGCAGTGGGTCTCGAATTACATTACATATTATACAATGACTATGATGGTGAAATGATATAACTGCAGACTTGCCAATCTTTGGAAAATGAAATCATGCCATACTGGCAGAACCAAAGTCAGTACTTTTATGAGTGATCGCTATCGCAACCTCTTTTCCAGGGGAAATAATAGTAATAATGGTAGTGATGATGATGTGGTGGTGGTTGCAGTTGTAGTGGTAGTGATGATTGCAATCGTAGTGGTAGTGATGATTGCAGTTGTAGTGGTAGTGATGATGAAGATAATAAATCAATAACAAACGTCACCCATATTTCTTTTTTGCGGATATTGTTTTTACGACACAACCAAATTTTAACTGAGACTTGGTTTTTTTTTAACCTCGACAAGAATTGAAGACTGTTTTTATTAGGGTTTTTAAACTCCAGAACTAGAATCCAGGACAGTCCTGGAAGATTTGGGATGGTTGGCAAGTCTGTAACTGTAGAAACTTGATGACATGGTCATATATTCAACTCTGTTTTCAACCCTGGCTCATTAAAATTGTATCGTTTCATATCATTCTATCAGAACTGCAATAACCAATTACGAGAAATGGCATCATTAGAAGCAAGACTTTTTAAACTGACTGGCCAAGGAGATGGAGTTTTTGTCACACATCAGTAGGTTGATGGAAGTGTCTCGTTGACTTGTGATTATTATCACCTAATTATTGTGTATGTTATTGTTTGAAAATGTGTTTACAAGCCCTAAAGAAAAAGTAAGGCAATGGGACTAGGTCGAACAAGGAATAAAATATATCACAAATAGTAATATATCCATTAGGCTTGTCTGAAATGAACCTAACCTAGACACACGATTTCCACAGAGGAGGATTATCTCATAGCCTTAATTAACAGAGATGATTTACAAAGGAAGAAAATATCTATCCCCCTCAAAAAAAACAAACAAACGGGTTTCTCTGCATTATCTACTCATGCCAACCCAATATTGCTCATGGTAATGGGTAAGATACTTTTTTTAAGTCACAAATTCTAAGGTCCATCCTAATAAGAAATTTGTGTTTGAGTCAATCTTGAAAAAATGACAGAGATCCCAGGTATCAATAGATTTATGTAGTGCTGTGAAGTGAGCATTTAGAGTTTTAATGTCCTATAACTTATTGTAAAAGTGGCTTGATGCTTGTGCAAAAGGCGTATATATATAAATTTACTAATGGTATTGTTACTATTACCATTACGAGTACTAGACTTGGTGTTAGTTACAGTTACAGCATAATGAAATTCATCATTAGACCATCCTTTTCTTATCAAATTCCTCTCTGATTATAAATTAAAAAGTAACTCGGTACTATTTTCTTTCATCTAGAAAAGATGGCGACAATGATTACATCAGCGTGCTATTGTCTGAACTCAGTGACATTGTGAGTATTGAAAAGGAGAGTACCATGTTATTTTTATAGTAAAGTTCAGTTTCCTGTGCATGAGAGGTGATTGCCAGGAAAAGAAAATAAATGAATCTGCGAAAGCATTTCAGTTTCAGTTTTATAAAGCAATGCCAATGATATTTTTGCTTAATTTCCTTTAAACTTCACGGAAATTAAGTCTTTATTATTAATTATCAGAGGGTGAGAGCTGTGAGCAAATACCCCCACTCCTCCCCTCTCTTTTTTTTTTTTTTTAAAATTTTCAAAACAGGCAGAACTTCTTTTTAGAGTTTGTAACATCAAAAATAGAAGAATAGACAAAATCTCAGAATGTCTCAATAAGGAGATTTGATCAGGACTTTCAACCTTCTATACTTATGTTAAAATTTAAAGCTTTGTAGCCTTAAAACAGCTGCCTCGTAACAACGTCAAATGATGTTGGTTGTGGTCATCGTCTGAATGGATGACAATGGGTTGGGTAACTTTACATATTTTACCCAAATGAATATGTGTATGAAATGACTGCCAAGCTATAAACAGTGATGAATATTCTAAGAAAGCTAATATGCAAAAATGATGCCTAACTGAAGATTTGTACTGATGTAAGTTGAAATTTTTCTTTTGGCCTGCTAAGGGACTAAATGATGTATTATGTGGCGCATTCAGAATGGTGAATTCTTGAAAATGCTCTCTAAATAAATGTTCTTAAATGTTTATTTTATTTCATTTCATTTCAAAAGATTAAACTTTTTTTTTTTTCTGGTCCCCGGGAGTCTATCTTAAGCAGACTAGTGTAACATGGTTATTTAGAAAACAGAAGTTGATCCCTTATCTATGAACATCTATACAACTTTTGAGAGAAAAATAAATTAACATGGCGCATCCTCATGCTAATATGCAAAAAAGAAAGTCTTTGAAAGTCTGATAGTTTGATTTGAAATTTAAATGTTTAAAATAATGAAAATTTGTATTTGTCTCCTCTTTAAGAGATTCAAGATTCAAATTGTTTTTCTTTCTCTTTTTTGTAATGGCATTTATCTTGTCACTGATTATATCATGACCACATGATTTGCCTAATGATAAGTCTATATTAAATTTTAATTTCAAGATCAAACTATCAGGGTAAGACTATTTGTATTTGTCTCCTTTAAGTTTGAAGAGAAAGTTATTTAAATTGTTTTTCTTTTTCGTTTTTTGTAATGGCATCTATCTTGTCACTGATTGTATCAATGATTTACCTTATAATAATATAGACCTATCCTTTCTTCAACTTGTAATGAGTTCCACAATTTACTTGACATAACATTGTTTTTTCTCAGCAGTTCACCACACTGTTTGTTTGTTGTCTTGTTTACATCTGAGAATAATCACAATCTAATTTTGGGACATTCCTTTCTTTCCCTTGTTATATATCTGAGTAAAGCTGTCCTTTATATTTTATTGAGATAACCAATTAGACTTCCACAATTTAGATTCATTTTTTCTTATGATGATCTTCCATCGTTCTTATTTCCAGATGCCTGTATTATGTATTATCTTATTTCAGAACATTCCCAAGTTGATTACAGTCGGTGATGAGAAAGAGGGAGGAAACTTCACGCTTGCAGGGAATGACCAACTTTTGAAAGAGCTGGGACCTCAGTAAGTCGAGTTTACATCATCACAATAAACGATCATAAAATTCTTGAATTCCTGCTTTTGAAATTTCAAACATGTTCCCAATTCCACTGCGCAAACGTGGGAACACGCCTTGGGATGGAGTTCGAAATTTGAAACACAGGAGTTCAAGAATATTATTATTACACCATGACCATGCCTATTTTTTTTCATCAAACTGAGTTTTTTTCAACAATGATTACTTCTCATATTTAACTATTTGACATTAAAAATTATCATTGAGGTAATGATCGAATTATTCATAAAAATATACATTTCAAGTAGAGGCCCATAGTTTTAGTTGTGATGCTGTATTGGTAGGTCTTATATTCTTTGTTCATTTGGAATCTGCATAGGGGTTGAAATTTTTACATTTTTCAAATACAATTGATAAATAAATTTTCATGTTTTTAAAAAAACCACCGGGAAATAAAAGTATTCCACTTGCTATTTATATTGCCGTTCCTCTTTTTTTATTCCTGTAGTTTTAACTAAAATTTTGGTATGTTAATTTTCACTTCGAGTTATTTTTTTGATGTAGTTTTTCTTTATCGTGTGTTTGTGTGTGTGTGTGTGTGTGTGTGTGTGTGTGTGTATGTATGTGTGGTATTTTATACATATAATTTGATGTTATCCATGCCATTTTTTAATGTGTCACGTCAGGGTATGTTTCCACCAAAACCTAATACTGACTGGCCCCCTGACACAAGTGTGTGATTCTATATTTTACATTTCTGTACCTTTTATTAAATGTTACAAATGTCCTGAATTAAAATGGCCAGCCCTTGGATAGGTGTTTTTGTTTATGTGCTGTTCTAATTGTTATTTCATTCTCTTGTGAGACATTCATTTTCCACGTTTTTACGCTCTAGCACTCTTGCTCCAAATGATATTTTGGATACTTTAACAAAGCACAATAATTTCAGATGTAGTTACCTCCACCAACATAAAATGCTATATTATACGTCATCACTGACGAGAAAATTTATGGCAACATTTGCCATTTCTTTTTCTCTTTTTGGCAACTGTTGGCAACTTTGACCAAAAAAAAAAAAAAATGATAAACACAGATGCTATGTTCGTGATAACGATCAATACAGACAAAATGAAAAATAATAGATCAACCTATATTTTTGCTTTACTTTTAATTTGTCATAAGGGTGACTGTTGTAACCCATTTGAATGTGTGTATATCCCAATTTATAAATATTGATATCTCCCTTAGGCTTTGTGAAACTCTTGGAGGGAAAGGCGCCCCAAGCAAAGGAGTATTTCGAGGAAAGGCCACCAAGTTGACCAATCGGAGTAAAGCAGAACAACTATTGAAAGCTTATCTTCAAGCACAGACTGATGGTAACTCAATAACAGGCACAGAAAGTTGATAATTAGAAGATGATGTTATTACAATAGTGTTGCCACAATCGAACTCGTTAATTAGATCTTAATCTGGATGGCGGAGGATGTGGCGGGGGATGATCACATTTTCCAGCAGTTGAAGTGTCTGAAAATAAGTATACATGGGTTGTTTTCTTTTCTTTCATTTTTTTTTCTTCTTTTTTTTGAGGGGGCAGGGGGGGGGGTTGATTTGGTTATTTTTTAGTTTCTGATTGTTTGTCAGATTAATTTTGTTCCCTAGAAATATCAAAATGCAATTGATTGCCGTTGCCATTATAATTCATTTTCTTCATTTAGAGTCAGAACAACACCTTTAGCATCTAGATTTACCTGGAATTAATAAAAAATTATAACATGTTTATTAAGAAAACAGAAGTTGATCCAATAGACTATCTTTGAACATCTATACAACTTTGAAAGAAAAAAAAAATCCCATGGTGCATTCTCACTCTAACATGATAAAACTGAAAAAAAAAGTCTTTGAAGCTTACCGTAATATTTTGATCTTGAAACTGAATTAAATGACAGAAGTAATGAAAATTTGCTTTTGTCTCCTTTAAATTTGAAATTAATTTTTAAATTGCTTTTGTTTTATTTTTGTAATGGAATTTATCTTGTCACTGATTATATCAACACATGATTTACCTTATGATAATATAGACCTATCCTTTCTTCAACTTGTATGATCTCCACAATTTATTTGATAATACATTTATTGTTTTTCTCAGTAATTCATACCAAGGTTTGTGTGTGTTCTTTTGTTTATTTTTTCATTGGCGGATAATCACCATCTGTTTTTGAGACATACCTTTCTTTTCCTTGTGATTTATCTTAGTAAGCTGTCAATTATTTACTTATTAAGAGAATGAATTAGATTTCCACATATTCATTTTTTTTTTTTACCAGGATCAGAATGAAGCAGTGTTGTTTTGCCAAATATTCATTCCCTCTATCACTATCATACTATACTTCCATTTATCTTTTTTGTCTCAGGCCTGTACAGTACTCGCTGTATTCTAGCACGCTCTGTATTACGGCACTCAGGAACTGGGTGACCGAATTTTATAAACAGTGGAACCTTGGTATAACAGTTCCAGATATAACAGGCACCCGATTTTTAAATACCCATTTTTTCTCCCTCTTTGCCTTTAGTAAAATTTTTCGGCTATAGCAGGGACTTTTAAGGGCCTATTGGGATATAACAGGGGTACCAAATCTCAATATCTCCAAATACAATATATTAGCCCACATTACGCTCAAGTACGCCTACAGCTAAAGGCTGATGAGCTATAGGCCTATTTCGTGACTACTCTGTGTGTGTGGTGCTCACGCATGTGTGTAGGCTACTTACTACTATACTAAACCATTTTCAGTATTACATTGGCCTTGCTGCAGGCAGACAATGCGAGCACAAAACACACACACACACACACACAACGGTCAGCTTGAAAGTGAGAGAGAAAAAGAGAAAGATTACAAATGATAAAAAATGGTGATACCATTTGGATTGTGAAATTCGGGGTTGTAACAGGGATTTTAGGCTGGTCCCACCATAACTATTATATACCAAAGTTCCTCTGTAATGAGTTGTTGTTACCTCCCATGAGTAATGGATTTCGCACGCTCAGATTCTACCACACTTTTCTTGCTTCTCCAAAGAGCATGCAAGAATCCAGCGAGCACTGTGTTAAAACTACTGTTTGACTGTCAAAAACAAACAAACCTTGATTGAATACATCCTTTATATCTCAGCAGATGTGCCAAGCTCATGTATTAAGTTTACGTTTTATACAGTTTATATGATATGAGAATTCCAGGGTTTTTTTTGTTTGTTTGTTTTAATTTATTTTTTAAATTTTCCCCTAATCCAAATTAGGGGGGCATGAAATCGGTTTCAAATTTTGCTACAACAGCAAAAATGGACTATTTTTTAAATGTAATTACAGTAAAGTCAGCAACAAGTGAGGTTACCCTGTTTTTTTCTGGCACTGTTTGATACACTTCATCCGATCTTTATCTTAGACCAGTGCGTGCCTGCTCCCTAATTTGTCACCTTTATAAGAGGCTTGTTTTGTATAATAATAAACAAATACCTTAGTGGTTCAATGTAAACAAAATTTTTTTTTGTTTTTTTTTTTTTTGGGGGGGGGGGGAGTATAGGTCTATTTATCTGCATTTAAAATTGTAAATATTTTCCATTAATATAATTTTTTTTAATGATTAGGCTTGTAAGGGAATAAAAATGGCTACAAAGGAAATCATTCAATATTAGTCAAGGTTGAAAAAGCTTGTTTCTTTTGGAAGAATAAATTATGTATTCATCGTCAGTTTGCTTTACCACTTATGTAATATGTGATACTTAAACTGAGTGATACTTTGGTCTATATTTTTACTTGATAACCAAAATTCATTCAATATTTAATTAAAAATAAATCAATTTGATCAAGATTACAGAGTTTGGCATCTTTTTCTTATTACTTTGCTCTGATGTAACTATTTGAAATTTGTGTTCATAAAACTGACCCCACGGTTTTTTGCAAAAAAAATATTTCAAAAATTTGAAAAGAAAAGAATAACTTTTTCAGAAGAAAATAAGTAAATTTTGCAAAAATTTTGCAGGTTTCTAAATATGTTGTATCACACCTAACAACTAACTACATGCAACCTATGTAATAAAATATCCCCGCGGAATTACTCAATTTCAAGCTCAAAATTATGCAAAATTATGGGACAAAAAATGGCAAATTTTGCCAGAAATTATGCTGATTTGGAAATAGGCACAAAGTTGGGAAAACAAAATTTCAATAAAAAAATTGCTGTCAATGAAATAGTTATAATAAAGAAAAATCAAAGCTTGTAAATTTCGCAAAAAAAAATTTAAAAATCAAAGAATTTGTCCAAAATCTGCAAAACGTACACATTTTGCGGTTGCAATGCAAATCAGAAAATTTTCCCTAATTCCCTGTGCAAAAACCGTGGGGCCAGATAATAGAGGACCCTGTCCACTTATGTACAGATTCACAAACATATGGTTTCCTCAAACTCAAATGTCCCACATTTTTTCATCATTATTCTTTGTACACGATTTCCCAGAAATTTTTTGCATGTCCCAAGAGATTCAAGGAAATTGCTAGTAGTAGTAAACCTTCAGAGCCTTTAGGCCCATGGAGCCGGAAATTATTCTGTTTTCTATAGCATGAAATGGACAATAGCAATTGCTTGTTACCCTTTGGATAGGACATTATTATATGGGAAAGTACTTTCTGTCACATCTAAAAGACCAAATTACCCAATCAGTGCTGGGTGGACAGGACAGGGGAGTCAGAAAAAATCTGGACTGCACCTGGGATCGATCTCATTTGTAATTAAAAAAAAACTGAAGAATAACTCATTTTAGGGGAGGAGGGGGGGGGGGGTACTCTTTGAAGACTCTCTGCTTAAACTCTACCCAGAGTCTTTGCGACTTTATATAACAAAAACAAATGCATCTAGTTATTTTCCATGGAAATCACCCATGTGCAGTAATTTTCATTGTTGTCTGTATATTATCTTTGCTATTTAAAAAATATACATGTATTATCATAACACAGCTTGGATGGACTCCCTTATCAGAGAGACATTTCAAATTATAAACAAAATGACATTAAAACAACTAGACACTCAACAAATATATGAAAAGATGCTTCAAATCGTCCAGGACTTCAACATGACCAAACAGTATGGAACAGTATTGGAACCATCTCGTGGGGAAAACACTCTCGACATCATCCTCAGCACACATCCTGATCTCATCCAAAACATACAAGTTCTTCCAGGAATGAGTAATCATGGCATTGCAAAATTAGAAACTAAAGGTAAACTACAAATCAGATGAAAACCATCAAGAAAAGTATTTGAATACTCAAAAGGAAACATGAACGGGATAATGAATGACCTTAAAGACAACTTTGAAGCTTTTGAAAACCAACCAAACTTAAATGATATAAATAAAAATTGGGAGAGTTTCCAGACAACCATCATGGACTCAGTCAATAAGCACATCCCGAGCAAAATTTTAAGTAGAAAGCAACACTTGCATTGGATGGCACCAAGAGTCTAATTCGACAAAATCAATGTTGCTATAACTTAGCAAAATGGTCAAACAAAAAACAGGACTGGGGCAATTTTAAAGCTCTACGTAAGGAAATAAACACACAACTTAAAAAAAAGCATGACAAATATGTCACTGAAAAACTCAAAGCTGACTCTGATTCTAATATAAACCTAAACGGTGGCATCATAAATCGCTTCTGGAAATGCATCAAATTTAAACAAAGAGATACATCAGGCATAGCAGTTTTACAAAAACCGGATGGAACGGAAATATTGACATTGACACCACAGAGAAAGCAAACATCTTTAAACAGTATAAAAGAAAACATGGTGTTGCCTTAGAAGAAATAGGAAAAGACCATTGATGAAGAAAACGACTCGAAAGAGACTCGAAAGCTACTTTCATGGATTGAAGACTGGCTCTGCGATAAAACTCAGGAAGTAGTCCTGGATGGACATAGAAGTGAGAAATGCAACGTTTTATTGGGAGTACATCAAGGAACTGTCATTGGGCTGTTCTGCAAACATTCATTAACGACTTAGGAAGAAACATATCAACTCTTACCAAGCTGAAACTGTTCGCCGATGACAGCCTCTCATTTTGAGTCATTGAAACCCACAAGGACACAATATTACAGACTGATCTTGTCTCACTCTATCATGGGCAAAACGTGGCAGATGAAATTCCACCCCGAGAAATGCTTTGTGATGTCATTAACAAACAAAAAACAGCAAATTAATTATGACCAACAAATAAGTGGGCAGTTCTTAAAACACATGGATACAATACCGTACTTGGGAATCCAACTAAACAAATCACTGAAATGGGACCAAAACATTGATAATATTGTGGCAAAAGCAAATCATACCCTTGGCTTCCTGAGGCGGAACCTGTAAAAGTGCCCCCCCCCCCCCCCCTCCCCCAAGGTAAAAGAACAGGCATACAATGCTTTAGTCAGACCCGTATTTGAATATGTGTGCAGTGTGGAATCCTTATCGGCAAGGCCAGATCCAGAAAATCGAACAAATTCAAAGGACAACTTCGAGGTTTGTCACCAACAAGTACTTACACGAACCAAGATGTGTTACTGAGGCCCTGAAATTGTTGCAGTGGAAAACACTGGAGAGTAAGCAGAAAGAAAACCCAACTTCTCCACAGAATAGTACATTCCACCAAAACAGCAGTAACTCTACCACAATATTTTACAAAACAACACTATAGCATGCGACTATGTGGTCTAGTGGTATTACACTTGCTTTCGGATTGGAAGGTCCCGAGGTCCCGAGTTCGAGCCTCGCTCGGCACATAGTTGAGTCCTTGGAAAAGGCTCTTTACTCACATTCTCTCACTGAACTCGGGTGTAAAATGAACAGCATTGTCTCTGTCGAAAAAAAAATTGTAATATCGCCTAACAGGCGTCATGTCTCGTCCTACATGTTATGTGTTGCTGTTGATCAGGGATCCCTTGTAAAGCGCTTTGAGCACATTAAGTGGATATTGCGCTTTATAAAAGCTCATTCACAAGAAATTATCTTGGCAGTAAGTTCACTATTCCAACACAGAACCAACGCATATGAAAAGTTTCTTCCCAAGAACCATCAAGAAATGGAACACTCGGGAGAGTGAAATATTTGTGAGAAAACTGGCATTGATAGCCTAAACTCTAAATATATATAAATATTTTAGTGCCAGGCAGTGTCAACATGAGTGCGTTACTAGCGGCAATGGCCTTACCGGTAAATTCTCAAGACCGAGAAGCGGAGTACCAGTACTGTGTCCTGGTAAGATGAAGAGGAAGGAGAAAATATAGAGAGCAAAGAGTGAAGGAAATTTTTACTGGCACTCAGTCTCCGTAATAGACCGATACCATGTCGTTGGTAAGCCTCACACATTGTATGTGTTGAGAAATCTCATTTGCGGCACTGCAATTGAAAATTAAAGGTTTAGATAGTGATTGATGATACCATAAGGCAGAGGTTCTATTGTTTTTTGTTGTCGCACGTAGGCTTAAAGAATAATAACCCAAAACGCGCACTGGCACTCCCAACCTATTTTTTAATTCATTATGCCTTCAAAAAGTGACATTATAATAAGCACAGAAAAAGACGCTGATTCTGACTGTGAAATCATCTGAATTTCAATTATGATCACAGTGTAGGAACATCGGGAGTTTTTCCATAACATCACACCTCTAAAGCTAAAATATTTTGATTAGAGCTTACTTTGTTATGGTTTTACCACTTACCAACATTGCAACCTTAATAGTAGCCGAACATTTTTCAAAGCACATTGAGTATTGAGATCCAAGTAAACAAGGCCAATAGAATCCTTGGACTCCTTAGAAAGTCCTTTACATTTCTCAAATCAGAGTCCATGAGAATGCTTTATGGTCACCCAAATATGAAAAATGACAAGAAGCTGTTAGTTTAGGTGAAGGTGTTAGCAGAGCAACTAATATAATACCAGGCGTAAAAGATAAAGGCTAAGAAGAATGACTGAAAATGATTGAAATTCCCAGTGTAGATGTATCAGAGGTGGCATGATAGACTTAGAAATGTATAAATTTATGCACAACCTATACGATATCCAGAAGGGATTATTTGTTTAATGACAATAATACCAGAGGCCACAAATATAAATTAAACAAAGCCAGATGCAACATCACTCAGGCATTATTTCTTTAGCCAGTGTGTAATTAATTGATCGATGGAACAATCTTCCAATCTCAGTTGCAGAAGCTCCAGACCTCAACGCCTACAAGCAGCTAGGCAAGAGGCAATATTCAGCTTAGAGATGAGCCCCCAGCCCTCATCAAACTCAAACCGAGATGACTGCAAAGAATTATCTATACCCTAGGTCAGCAAAGGCACTAGAAAGCCTAATTCACCGACAGAGTATACTCACATTTTATAAAACTTTAAGATATGGTGAGAAAAGACGAAATTCAGTTCAGAGATTTAGAGTGGAGTGGTAGAGTATGAGTCATGAGAATGGAAGAGCTCCCAAAATAGCCTAATTTCGACGGGGTGAGCTGAGCTTACCGACCTTAAAAAAATACTAAATATTAACAAAAAGCAAAAAAGGTCAAATGAACAGGACAGCACGTGCAGTATTGGTATAGAGTTGAGAAAAAGTAGGAGAGACATGCTGAGTAAGAAGGCTAAGGCTAAAGTTAAAGACTAAGACTAAGACTAAGACGTAAGAGAAAAAAATGATTTCATGACGAGAAGACGATTGAACTTCGGGATTTCTGGCTGGGGCCCTTAAAAGGGCCGGTGTGACTAATCCAAAAAGCAAGACTCACAGCTTAAAATTCTTGAGACTGTGAGACAGACTTGGCCTTTGCTGAAGTGGCAGCAGCGGATTTCTTGGGGAGGAGAACAGCTTGGATGTTGGGCAGAACTCCACCTTGGGCGATTGTGACGCCGGACAGCAGCTTGTTCAATTCTTCGTCGTTCCTGATAGCGAGCTGCAGATGTCTGGGGATGATTCTCGACTTTTTGTTGTCCCTGGCAGCATTGCCTGCTAATTCGAGAACTTCGGCGGCCAAGTATTCCAACACTGCAGCCAAGTAAACTGGTGCTCCAGCTCCGACTCTTTCAGCATAATTTCCCTTGCGAAGCAATCGATGAATCCTGCCTACTGGAAATTGTAATCCAGCACGAGACGAACGGCTCTTGGATTTGCCTTTAGTTTTGCCTCCTTTACCACGTCCAGACATTTTGAAGGTTCTTTTACAAGTACGTAAATGAAGTAAAGAGAAAATACGTCTTCCTCCTTCGGTGAAGTTGGTGAAAGTGAAAGAGAATGGCGGAATTTTTTCAGACGGCGTTGTAAACAGGAAGTGAATAGAAATCGTTTTCGATTGGTCAAATTCTATGAGGGCGCCATCAATTTGACCAATCGTTAGGCTCAAAAATTATTTTGGGAGTCACTTCCCTTCATTATAGGGGAGGGCATCCGGATCACCAAAAGGTCATCGATGCTTTAGGTTTTGAGAAGTCAGGTCATCGACGACTGAGAACTTCCCGACCTCCACTTAGTTCTCGATGCTTTTCTCGTCTCGAGAATCTTGGTCGTCGATGCTTCTCGTATTGAGTCCCGAGTCCCGAGTCTCGAGACTATACTGCGCGAGCGACGCACGCGTTACTAACAATGTGTACTATCTGCATTGTTCACCCCTCTCTCGTCGGCGATGATTCCAGCGAAGCTCGAGACTTTTTTGCGTCTCGATGCTTTTTTGAGTCTCGAGACTCAAAAAAGTCTCGAGCATCGCTCTAGTCATCGGTGCTTTCATTCAATACCTAGTCATTGGTATTGGGTATTGACGTTATATCATATTTTAAACAGCTAACAAAACACAAACGTCGTAAATAGATCAAAATGGTTATAGGTATCAATGTTTTATTATTATACAAAGTGAATTTATTTAATGTATTTTAAGTTTTAATACAAAAAAGCCATCCAAAGCTCAGTTGAAGTGCTACTTCTCGGGAATTCCCGACTTTTCCTTGGTCATCGAGTTCGGGAAGTTTTGAGTGTTGGTGGCCGATGACTTGAGGTATCATCGAGACTTCCGCTCGACACTCCTTCATTAGAATCCGTACTTTGTTTATTTACCTTAGAGACTAAATTCCATCGAATAGTAAACGTTAGGCATTCTGCATAGTTTTGTGTGTTGAAACTCTTTCAATTACAAACTGTAATCTTATCATCTATTACCTAACTCCATGCCAACAGATCCCTTACCTAGCTAAACTTCTCCATTCCCCATATCTAGGTATCTGCTTCTCGTAATCCTTATGGGCTCATTGTTGTAGTTCTCATACCTCATAGAAGTCTCCAAAAAAAAAAAAACTGTACGCAAAATATTGTCCATTACAACAATGCTAAACTAGGCCCATAAGTGGGTTCGGATGTCAGACCTGCATATATGTACACATAGCTCATACCTAATCTATTACCTAATGCTGTGATTTCCCCCCACCAAAAAAAAAATATTTTATTAAAATTAAAAACTCATCCACCCTTATCTTTTTTGTCTTCTCTTATATATCCAATTCTTTCGTTCATCTCTTTTCTTCAATTGTTCTCTTGAGTATATTAACCCCCTACCCTTCCTCCCAATCACAATCCCTATCGAGTTTCTGTGACAGTAACAGTTGTTTATTCGTCTTATTGTAAGCAATAACAAACAAACAAACAAAAAGACCCTCATCAATGGAAAGGGAAAAGTATAATAAAATTATCTTAACAAAAAGTATACTTTTTCCTATTTCATATTCTTATTTTAAGCAATAATAAAGAGAATCAAATAAGACAACAAACTAATCAATAGAATGGACAAAATATAACAAAGGAATCTTGTGGTGGCATTAAATAACGAAAGTCATTCAGTCACTCCAACAAATTCTAACACTTTGAACTTAAATAAAACCAATATAATAAATACTGTCTAAAAGGGTCATTAGATAAGCTGGTCTGGTTCCTATATTAAAAACGTGCTGGTATGATTCATTTGGCGGGCAAAATGATTGGGTATTCTACCTACAGCGGTGTGTTCTTATTTGCAGGTCTATGGGCTCATTCTTGTAATGGAGATAATTTCAAACTGACGCAAAATATTGTCCATCTCAGATCTGATGCCGTGTTAACGTAAAAACATAGGGACTCCTGTTTTCAGGGATTACTGGATTTATGTGCACGTCAACCTAAACGCATCGCATCAATAAGCAGGTGTGAATAATTAATTAATTAATCAATTAATATTAATATATTATGATATATTAATATTAATTAATTAATCAATTAATATTAATATATTATGATATATTAATATTAACTGTGTAGCTTTTCTTTTCTGTAATCGCAAAAGCCTTACACGTGGATACACCGTAAAAATTTTAGTAAAGAATAAAAAAGGATGGCTCGTGGAAATCAATTCCCTCGACACACCGGTGAAAAAGATTTCCTTTTTTTGTGGATGGTCCTAATAGCCCAGTTGGTATAGTACTCACTTCACAAGCAATGGAACAGGTTCGATCCCGAGGCGGAAAGTAGTTTGCTATAGACGAGCACCTTATCAAAGGGGTGACAATGTCTACTCTGCGTTAATGCTATAGAAACCGGGATAAACTCCATCCCCAATGCGCCTTATGGCTATGAAGAACTACTTTTTGTGGTTGTTGAAAGCAAATTGGTGGGGGGGGGGGGGGGGGGGGGGGAAGTGGTCGAGTGGTTAAGGCAATGCATTTTGACCCGGATGGTCCTGGGTTCAAATCCTGCCTGAAGAACTTTCTGGTTTCTTTCGTTGTTGTCGTTTTCCATGAACATGATTATTTTCCCCAGTAGAAACTTGAGGTCAAGCAATGACCAATCTATTCTTGTCAAACCTAAGCCATTGCGTAAAATTGGTGAACAATCTTTTCAATTTTCGGCCCCCCATTTTTGAAACTCTCTCCCATCACACGTGAGATGCTCGGATTCGTTGACAACGTCCAAATCTCGCTTAAAGTTTTATCTTTTTACGACATAATGTTGCAATACTATTATCATATTTTGTTGTTGTTAAATTGAATTCGTATCACGTGTCCATCAAACTTGTCTTACCGTATTATGTTTTGTTTTATATCACTGTATAGCGCTTAGAGCCTGTGACAACGGGGTAAAGCTCTATATAAATGCCATTTATTATTATTATTATTATTATTATTATTATTATTATTATTATTATTATTATTATTATTATTATTATTATTATTATTATTATTATATTAACCCCCAATTTGCCTGCTTTGGACAAAATGGGTGATTCCTGTTGACATTTGACGTTTGTTTGGTGGATAATCTTTATAGTCTTTCATGGAATGCCTAGGCGACGGTGTCGTGCGGAATGAATTTTTTTAAAATCTAAATAATAACAATAATAATAATTATGTTAATGAGACCGTCCGAATTTGGGTGGACGATCGTTTTTGGAGCGTCCCAGTCCCATGTGTCAGCCCAACCACGTGTGTATGGTAAGATAATTCAGATTGACCACTGATTGCACACATATTATGTGTAATGTGTACAGACTTGTTGATGGTCTGCTATCAATGTTATCTCCCTGGAGTGTGTTTCACGAGAGGCACCTGGATAATTCAGAATGAGGAGATTCAGATAAGCCGACGGCGCCTCTAGGTTTAAAGTAATCCATGAAAACGGGAGTATGTTTTTACTTTAACGGGGCACCAGATCTTTTCGCTTTCACAGCGACGTCGATTTGACTCGGGCTTCTTGATAACCTAGAGCCGCATTGATGTGGCTGCTTTCTTAGTGAACATGTTTGATTGGCAATGTTACTTATCACTGTATAGCGCTTAGAGCCTGTGACAACGGGGTAAAGCTCTATATAAATGCCATTTATTATTATTATTATTATTATTATTATTATTATTATTATTATTATTATTATTATTATTATTATTATTATATTATTATTATTATTATTAACCCCCAATTTGCCTGCTTTGGACAAAATGGGTGATTCCTGTTGACATTTGACGTTTGTTTGGTGGATAATCTTTATAGTCTTTCATGGAATGCCTAGGCGACGGTGTCGTGCGGAATGAATTTTTTTAAAATCTAAATAATAACAATAATAATAATTATGTTAATGAGACCGTCCGAATTTGGGTGGACGATCGTTTTTGGAGCGTCCCAGTCCCATGTGTCAGCCCAACCACGTGTGTATGGTAAGATAATTCAGATTGACCACTGATTGCACACATATTATGTGTAATGTGTACAGACTTGTTGATGGTCTGCTATCAATGTTATCTCCCTGGAGTGTGTTTCACGAGAGGCACCTGGATAATTCAGAATGAGGAGATTTAGATAAGCCGACGGCGCCTCTAGGTTTAAAGTAATCCATGAAAACGGGAGTATGTTTTTACTTTAACGGGGCACCAGATCTTTTCGCTTTCACAGCGACGTCGATTTGACTCGGGCTTCTTGATAACCTAGAGCCGCATTGATGTGGCTGCTTTCTTAGTGAACATGTTTGATTGGCAATGTTACTTAAGATAAATAATGTAACAAAATATAACTGTGAGAGATTTGATTAATTCGGTCACGTAGCGGCTATGTGGTCTTGTGGTATGGCACTCGCTTTTGGATCTGAAGGTCCTGAGTACGAGACTCGCTCGGCACATAGTTGAGTCATTGGAAAAGGCTCTTTACTCACATTCTCTTTCCGTACTCAGGTGTAAAATGAATACCTGACCGTTAACAGCGTTGATAGAGAGTCCGAAAAAATATTGTAATATCGCCTAACAGGCGTCATGTTTCGTCCTACATGTTAAGTGTTGCTGTTGGCTAGTGACCCCTTGTAAAGCGATTTGAGCATAGTGGATATTACGCTATAGGTATAAAAGCTCATTGTAAAAAAAAAATATGTATTGACCAGATAGAAAAGGGAAAAGGTGTGAATGAAACAGTTCCAGATAAAGCAGACGAAAACTACAATGAAAAAAACCTTCCCGAAAACAATTAAGAAATAAAAATGCAAGAAAAAAAAGTGACACCAGCCTGCTTCGACTATCCCTTACCAAAAAAAAAATAAATAAAAAAAGAAAGTAAAAAAGAAAGAAAAGAAAATTACACACACACACACACACACACACACACACACACACACACATACACACCAAAAAAAAATTAACCCCCCAAAAATGCAGCTTGCCTCGACTCTCCCAGTCAAAACAGGGGAAAAGTTCCCCCAAAAAAAGGCAGCCTGCCTCGAGTGCTCCACAAGCAGAGCACAAACTTCGTATGAAACACATACTCAAAATGGAAGTTAAAATGGAGACATTAAACTTTGGAAATTCTTCTGTATGTGGGTGTTCAATGTCAAGTCGGTAAACATGGCATGTGTAGTGATTGTATGGGTTTAAATAAAATAAACACCATCTCTTTCCTTTATATCAATCGTAAAAATACACAAAAAGTTTATAGATAGTGTGCGCTTGGCTAAGAAGCTCACAACATTGCCATCCGGACCAACACACAAAACTATGTGTAACCTAAAACGTTTATAACCTGGTAATACAGTTTAGTGAGAATTACTTATAATAAACGCGAGATAGAATTTTGTGAGAATAAATTATCAGATCTGAATATAGAAAGCTGAGAAAAACCCGTGCCAAATTTCAATTGTATTACATATAAACATTATGAGCAAGAGGATGTTTACCGACTTGACACGGCCTGACATAGATACGTTTTGCCTGCTATTAAAAACTCTATTATTGCCACTTCAGAAGCCGTCTCCATAGAGAATACACAACAAGTAGTCTGTGGCCGTCTCCGCTCATAATATGACCTGCATTGTGAATCGGCTGAATTCGGTCATCCATTTGCCAAGTTTTGTTTTTGTTTTATCCATTATCTACTTTCTCTCATTAAGGCGAAAGTCACAACGTGAAATTTGACGCTGCCAATAAATAATAATAGATGGCATGTGTTTAGAGCATTATCAAAATTATAAATGCTCCATGCGCTTTACATTGCTTGAAAAAAAAAGGTCTGAAAAATTTATTCGTCAGGACTCTCTCTCTCTCTCTCTCTCTCTCTCTCTCTCTCTCTCTCTCTCTCTCTCTCTCTCTCTCTCTCTCTCTCTGCGTGTGTGTGTGTGTGTGTGTGTGCGTGCGTGCACTGCATTATTTTATTTCCATCAATCAAGCGCAATGGTCAAGCATGGTCACTCAACAGCTCATTAGACAACACAGTAGCGTGTGGCGTAAACACATCATTGTGTAGTAGCCCTGGCATCTGAAGCTCTCCTGGCTGTGTAAAGATCTATGTACATTGTTTATACTGGCCTCGGGGGACTGTGCAAATGACCTTTGAATAAGACTGCCTACTCATTTTTTCTCATCATTGTTTGTAGCCACGAGGCACTGGGTTCTCTCTTTGACATGGTGTGTTTGCGTTGGTGTGTGTATGTACGTTTGTATACGTGTGTTTGAGTGTCTTTGTATAGATAGAATGAAGATGACGTCACTCAGGTCTTTGTTATTGTTTTTTGCCATCCGCGTTTATGAGTAATTCTCACTAAACTGTATTAACCAGACTATAAACGTTCAAGGTTACACACAGTTTTGTGTGTTGGTACTTTATACTTCCGGATGGCAATGTTGTGAGCTTCTTAGCCAAGCGCATACTATCTATTTGGCAGGCATGCGCGTGTTTATAGAAAACTATATGAGTAAAAGAAGGCTTTCAAGTTTTGCATTCCACAACTTATAAAACACACACACACACACACACAACATATAAGGCTACGGAAGTTTCATAGTCTGTTTGATAAATTTGTAATTGATAAGATATGATCGTCTCCATGGCCTCCCGTTAGATTAAGATATAGATAGTATGCGCTTGGCTAAGAAGCTCATAACATTGCCATCCGGAAGTATAACGGACCAACACACAAAACTGTGTGTATCCATGAACGTTTATAGTCGGGTTAATACAGTTCAGTGAGCATTACTCATAAACGCGGATGGCAAAAAACAATAACAAAGACATGAGTGACGTCATCTATCTATACTAAATGGCCGTTCTTTGCTTGAAAAGCAACAAAACAACCCCTCTATAGATAGTATGCAGATGACGTCACTCAGGCCTTTGTTATTGTTTTTGCCATCCGCGTTTGTGAGTTGTTCTCACTAAACTGTATTAACCAGACTATAAAAGTTCATGGTTACACAAAGTTTGTGTGTTGGTCCGTTATACTTCCGGATGGCAATGTTGTGAACTCCTTGGCCAAGCGCATTCTATCTATATTTATGCACCCTTATAACATAATACACTCCTTGAACTGAACAAGTGTGTATGAAAGGGGTCAGACAAAGCAAGAAAGAAAAATACAAGAAACAAAAACATCCCAAAAACTCAGTCGACCTTGACTGGGGATCGAACCTCAGACCTTTTGATTGTCAGTCAGACGTGCTACTATTACTATGTCCCCAAAAATAGCTTCAATAAATTTTCTGATAGGTCCTTTCCTCATGTCGCTCCCTTTTATTTGTGTAACGGTATCACGAGTGTGGTGAAGTACCGTACAAAGAGGTGGATGGTCTCAGTCGCAGAGTCGACTTGGGTTCCGAACCGTAACCGTTCTGTGGAGGTGCTCAAATAGAGATAGAATAGGAAATAGTAATGATGATAGCTGATTTCATGTAAAGTAAAAGGCAGCCGAGAGACAATGATTTCATGTTGCGGCTATGTCTTTCAGCTGTTGTAGGAGTAGTAGTGTAAAGAAAATGAAGATCAGCGATTTCATGTGATGAGCACACACAGTTCAGTGGTTTAGATCCCTCGTCAACCCCGGTTCCTCGACCACCCACGTAAAGAAAGGGTTATTGAAGGAGTGAACGTCAGAAGGCGAATTATTCAAGAGCACGAAAAAATCACAGAACACACTACCCAATACCTACACAAACACATGCATACACACCTCACCAAAGAAGCTCTTCCCTCAAGAGGAAGACTCCACCCATCCAAAACATCGAGAGGGAAAGATCACTACCCAGACCACCACGACACATAGGAGACACACACCCCAATACTTAAACAAAACAATACACACACTAAACCCAGACATGCAGCCTACAGTCCACACATATATACCTACATACAAACGCAACTCTAGATACAACAAACACACCACCTCTAGAGAACAAGCAAAATCAAACACTAAAAACAAACCATACAAAATAAAAACACCCTACAAAGAGGATGACCCCCCACCATTGACAATCATAACACTCAACATCAGAGGCATGAGACAGAAAATACAAGACATTAAAAATCTAATAAGGAAACAAAGACCAGACTTCTTACTGTTACAAGAAACGAACATACACGACAAATTCACACAAGAACGAACACTTCTCGAACTCAAACCAGAAGTTAAAAATATATTTTGGACAATCGACAAGAAAAAAAGAAACTGTAGAGGAGTAGCCATAATAAAAATCTCCGACAATTGGACTGTTACCCAACACGACCATGACAACACAGGACGAATAGGGAAAATAGACGTGACTCAAGACGGCTACAAACTCCAAATTTACAACATCTACGGACCTGCCTCAAGAACGGACGAAAAAAAGACAACTTTCTTAGACTTAGAGAAAAGAATGGAAATAAACCCATCAACACCCATCATCCTAGCAGGGATTTCAATAATACACTACACCCCCGCGACACAACTCACCATAGAACACAACAAACAGTCATAGACAAACAAATACTACAACGAATTTTAGAAAAACACAATCTAACAGATACATACAGAGAAACATTCCCACTCGGAAAGAAACCACCTTTAAATCATTCGCAAACACAGGATCCAGACTCGACAAAATATACATATCCAAAACAACCCCAATAACAGAAATTAAACACCTAGAGAACACACTAGACTACACAGACCACAAAGCTGTCTACGCCCAGTACGGCACCCAAATTACAAGACCCAAACAAAAAAGTGCCTACTGGAAATTCAACAACAGTCTCCTGCAGGACCATTATTACATACAATACATGACCGACATCATATTAGACTATACGGACAACATACCAAATGACAACATCCGAGAATGGTGGGACACCCTCAAACAGACCATACAAACGCTAACACAAATGATAGGGAGAAAAGTACAAGACAAAACCAACAGAAAGGAAACAAAGTACAAAACAATCATCAACATAGACAGGGCGCGTGACAACAAAACAGAAATACAAACACAACCACATGTTACTAAAGCAATAGAAAAACTGAAAGAAATTGAACAAAGAAAATTCAGAGGCCACAAAGTAAGAAGCACATACAAAACACGCAACGACTACACTGATTTAAACGACACAATAGCACGAATAGAAAACGAACTACACAATAGACGACATATAGACAAAATCAGAACAACAGATGGGCAAATAACAAAAAACGAGACAGAAATCCTTGAGACCTTCTACAATTTTTACAAACAACTATACACAAGTGGCGAAATATCAACAGATATACAAGACCACTACACCGATTATACAAAGAAGTTGACAGACGAACAGAAAGAACAATTAGATACAGAGATTACAATAGAAGACCTACAACACAGCCTAGAGAACATGAACACAAACAAATCCCCAGGCCCCGATGGACTAACAGTAGAATTCTACAAAAGTTTCTCTCCCTCTCCTTAAAAAACCCCTCCTAGAACTGACTAAAGAAATACACAAAGAAGGACAATTAACGAACAGCCAAAAGATATCATACATAACCCTCATACCCAAAGAAAGCAACACAACAGACGTCAAACAATACAGACCCATATCCCTCCTAAACACCGACTACAAAATTATAGCGAAAACTTTAAGCAACAAAATCAAAATTCACCTACCCCAACTGATAGACAAAGAACAAACATGTAGCATAAAAAACAGAACAATAGAACAACACACAAACTTCATCAGAGACCTTATAGGATACGTAAAACAGACACACACACACGCATACATTTTGTCCATCGATCAAGAGAAAGCTTTCGATAGATTAGAACACAGTTTCTTACACAAAATATTAGAACACAACAACATAGGCCCTTATTACAGAAGATGGATAAAAATACTATACAACAACCCCTCCAGCTGTGTAATAGTCAATCAAAAAGTATCTGATCCCTTCAAAATCGGTCGGTCAGTACGACAGGGTTGCCCTCTCTCGGCCCAACTATACATCTTATGTCTCGAAACCGTTTTGGAAAAAATTAGGAGAAACCCGAAAATTAAAAGCACCAGAATTCCCGGAAAAGCCAACAAAAAACTCATCGCGTATGCCGATGATGCAACCCTAATTCCGAGTGATATACCTAGCATACACAAAATTTTAGAAACTTTCAAAAATTTCGGCCTCGCTAGTGGTGCCAAACTAAATATTAAAAAGACCAAAATCATGAATCTCGGTCCCGAACCCTTAGAAACCGAAAAAGCCCAGATACCCGACATGCAATGGGTTAACCAAATTAAAATCCTCGGAATAACGTACTGTCAAAGACACACGACACCGAAACACATCTGGAGTGGAATTGTACACAATATAGACAAGAAACTACATTCATACACATACATCAAAGCCAATATATTCGATAGAACCAGGATAGTGAACACCTACATTATTCCAAAAATCTTATACTACATCAAAATCTTCAAACCTCCGTTCACCACAATAAAGAAATTAGAAAGACGCATAGACACATTTATACTACAAGACGCAAAACCCATTCCACACGAAATACTCACACTTCCCATAGAATCAGGCGGCACAGGACTAAAATGTATTAAAAGAACCTTAGACACAACTAGGATCAGATATATTGACAAAATAATACAAGAATCGACAGGAAATAAATTCGGGTCATACTACTTAGGGACACGACTAACACAATTTAAAAAGATCGACCACACACTCCCCCATTTCGGAGGTAAGACACTCCCTCCTTTTTACAAAGAATGCGTAGGACTAGTAAACAAATACCCAGACACAATAAATAAACAATTAGACAGTAAACAGATATACAGAACAATAAACACACCAAACAGACGCAGAGAACAAGACCTAATGCACGCATCAGGACTAACATTAGATAACATGAGAGTGGCCTCAGAAAACTTACATAAACATGATACTTCTAGATACAGTAAGCATATAACATACAGACTGATGTTTGTGATGAGAATATTGGCTATTAAGCTTAACTGCTGGTCAAAATTATTTCGCGATGGTGGTGAACGAATCGGCGATCTCAAGAAGTGGGTGAGAGAGGTATCTAGAAATGACTTTGGGTTTGAAACGAATACCAGTTCGTGGATAGCTCACACGGTAGAGCCACGCTCTCACCTGCCAGGCGGAGTTGTCGTACCAATAAGGTCGCAGGTTCAAACCCCACCACCGCCGCGGAAAAAAAATTTTATTCTCTATTGTCTTCTGGCACTTTTCTACTCACTTCATATCAGACTGATGTTCAACGCCTTACCAACAAACAACACGCCCAGATGCGCCTTATGCCGAGCGCTTTGTCCAACACAAAATGTACACATTTTCACAAACTGCATTAAAACAAAAACACTGATTAGAGCCACAATAATAATAATAATAATAATAATCTTTATTGTCCAAATTAAAGGCAATTCATGTGAGGTAAACAAAGCTCAGTTTGGTTCATGGTATGAACATCAACACATTTACAAATACAGACACAGCCATACACGAACATACACGCTTGCACATTGTTTCTACACATGTATACAAAAGAAATGAGCGTACATACAAACACAATACAAAAAACAATACGACAACCCATACATACAGAAATAGCGTTTAGACATAATATCATCCCCAAAACTGACAATGCAACACATGAAATAAACATACACATCCTAGCAGCAGCAAGACAAGCGATTTGGACTGCATGGATGGGTCAAGTACACAGACAAAACACCACTAATACCGACATGTCATTAATATTTCTTAACATAATACAAAAGAAATACAAAAACGATTTAGATAAAGAGAGAGAAACAAGATGGAACAAATATACCGACCTAATAGCACAATTCAGATAGATGACCTTCCACCGAGACATTTCAACTCTCTGCACCACACCCACAACCTGACCCTACCCCTCCCCTCCGCCCCCCATAGCTAGCTTTACAAACTTTATTTATACATATATTATTTACACCTCTATTATCGATCATTTACCTGACTGATCACTTACTATTATATATTCCTACCCCTAGTATTTAGTTATTCCTCCTTCCCTTACTTTTGCTGTAGTATTATCCTTTTCTATATTAACTTCCCCTTTCGCCCCCTCTACCACACTGATATAGCCATAACTTTTTCACCAACTTCACTGCCAAACAACCTAGTTACAAACAACGAGGTGCGTCCATGTCTATTCTTACCCCCCCCCCCCCCCCCCCCTTTCTCTCTCAGCATTGATAATGATACACAACCCGATGATCGATCATCCTTCTCCTAACTCTTCGGCCTCCGGAATAATATAATCAGAACCATTCTGTATATAACTAATTCTACCTTTTCCTTTGTTTCTACCCCCCCCCCCTCCCCCACACAGTACATCCAATCCTACCCCACATTTAGATAGATAATACAGACAGCCCCCTTCCCATCAACCTGATACAAACGGAGACGGAAAAGAATACCAACATAAACGACAGAATATCTCGCCAAGGAAAAATGCAGAGTACCACCTTTTTTGTATTTTTATTTATCTGATTGCAAAACTATAGCTAGAGTAGAGAACACAGACCCTATTTCGGCTCTAAAAAATCATGTGGCAGAAAAAACCATCTAATAATTAATGATACTAATACTAACATACAAAACAACATCCCCCCCCCCCCCCCCCCCCCCCACCTAAAAATTCCCACTTATACTAAACTCAACAAAATAACAATAACAAACCTCCAAGGAAAGGAAGTGACACAAGTGTTTAGTAAGATATAATCCCCCTTTTTTTTAATTTATTTTTTTTCTTTCCGATGCGGCCCCGGCGAACTCGGCGCAACGGCCCACGGCAGGGACGGCGCGGGGCAATGTGTGTGCCGCGCAGCATGCCGGAGGGGTCTAGTCCCGCCCAACCCGCCTGAAGCGCGGCTGAAACAATTGCGCTGCGGCGTCTAGACTGCCGTGGACTACATGTATGCAGATGAGATCAGTCGGGGCCGACTCGGAAAGAAGAATATTTACAATATTTATAATATTAAAACGTACACCTTGTACACCCACAGTCACAACTGCCCCCCCCCCCCCCCCCCCCCCCACGATTCTAACCTTATCGAAAAATTAACTATATTCATAGAATAATAAAATAACCAATGCTGCATAGGAAAGACCACGTGCACAGTAGTTGAAGCAGCGAATGACGCTCGGCTAGAGAGCGGGAAAGTGGGTGGCCACCCTTGGACTCCTAAGGGAGCAAGGGAATAGGTTACTAACAAATTAATCAAAAGTTTTCCTTTTAAAAGCATAACCACCTTCATCACCAGTTCCAATCCACTCCCATAATTTAGCAATAGCCCAAGAACATCAACCGACCACAACAATTAATAAACCCACAAGACGTTTGACCCGTGTATTCACCATTCCAACAACAGAAGCAATTCAGAAACCTCCCCCCCCCCCCATCCAACCTAAAACCTAAACCTAAACTCATTTCCACAATAACTCCATATTACAGAAGTTCGAATATTCTGATCAGCTGATAGGCTGCAGCCTTTTAACTCCCACCAATCAAAACCCTCAGAATCCAACACCCCCCACCCCCTACTAAACCTCTGTCAGTCCCAGACAATTTATCTAAACAACATTACAAACAGCCCTGAATCATCAATAAACCGATTGGTACAGGATCTCTGTCATCCACCAATCACAACACATTTATCTACTATCCACATCCAACCATGAACAGCTATTTAATTGTTAATTTAAATCATCTAAAAAAAAAAAAAAATAAAAAATAAAAAAAATAAACAAAATTTATTACAACCCACCAACCCAATATAACCTCTAACTGACCAATTAACCCCCCACCCTCCACGAACGCGTTAGGCAACATTAATATTTCAACCATTATTTCATTTATAAAAAAAAAAAATTAAAAAAAATAAAAATAAATTAAAAAAAAAATCAATGTTTGAGGTTTATTGAATAAAGCAAAACAACATCAAAATATGAAAAATGCATGATATAATAATATCGACGCGGACCTCAGGGAAAGCACTTACGTCACAACAATATCATAGATGGGCATGTTTAGGAAAATTGGGAATTCCCGCGAGGGTGTTCGACATGCTAAAATGAAATGGCAATAAATCACAAAATGCAACATATAAAAATAAATGAACTGTTACAGGTGAAAATGTGGTATCATAATAATATTCTTACAAATTTGTGGGTACAACAGCAATTTGGTTATTGTGTAACACATGAATAAACAGTGTGCGAGTTGCTTGTTTGTAAATAAAAATGAAGATATTGGAATTACATCAATATTGTACAGAGAAATAAAATATACATTTTGAAGGCATGGATATCCCCGATCTAAGGAGAGTAAATTTGTCTTTTAAAGTTAACTGGAACAGGAGAAATAAATATATCAATAAAAAAATGTATCAACCGACACCGAGTACAAGGAAGACAATAACAAGATATGAAGTGAATAGAAAAGTGCCAGAAGACAATAGAGAATAAAAATTTTTTCGCGGCGGTGGTGGGGTTTGAACCTGCGACCTTTTTGGTACGACAACTCCGCCTGGCAGGTGAGAGCGTGGCTCTACCGTGTGAGCTATCCACGAACACAAAAATATTCGTTTCAAACTCAAAGTCATTACTAGATCCCTCTCTCACCCACTTCTTGAGACCGCCGATTCGTTCGTACACCACCATCGCGAATAATTTTGACCAGCAGTTAAGCTTAATAGCCAATATTCTCAACACAAACATATAACATAGAAACGATTGAGACATTGAGTATGCTCCGGTGTATGGGGTGAATTTTTAATTCAGAAAAGTGAGTGGAGCAGGCACTTATGTTGGTAACAACAAGATATGAAGTGAATAGAAAAGTGCCAGAAGACAATAGAGAATAAAAATTTTTTCGCGGCGGTGGTGGGGTTTGAACCTGCGACCTTATTGGTACGACAACTCCGCCTGGCAGGTGAGAGCGTGGCTCTACCGTGTGAGCTATCCACGAACACAAAAATATTCGTTTCAAACTCAAAGTCATTACTAGATCCCTCTCTCACCCACTTCTTGAGACCGCCGATTCGTTCGTACACCACCATCGCGAATAATTTTGACCAGCAGTTAAGCTTAATAGCCAATATTCTCAACACAAACATATAACATAGAAACGATTGAGACATTGAGTATGCTCCGGTGTATGGGGTGAATTTTTAATTCAGAAAAGTGAGTGGAGCAGGCACTTATGTTGGTAACAACAAGATATGAAGTGAATAGAAAAGTGCCAGAAGACAATAGAGAATAAAAATTTTTTTCGCGGCGGTGGTGGGGTTTGAACCTGCGACCTAATTGGTACGACAACTCCGCCTGGCAGGTGAGAGCGTGGCTCTACCGTGTGAGCTATCCACGAACACAAAAATATTCGTTTCAAACTCAAAGTCATTACTAGATCCCCTCTCACCCACTTCTTGAGACCGCCGATTCGTTCGTACACCACCATCGCGAATAATTTTGACCAGCAGTTAAGCTTAATAGCCAATATTCTCAACACAAACATATAACATAGAAACGATTGAGACATTGAGTATGCTCCGGTGTATGGGGTGAATTTTTAATTCAGAAAAGTGAGTGGAGCAGGCACTTATGTTGGTAACAACAAGATATGAAGTGAATAGAAAAGTGCCAGAAGACAATAGAGAATAAAAATTTTTTCGCGGCGGTGGTGGGGTTTGAACCTGCGACCTAATTGGTACGACAACTCCGCCTGGCAGGTGAGAGCGTGGCTCTACCGTGTGAGCTATCCACGAACACAAAAATATTCGTTTCAAACTCAAAGTCATTACTAGATCCCTCTCTCACCCACTTCTTGAGACCGCCGATTCGTTCGTACACCACCATCGCGAATAATTTTGACCAGCAGTTAAGCTTAATAGCCAATATTCTCAACACAAACATATAACATAGAAACGATTGAGACATTGAGTATGCTCCGGTGTATGGGGTGAATTTTTAATTCAGAAAAGTGAGTGGAGCAGGCACTTATGTTGGTAACAACAAGATATGAAGTGAATAGAAAAGTGCCAGAAGACAATAGAGAATAAAAATTTTTTCGCGGCGGTGGTGGGGTTTGAACCTGCGACCTTATTGGTACGACAACTCCGCCTGGCAGGTGAGAGCGTGGCTCTACCGTGTGAGCTATCCACGAACACAAAAATATTCGTTTCAAACTCAAAGTCATTACTAGATCCCTCTCTCACCCACTTCTTGAGACCGCCGATTCGTTCGTACACCACCATCGCGAATAATTTTGACCAGCAGTTAAGCTTAATAGCCAATATTCTCAACACAAACATATAACATAGAAACGATTGAGACATTGAGTATGCTCCGGTGTATGGGGTGAATTTTTAATTCAGAAAAGTGAGTGGAGCAGGCACTTATGTTGGTAACAACAAGATATGAAGTGAATAGAAAAGTGCCAGAAGACAATAGAGAATAAAAATTTTTTCGCGGCGGTGGTGGGGTTTGAACCTGCGACCTTATTGGTACGACAACTCCGCCTGGCAGGTGAGAGCGTGGCTCTACCGTGTGAGCTATCCACGAACACAAAAATATTCGTTTCAAACTCAAAGTCATTACTAGATCCCTCTCTCACCCACTTCTTGAGACCACCGATTCGTTCGGTCGCAGGTTCAAACCCCACCACCGCCGCGAAAAAATTTTTATTCTCTATTGTCTTCTGGCACTTTTCTATTCACTTCATATCTTGTTGTTACCAACATAAGTGCCTGCTCCACTCACTTTTCTGAATTAAAAATTCACCCCATACACCGGAGCATACTCAATGTCTCAATCGTTTCTATGTTATATGTTTGTGTTGAGAATATTGGCTATTAAGCTTAACTGCTGGTCAAAATTATTCGCGATGGTGGTGTACGAACGAATCGGCGGTCTCAAGAAGTGGGTGAGAGAGGGATCTAGTAATGACTTTGAGTTTGAAACGAATATTTTTGTGTTCGTGGATAGCTCACACGGTAGAGCCACGCTCTCACCTGCCAGGCGGAGTTGTCGTACCAATAAGGTCGCAGGTTCAAACCCCACCACCGCCGCGAAAAAAATTTTATTCTCTATTGTCTTCTGGCACTTTTCTATTCACTTCATATCTTGTTGTTACCAACATAAGTGCCTGCTCCACTCACTTTTCTGAATTAAAAATTCACCCCATACACCGGAGCATACTCAATGTCTCAATCGTTTCTATGTTATATGTTTGTGTTGAGAATATTGGCTATTAAGCTTAACTGCTGGTCAAAATTATTCGCGATGGTGGTGTACGAACGAATCGGCGGTCTCAAGAAGTGGGTGAGAGAGGGATCTAGTAATGACTTTGAGTTTGAAACGAATATTTTTGTGTTCGTGGATAGCTCACACGGTAGAGCCACGCTCTCACCTGCCAGGCGGAGTTGTCGTACCAATTAGGTCGCAGGTTCAAACCCCACCACCGCCGCGAAAAAATTTTTATTCTCTATTGTCTTCTGGCACTTTTCTATTCACTTCATATCTTGTTGTTACCAACATAAGTGCCTGCTCCACTCACTTTTCTGAATTAAAAATTCACCCCATACACCGGAGCATACTCAATGTCTCAATCGTTTCTATGTTATATGTTTGTGTTGAGAATATTGGCTATTAAGCTTAACTGCTGGTCAAAATTATTCGCGATGGTGGTGTACGAACGAATCGGCGGTCTCAAGAAGTGGGTGAGAGAGGGATCTAGTAATGACTTTGAGTTTGAAACGAATATTTTTGTGTTCGTGGATAGCTCACACGGTAGAGCCACGCTCTCACCTGCCAGGCGGAGTTGTCGTACCAATAAGGTCGCAGGTTCAAACCCCACCACCGCCGCGAAAAAATTTTTATTCTCTATTGTCTTCTGGCACTTTTCTATTCACTTCATATCTTGTTGTTACCAACATAAGTGCCTGCTCCACTCACTTTTCTGAAGGAAGACAATAATAATAATACTACTCTGCTTCGTTATCAGAGATAACAACAAGATATGAAGTGAGTAGAAAAGTGCCAGAAGACAATAGAGAATATTTTTTTTTTTCCGCGGCGGTGGTGGGGTTTGAACCTGCGACCTTATTGGTACGACAACTCCGCCTGGCAGGTGAGAGCGTGGCTCTACCGTGTGAGCTATCCACGAACACATTAAAATATTCGTTTCAAACCCAAAGTCATTTCTAGATCCCTCTCTCACCCACTTCTTGAGATCGCCGATTCGTTCGCCACCATCGCGAAGTAATTTTGACCAGCAGTTAAGCTTAATAGCCAATATTCTCATCACAAACATATAACATAGAAACGATTGAGACATTGAGTATGCTCCGGTGTATGGGGTGAATTTTTAATTCAGAAAAGTGAGTGGAGCAGGCACTTATGTTGGTAACAACAAGATATGAAGTGAGTAGAAAAGTGCCAGAAGACAATAGAGAATAAAAATTATTTTTTTTTTTCCCTCGGCGGTGGTGGGGTTTGAACCTGCGACCTTATTGGTACGACAACTCCGCCTGGCAGGTGAGAGCGTGGCTCTACCGTGTGAGCTATCCACGAACACATTAAAATATTCGTTTCAAACCCAAAGTGGGTGAGAGAGGGATCTAGAAATGACTTTGGGTTTGAAACGAATATTTTAATGTGTTCGTGGATAGCTCACACGGTAGAGCCACGCTTTCACCTGCCAGGCGGAGTTGTTGTACCAATAAGGTCGCAGGTTCAAACCCCACCACCGCCGCGAAAAAAAAAAAAAAATTAATTTATTCTCTATTGTCTTCTGGCACTTTTCTACTCACTTCATATCTTGTTGTTACCAACATAAGTGCCTGCTCCACCCGTTATCAGAGATACCTGTCGGAATACACACATACGCTCACACACACTAACCCCATGCATCACTGCTTGCCGCGTTAGACACACATATACACACACGCACACAAACACGAATGCTAGCCTATAGTAGTAAGGCGTAGTAGTAATAGTAATAAAATGGCATTCTATTACATTTGGAATTCTGTTTCAAATTTAACCCCCCCCCCCCCCCAAAAAAAAAAAAGCAATACAAAAAACAAAAACAAAACAAAAACGAACAAACAAATAAACAAAACAAATATAATTTATTATCGAAGCTACCTTTGATTATAATATTCAAACCTATTATCAAAGAATATTTGATAACATTAAACTTTTTCTAGTTATATCATTTACATTTAAATTTAATGTAGGGCGTAAATGTTTTATGTCATTTTTATTATTTGTATGCAACTGCATGTGGTATTGTATTCGTAATAAAAATGCGCCTAGAGCTGTTTATAGTAGGTGGAAAAGGCAGGGTATAAATGAATTGTTTTATTTCTATTTATTACGCCTATCTGAAGATGACAACAAAATGTTATAAGTGACCCACTCCGCAACCTTCCACGCTATGTTTTCTCGTAGGTAATAACATGTATTCATATTTATTTGTCTCTCTCTCTCTCTCTCTCTCTCTCTCTCTCTCTCTCTCTCTCTCTCTCTCTCTCTCTCTCTCTCTTTGTTTTTGTTTTTTGTTTGTTTTTTGTTTTTTTGACGACGTCGCCATGTATTGTGACATTTGAGGGGCATTGTCAGGCTATGAGCCAACCATTAACTTTGACAAATTACCTTTTGTTTTATTTTGTATGTTATTTTTTTTCTTCTATTTAATAACTATTATATTTTGTTTTGTTTTGTTGTTTTGTCTTGTTTGTATTCTAACTTTTCGGATGCAATGGACACCTTTTTAAAAATTGTATTTTCATTCTTACTACATATTCAATGCAATATGTCACTCTACCATTGGGTGTGGGGGGAACTTTTACCGTGAATATTTATCGATTGATTATGGTACCCCACAACTTCCACACAGTCCCAGGTTTGAAACTTTTTGACAATATGGAGGTTAACTTAATTGACTTATTTCCAGGTCTGATAACCCCATTGTTTTAGTCTCATTGTTGTAATGGAAATGCTCTCAAACCAACACAAAATAGTGTCCATTACAACAATGACAATGTTATGCCCATGCATGCGTTCGGTCATGAAAATGTGTGCATATAGTTCCCACCAAAGTGCTCATTTTAGCAGGTCTGATAAACAAACACAATTATGGGCTTGATTTAACATTGTCCTAATGGACAATATTATTTTGCGTTGATTTGAGAGTATTTTCATTACAGCAATGAACCCATGACAATTTGGGTTATCAGAACTGGAAATAAGTACACAACGGTTCCCACTCAAACAATTTTATATTATTATATTATTATTATTATTATTATTATTATTATTATTATTATTATATTATTATTATTATTATTATTATTATTATTATTATTATTATTATTATTATTATTATTATTATTATTATTATTATTATTATTATTATTATTATTATTATTATTATTATTATTATTATTATTATATTATTATTATTATTATCATTATTATTATATTATTATTATTATTATTATTATTATTATTATTATTTATTATTATTATTATTATTATTATTATAATTATTATTATTATTTATTATTATTATTATTATTATTATATTATTATTATTATATTATTATTATTATTATTATTTATTATTATTTATTCAATGATGATATATTAATAATTATATTATATATAATAATAATATAATAATAATAATAATAATATAATAATAATAATAATATAATAATAATAATAATAATAATAATAATAATAATAATAATAATTATAGTAATAATAATAATAATAATAATAATAATAATTTGTTGTTGTTTTGTTGTTGTTGTTTGTTTTGTTTTGTTTGTCAGCATCCGGGACAAGACGAAATGTACAGGCCAGCAGGTCCAATTCGCCCACATTACCACTGACTGGGTCATCTCGCTTACACTTGGGAGATGACACATAATAGATATTAATCCGCCATGCATTCCGTGTTATATTTAAGCAGTAGTAGTAGTAGTAGTAGTAGGTAGATACAAGACAGGTCGGCTTGACCTAACCATACACGGTCTCAATGACATTTTGTTGTACACCGTATACGACATACATTTTGCTACCTCAATAACATTCCGTGGTGTAGGCTCCTATCATCACCATTGCCTCATCGTGTGTCATGCCCTTATCTCAATGTCAAAGGGATTATGATTAAACGAGCTTCGTTTACTTTTAGTGTAATGCGAATCCACGAGTTCTATTTGTGACCAATCGTCTCAAAACGGTTTTTTAACTGTGGTTGAATCTGATGCTTAATTACAATTAGATTTGAACTTTAACCCTCTCCTTACAGGAAAATCGTTAAATTCGTTACGTTACAAACAGCATATTTATCTTAATAAAATTTGTAGAGTAAAACATTTATTATGTTTACAAGAACCTAATGCTGTTTTGAAAAGTTTCTTCAGCTCAACCTTCTAGCCTTTTCTTATTGCTATCAAGTTTAAGCTAAAAAATACAATGTGTGTTGTATCGGTATGGCATTTCAGTAAAAATCTTGAAAATGATCAGTTTGAAGAGAGTTAATTAAAAAAGTTTGAGTGAAAATAGATATTTCTTAAAATTCTAAAAGCTTAAATTTCCAAATTATCATCATTTTTGCTTGAAACTCAATTATATTCTTCACCCAGATAATTCCGGCCCCCCCCCCCCCCCCCCCCCAAATAAAAGATAAAACACAACAGAACAACAAAAAACCACATTGTGCGGCAGGTCACATTTTGTATCGAATTCGTAATTAAGCTGTTTGTTTGTTAGTTTGTTTTCTATTTAGGAGTTAAACAGCACTTGTGGCTCATATACTACATATCAGCGCCATAAGAGATGAAAGAAACAGAATTAATGAGGGGGTGGATGGCAGTGGGGGGGGGGGGGGGGTAGTTTGGTCGAAGGTCCATAAGACGAGTTTAGAGCCCAAGAAAAAGTAAGACAAAGAGTAATATTTGAAACAGAGAACATGGGAAAGGGGGTGGGGTAGTTACGTATATATAACAGAATTGATGCACAATATTCCCTTAAATGCTTAAAACACCTAACAAGCCAAGACCGGCACTAAACATGCAGGACATGGCAAAGCGCTTTCAATAGTTATTTATTTATAAAATATAGTTGTATTTATTTATCTTCTCTGTCACAAATGAGTCAATCTGGTAGGTGACCGGTGTCGACTTGACTCGAATAATGTATGAACGAAATCACGTGACCGGAGATTGTGGATGGAAAGGTTGCCGGTGCACCATATCCGAATTTGTAAAAATTCGGAATTTGACCCCAAGCCCAAGACCGTTTGCGGATTCTTTTTGTTTTGATAACTCGTTGCCGACCCCAAAACTTTTTTACTTCTTTGCCGACCCCTTTTGATTTTTCCTTTTTGAATTACGAGACTACGGCGCTTGAAACTCTATCAGGTGATATTGAATGGGTTTGTTTTTTTTTAAACAAAGGAAACTTCGTTTCTTTTAAATATTACTAGGAAGAAAAAATACGAAACGGGGAGGAGTCTCAGTAGGGAGTAGAGCTTTCGCCACCGAGTGCTGTGCACTCGAGATTTATTTGGGGACCCCCCCCCCCCACCCTCACACATATCCCCTTACCATAATAGGGAGTTGCATCTGTATAATATATGGCTGAAAGCACTTTTCGAAAAACTAGCTTCTTATCAAAGGACATCATAAGAAAGGAAATAAGGAATGTAATGTATTGGTAATACTACAATTACAACAATGAGTCCATAACCATTTGGCTGCGAAGTTCCAGGTTTGAGAGTTTTTGCCAATATGAGAGTCATTTTAATCGATCGATTTTGAAGGACGAGTTTTCTGGCCAAATTTTGTTAATACATACGTGTCCCCTCCCCGAGTATGACAGTATTTTGATCACATCTTAAATATCAACTATTCATTAATTTTTTTTTTTTTTTTTTTGGGGGGGGGGGGGGGTGTTCATCCAAACTCCTTTATATACAGAAGGAACGAAGTTAACGTCACTCAGCTCTTTGTCTTTGTTTCTAACGATTTAATGATTAGTTCTCACTAAATTCTATCAATCAGACTATTAACATTCAAGGTAACACATAGTTTTGTGTTAGTGCGTTAACCGCTGGCGCATGATGTGTGTGGGTATTTTAACTAAACGCAAAGCATCAATAAGATGTGTGGCTGTGTGGTCTTGTGGTATGACACTCGCCTCAAGACCTCTAGGTACCCTACCTGGTTGGCGTTCCGCTCAGGGAGGCTTGAGTGGAGTCCTAAGAAAAGGCTCTTTATTCATATTTTCTCACCACACCTATGTGTAAAATAAGTGCATAGGTCCTTTGTCGGTAAAAGCGTCGTCTCTGGGGGAAAATAATGCAGTGGCGCCTTGCAGAGACTCATATACATTTTGAAAAGCGCTTTGAGTAAATTTAGTGAAAATCACGCAAAATAAAAGTTCAGGACTTCTCAACTTTAAATTGAGAAATACAACATTGTGTTCCATTCGACAAGAGATTGTTAGTGCACGTCGGTCGGTTACACTTCAATGCTTCAGACAGCGGCCTAACTCTTAATATTGATGCCTTGCGCTTAGCCAAAAAGCTCACAGCATTCGCCAATCGGAAATAACGTACCAACAGACAACACTATGTGTACCCTTGAACGTTTGTAGTCTGATTAATCCAATTTAGTGAGAACTAATCATAAAAATGACTAGCTAAAAACAAATAATAATAAAGACCTGAGTGGTGTCAACTTCGTTTTATCTATAGCCATCCTCTTCGATATTAAGTGGATGGGTTTGCTACCAAATTCAGTCTTTTGATTTAAATAAATAAAATAAATAAAATCCTATTTATTCATCCCATTGGGGAAATTTGTCTCTAGGGTCTATTCCAATGGAAGACTGGAATAACCCAGGCGTCAGCCGCAGTGCAGCACCGCAAATTAAGCTAGGGCGAGGTGACTTGCTCAAGGCCACACAGTGCAGCGGCGGGTGATCAAACTCGGCACCTTTCGGGTACGAATCAAAGACCGTACCGCTGAGCCACGTTGCCCTTCAAACCAAAAATGATCAAATGTCCAATTGTAGCCGTGTTAAAATGCAGGGTCGATTTCGATATTTTGTTTAACATCATAACTTTTTTTTTCTGTGTGGTCCTGTGGTATGACACTCGCCTTCGGATCGGAAGGTTCTGGGTTCGAGTCCCTCTATGAGCGGCGCATAGTTTACTCACATTCTCTCACCGTACTCGGGTGTACAATGAGTATCCGGCCGTTGGCAGCGTTGTCGCTGTCCGAAAAAAATAATGTAATATCGCTTAACAGGTGTCATGATTGTCCTACTTGTTATGTGTTACTGTTGGCTAGGGACTCCTTGTAAAGCGCTTTGAGCACGTTTAGTGGATATTGCACTTTATAAAAGTTCAAGCTTTTTCCTCTTCTCTCGCTCTTTCCTGATTTGATATTCGTGTAACGTCATGATGATTCTTAGTGTAAAGTTCATAACATTTAATAACATTAAAATGAGTGTGGTGACTTTGGAAATGAAAGGTTTAATTATTTTTCATTCTAAAATTATCTTTAAACAATTTAACTTTAAATAAATACGCGCAATATTTATCGCGTGGAAAAGCAATAGAAAACGAAACTAGCAACGGCCTTTGGACAAAACGAAAGGAACAGGAAAGCACGCAATTCCGAAAAAGACCAAAAAAATTTTCCATTTTCAGAATACGCGCACCATTTCGAATCCTTTCTTAGACGAGCGTCATTTCTGTAGGACAATCTTTTGGTCTAAGTTTCTTTTTTTTTTTCAAAAATCATAATGCCAGGCGTAAGTATTGATTTGTTTACATTTTAAAATGCATTATTAGTACTTATTTTAATTTATTGTGATAAATTGTTTTTAATTTGAGCTCCCTTAGTTATGCATTTAATTTTTCTTTTTGAAGGTCTAAGAACGCGTGGTTTTCCTAAGGTCAGCGCCATTTTGTTCGTAAAAAGAGCAGATCACAAACGAAGACGCAGTGATCTTTTTTTAAAATAATGCATGAACATTTAAAGGTTGACTGCATCTATAATTTTCTCCTTTATATATTTGTTGTTTGCAATAACTTCGGTGCAAATGAAATCATATTATTCAAATTCTAATTGATTCTTAAATTTCATTATCTGATTCGATTCATGTGCCTTTCTGCCTTTCTTCTTTTGTCGGTCACCACCGGCACTGTGACTGGGTCAAGAAAGAAGAAATGGTAGAAAGAAATTAGGATGATTGTGATTTGAGTTTATGAAAGAAAGAATGCACGAGTGTTGTGGTCATGGTTGTCTTTGTTTTTTTCTTTACTGTCTCAAACAGAACGATTGAAAAAAAAAAAATAGATTGCCAAAAGCCAACCAAAAGGGAATTAATTTTACATTTTAATTAGGAAATTTAATTGCAGTCCTTTCCCCCCTTCTTTGCCTTTACCTTTCCCATTCCATTGCCGCTCTAATACTAATAGTATCACTAATACTAATAGAGCTACATTACATGTGGTGATAGTGATATGTAGCTATGCCGGAATACTGTCTTCATGTGTTTGGTGGCAAAGTTGGTGGTCATTTCGATACAGAATTTGAATATCCATTATTATTGTTCATATTCATAGTTAAAGAATTCCTATTTTTTTGGTCTCAAATTCCTATTTTCAGACATTCTCATTCCACTTTTGGCAGTATTAGTATGAGAAGGGTTGGCAGGTCTGGTATTATCCTGGACCTGGTGTTTTAAACAATTTTAAAATAAATGAAAAATGCATCAGTAAAGTTAGTAAATATGCATGCGGAATGTTTGATATTGATAATCAAACTCACCCGAACCCTTAGCAATCGTACCACCAGTTCCTCACTGCCAATTTCGAATTAAAAAATGGTCATGAAAATGAAAAGTTCACCTGGCCAAACACCACCAATTCTGTGGTTCCACTGAAAAATGCATTGGTTTTGATCAACAAAATATTGAAATCTTTTTTTATTGAAGACGAGAATCGAAACACCTTCCTCAGTCCCATAAAAAAACTTTAACATTTTGGGGTTTGAAATTAGCCATTGATTTTTGGATCTTGTTTGCCTCAATTTCTAAATGCTAGATGATTTTGTCATCGTTCTGCTGATCTATGATGTATAAAACATTTAAATTTAAATGGTCTTGGCTTGAGGACACAGACGGCACTGGTGACTTTCTCTCTGATTATATGCAAAAACTTTCAGATCCAGGCATCTGCTTTTGCATCATATAATGTAACCAGAAGATAGCTTATTTGAATTTGAATATTTTAAGACTTTTTATCTAGCATTTACATGTCTGCTTTAAACTGATACCCAACACCTGTATTTCTTAGACCTTTAGATTCTCAGTCAAGTAACTGAAATCAGTCAATTCGTCAAATTCAAACATTTAAAAAAAAAGAATTCATGAATCGTAGTCGAATGACTGAAGTAATAAGGAATGTTCCACAGCGCTATGAATAGCTCAAGGGCCGTTTATATTTACGATGGATATATTGCCAAGGCTAAGCGACGCTTCTTAGAATTGCCGTGTCTAAACACCCCCCCAGTGTATTTTCACACAGCCTTCGTGAAATTATCTTTTCACTTTCCAAACCTGTCCTGATCCCAATGGTAGCCGCCGAGTGATAAATTTCACTGTTTCGTTTAAGCCAAAATTGACGACATTTACTTGGTGGAACCTAAAAGTATGGAAAAGTTTAATGCGAAAGCCGGAAGTGCGTTATGAAGACACCTTCAAATCGAAAGTTATATGATTGCTAAAAGCACATATCAATTGTCTCATGTTGTAAACAAACTGGTTGACCGTTTCTTCACTAATTGGGTACCTAATTATAAGAAACAATTGTAAGTAGCCTAATTCCCACGTAAATTAGTTTTCTGCCATTGTTTTGCTCAAGTGAGCTTGCTGTCGACTATTCATCTTGATTCTTTGGATTTTTCTGATACAAAGAGTTTCAGTGAGGTTCAATTTCAGTCTCAGTCAATTTTTATAGAGCTCATTTACAGGTCTAATTTCTAGATTGAGACAAATTCATTTGAGACTGGGTACTTTGGTAAAAAAAAAAAGTAAAGTTTGTTTGATCTCAACGAAGTTAACTTCTTAAATTGCTTGCGGTAATGATAATTTTGGTTTTCTGTTTTATAAATTATCCATAGTTAAATTATACCCAGTTTCATTGCCGTGGAACTAAAATCCTGTCTTGGGCAAAATATTCCGGGTTACGGGCAACTTCCGTCAAATTTCGTTGAGGTCAAATTGTTCCAAGGATCCCCCCCACCCCAGGCACCACCACATTATCATCACTACCTCTAGTACTACAACCACCACCATCACATTGTCATCACTACCACTACAAACACTATTACTACAATCACCGTAACGACCACCGCTACTACAACTATTATT
The DNA here is from genome assembly GCF_034508935.2 of Berghia stephanieae. Lineage (NCBI taxonomy): Eukaryota > Metazoa > Mollusca > Gastropoda > Nudibranchia > Aeolidiidae > Berghia > Berghia stephanieae. Next base: position 26,342,287 of record NC_088371.1, read on the forward strand.
ACTACTATAATAACCACGGCCAGCACATCATCACTACCACTGCTACTACAACTTCATCATCACTACCATGACTACTACAACCACCAACACCACATCATCCTCACTATCACCTGTACTACAATCACTACCATTAGGTTTTGGAGCTTTACTATTCATTTGAAATAAGGAAACTTTGGGATTGTATTTGGCATTATGTTTACATATAATATAGTTCTAGTTAAGTTTCCTGTTTAGAATTATAAAATGTGTAAATGCAATGCCAAATGCCGTCCCAATTTCCTTTTCTTGTGTGTGGAAATTCCCCCGAGTGGTATTCCTTGAACCAAATTGAAAGTTGGCGTCTCTGTATACCCTTTGATTAAAGGGAACCCGAATTCGCACTGATTGAAATAGGTATCCCAAACTACTCCTGTTCAGCAGGTGAATTTTTCTTCACAAATTATCTCTTTCTCTTGAATTTAAGTTATTGGCGAGAGACTTGTATCCATTAAAATCAGCAGCCTTTAAAATAAAGAGTTCAATTTGGTCGGGACTCAAATGCAGGTATAAGATTATAATATCACAAATTGAGCATGCTAGTTTCACCGCAAAATGCTGTCTCTGTAAATAAATTCTTTTTTTTTTCTTCACAAATCTTATTTGAAACTTTAAAAACCAATAACTTTAAAATTTGTTTTCCGATTTTGATAAATTATTTTCCATGGTTTGTGAGGTCACATGTGGTTGGTCATTTAATTTTTGCTAGGTTGTATAATGTAGTTTTAGTTTATGACACTTAATTCAAAGAAAAATCAAATGACGGTCATTCCTCCAGAAGAAAATGAGATGTATTCACCCGTCATTCAAAAATGAAATTGAAAATGGAGAACATTTTGTAAAGACGTTAGGCACACAATTACGTATGAGAAATCTTGTGATAATAACAATAATAATATTTGTTTGGCAGTCAAGACAGAATTTGTGTTGATCAATGGACCTGGAAATAAGTTTGAAAATCCACATTGATTTAATTTTATATTTAGTACTATACAGATATGAGGAATTACTGTTTTTGTTTGGACCTACTAAAATGAAATCTTTTTTTTCTTGTCTAGTATCATCAACAAAGAGGTTTTGGGATGTCGCCCATGAATTTCAGACAGGGGCCCAATCGCTATGAGGAACCAGACCCAAATGGAGAACAGTTCCGTAAACTTTTTATCGGAGGATTGAGCTTTGAATCAGATGAGAACAGTTTGAAGGATTACTTTTCTAAGTGGGGAGAAATAGTCGACTGCGTCGTTATGCGTGACCCTGTCTCAAAACGGTATGTTTTACCTTTTTCTCTTCCAAAATAAGTACTGATAATTATCTCTCTAATTTTAGGAAATACTGAGATGCTATGTGTATATATTTTTTAAGGCTTCTTTCATGTGGTTGATGCTGCTGCTGCCAACATTTTGTTGTTCAATTTAAACTTTTTTGCCGAATCTACATTTTAATTGTATTTTATTTGTTTTAAAAGGAAGCTTTGGGCTAGACCTATTAAGAACTTGGTAGGATTGGTTAATTGAAGTAAATGATGGAACAAACGTATAACACCAATTTTAAAATCCCTCCACTGGCTGCCAGTAAAGTTTCAAATTGATTTTGAGATTCTTTGTTATGCATATAAATCCATGAAATTTCCCCTCCTTACGTCCAAGACCTAACTTAACTTCTTCCTATAAACCATGACAAGATCTTTAATTATTTCAAAATGTTGAATTCTTCCATGCTCCAAGTATTCATTGAACGTTATCAAAAAGTGATCATAACTCTAGTAATATAGTGGAAAGTCGAGCTTCCTATAACATTTTATATTTGTATTTAATTTTTAGTAGGAATATTAAAATTTGATACATGGTAGATGGTGGCTGCGGTCCGCTCAAATTGGATTAGTCAGTAAAGTGATATGCAGTGAGATACAGATTTGAATTTTAGCAATTGGCCTTTGTTTTGCGGCAAACGTTTTAAAGCTTTTATTCTAAATTCTACTAATCAACTCCAGTTCTTATTGATGTTGTCTGCTCTATTGACAGATCCCGAGGATTTGGTTTCATCACATTCAAAGATAAAGACAGTGTAGATGAAGTACAGAGAGATAGAAAACACAGGGTAGATTCACGTGATGTAGAAACAAAGAGAGCAATGCCTAGAGATGTAAGTATCAATTGGGTAAAACAGCAATGAATAGATAACTATTCATCTTATTATTTTTAGATATCAAGTTACAACTTTTGCTACACATTTTGATGACTGAATCCGGTCTGATACAGATTTTATTATTATGCAGGGGTTGCCAATTTTCCTCATATTTGCAGTATTAAGTTATTAAACCTATATTTTCCAATCACTGGGAAAACGGGGGCAATAGCTCAACCCTTCGGACGGTTGGTCGATTAGTAAAAGAAACTCCATCAAACACCTGGATACAAGTATTATGTTAAGATTACACCGACTTATCCTTATCCTTAAACAATGTAAGTGCATAATATAGTTTAAAAACAATTTTTTCTATTTTTTTTTTTTTTTGCTGTAGTCCAGTGTTCAGATACTCCCGAGGGCAACAATGTTTTTGCAGATCTGAAAAATTTAAGATGAGCACTCTTGCCTCTTACATATTTAATTGGTTCAATTTATTTATTTTGGGCCTATAATTATCTCTTTTTATTTTAGTTTTATTATTATTATTTGGAATGATGTGGTGCTCATTTTTGATAACAGGACCCCAATGCCAACAACCAAGTAACAGTCAACAAAATGTTTGTGGGAGGATTAAAAGAAGATACCACAGAGGAGATGATTCGTTCAGTGTTTTCAGAGTACGGCAACATCAAAGAGATTGAATTGATTCCAGACAAAAACACTGGCAAAATTAAGGGCTTTTGCTTTGTTACATTTGATGACTATGACCCAGTAGACAAATGTGTTTGTAAGTTGGATTTTATTCATCTATTTGTTATTAGAGTAATATTTTTGTTTTCTTGTTTTTCCATCAATTTTATTCGAGTGCATTTCTTTTTATTATTTTTCCATGGTTTGGCTTTTAAATTTAATGGTTGAGGTCAAGAATATTCTTGAAATTAATTTGTCAATAGGGGTAAGGTAGGCATTTTTTTTTTATAGCAGGCAGGGTTCCATCCTTTTGAGAGTTAAATAAAGAATATATATAGCGGTATATCCACTTGTAGTCTCAAAGCGCTTTACATGGGGTCCCAGCATGGGTTTGCAGGTGTATGCCGGAAATACCGGCGAATGAGAATTTCTAGGCAGGTCTTGCCAGTCGAGAGAGTTGATAGTTCACCTGCATATGCCACCATTACTACTACTATTGCTCAGTGGTGATAATCTTCTGCTGGATTTTGGGAATTTCTCAGAAATTTACAGTGTGAAACATTTTCCTCAAAACCACAAAATCACCATTATGTCATATGTCATATTTTGACACCTGTGCTCATTCTCCTGAAATTTGGTGACGGTCCCATTTGTATTACGTCGGGCCAGACAGAATGGCGCCAGATGTCACAGTTGACACAGTGGTGTTCTTTGATTAGTTGATGGTTAAAGGGGAGGGACAAATGGTCTAGATTTTCTTTGTTGTAGGTACCTGTTGCCTTTTTAATCTCTCTCTCTCTCTCTCTCTCTCTCTCTCTCTCTCTCTCTCTCTCTCTCTCTCTCTCTCTCTCTCTCGTTGTACATAGATAATTTATTACAATAAAGTAATGGTGATTGACTTAGTTTACTCTTTTTTTATTTTTTTCACCTTTGGACTATGGTTTGAAATTTTGAGAGATTCTTGGGTTGTATTTATAAGCTGCATGACCAATAAGTTTCGATAACAGAGATATTGTAGCCTGCTATATGAAGTATTAAATCAAAACAATACTTTCTGGCCTTTTATTTGAACAATATTGTAGGCCTTTAAAATGTTATGTGGACAGGACAATTCATTAAACGTTTCCATAAAAGTAAATTTATGTCTAATGATAAGAATGGATTTACACTAGTAGTAATATATTACATAAAGTACAAAACTATGTTCTTGTTAATTTTACATTTTGCTTGTGTTTGATCGAGAGACCTAGAAATTTTCCTCCTTTTTGACAAATTGCTATTATCATCACTGAAATTACTACTACTGCTGCTGAAATTACATATGAAGCATCTTTTTTTGTTGTTGTTGTAAGTGTACGTTTTTGTGATTTATAGCAAGGTTATTTATATTTTCAAACTATCTTTGATATTTACATACAGTATTATTTCTAGTACATTTTATAGTATTGGTGAGTTTGAATCATATATTATTTGGATTCAGTTTTCATTTTATAGAATCTATGGCAATAACACACTGCTAAATCAACTGTTACAGTCACTTTTATATTTAGTGATTTTGTAGGTGTCACATAATTTTGTTTGATTACCAGCTTGGTGGGTCACTGGATTGTTTCAGGTTTTTTGTCTATGGCATTCAACACTTTCAGGTGAAGTGACTGTTGCCAACTTTGACCCATGGGTCCCAGGCCAACAAACCGTTTGACAATGTAGAACGATACATGACGCCTGTTAGGCGATAATTAATTTTTAAAAAAATTTTCTGTTCCGGACAGCATAATGTTGTTAATGGCTGGGTACTAATTTTACTCCTGAGTAAGCTTGAGAGAATGTGAGTGAAGAGCCTTTTTCGAAGACTTGACTATGCGCCGCGCGAGATTCATACCTTTAGACAACATAGCTGCACATGATTAAACCATTTCCATTTCTGTCTTCAGTGTATCGCAGGATTTCCGTTAATACAAGAAAAGTAGAGATCAAAAAGGCATACGGCAAGGACGAAATGAACCGTTATAAAAATATGATGATGAACATGGGACCAGGAGGCCCTGTCCAACAATCACGTGGAGGTGAGTATTCATCAATTGTCTCTTTATTCTACAGGATTAGTCATTATTCTCAATTTTGATTTCAAAGCAGACTGTTGTCATAGTGGAAAGTAAGCATTTTAAACGTTTTCATAAATTATTGGATATTTGAAGGTCATGAATCAAATGTTTATTTGATGGGTCAAAAAAAGATTTGTGGTCTTTTCAAGCTTGCAAATCAAAGTTATGCGTTTATTTGTGAGATTTTATCCAAAAAGGAGGGACAGAAAGAAGGGAAAAACATAAGACATTGAAAGTAGTCAGATGACTGGATGCTTTATGGTGTTTTAAATCTATAATCGGGAATGTTTCATAGTGCTACACATAGCCAAGAGTCTCTTATGTTATCGATGGAACTTTAGTGGCTATGGCTAAACAATGTTCTATTTTATTTTTGTTGTCTGAACATATCACTGTGTTCCCTCTGTCTTTTTCAAATCTGAAAGAAAAGAAAAAATATTTTTAATTATATTCCCCCCCACCCCCCCACCCCTCCCCTCATAAACAAGACCGTCACAACCACAATTTCATGTGAATTAGCTATATTAAAGTTATTGGTGATTTGTTTTTAATTAACTATCTAAATATTTTTATTTCCTAGGTTGTAAATTTTACTTTGAATTTTTGCTGGACACTCTGTAATCTTAACCAAGTGACTGAGCGATACTTTTCACCGTTTTATTGAAGCAAACATTGGCCACTCTGTAATAGCTAATTAAAATTTTATGTGAACACCGGAAAGTACATTTTAGAGAAAAAAGTAACATTGTTGTTACCACAATTGCTTTATAGTAAATAACTAGGCGAAATATTTCAGTCAATTTTGGTAGAGCTCATTTAGAGGCTTATGTTAAGTTATTGAAGTTTTACGAGGTGCAGTCATTTGTAGAAAAATTAGAGACTGATGTCAATAGTTGTTAGATTGGTGGGCCTTGTCTTTAAATCTATGGAATGAAATCTATCTTGCTGAACACATAATAGTTTTGGTTTTTCAACTTATTGATTTTTTGTATATATATTTTAAATATTCATCATGAAGCATTTAAATGTGGACTTTTAATGTGTGTGGTTTTTGTGTTTATTCATAATTTTCTCCTTCAACAGGTATCCCACTATTTTTAATAAGTTTTTATTTATTTTCTTCCCTTCTTACAGGTCGTGGTGATTACTCTGGTGGCTACCGTGACTTTTACCATCAAGGTATGGATTACATTTTTGAAATTATTGTGATCATAAGTTGTAAGGTTGAAATTTCTGTGTATGTGTGTTGATTAAAAAAAAAATTTTTTTAAAGTGATTTGTGCAACATCCTTTGTTTTTTAAATGTATGACATGGTGTAGATCAGACAGGGTGATAGTTTGAAGAGATCAAGAACATAAAATTATAAAAATTTCATATAGATTACATTTCGAGCTCAATCAAGTGAAAATGGTGCTTGGTAATTATTGATATAAGGTCAACTGGTCAACTATGTTTTATTTTTAATTGTAAGTCATCCCCATGCTTTTGCTAGCCTTTTTCAGCATTCTTTTCTTATTTCTTTTTTCATTCTTCACAAAGACTTCATGTTTCATAACTCAGGTATGGGCTACCATCCCAATGGACCAGGCGGTATGGGCAACAACTTTAATTGGCCAGGACAAGGTGGACCTTCCTACAACGACCACTTCTTCAACCACCAGGGAGGAAACCAAAGGGGTGAGTGCAATTGATGCCAATTCACTTCTCTTCTTCCCCCCCCCCCCCCCCCCTTTTTTTTTTTTTTTATATATGATGTTCTTCATGGCTATGATAATGATAATATTCTATTTCTTTTACGCCATTTATGCTAAGCTTGTGTTTTATTTATGATTTTAATAGTTCGATCACACAGCTTTCCCTGGTAATGTGTTATCAGTTTGACTATCCTTACCTCTCTCTCTCTCTCTCTCTCTCTCTCTCTCTCTCTCTCTCTCTCTCTCTCTCTCTCTCTCTCTCTCTCTCTCTCTATCTCTCTTTCTCTCTATCTCTCTATCTCTCTCTGTCTTTCTTTCTTGTTAAAATGTTTTTACTATTTAATGTGCAATATAGTTTTACCAGTGTGTGGTGTTTTGTCTTTTCCTATTTGACAGGGGGATACAACAACAACTTTGGACATAATCACGGTCAACACTACAACAGGAGGTGATGGTCTGGCAGGACAGTCCATCATTTTTCTCAGGTATGTCTATTTTCTTCCTAAGGCTGCACAGTTGTTACTTTTCTTAGTTCATGAGATGTCCTGCTTGTCAGTTTCATAGAGAACCAAACCTGCCTCTTACATACCTGCCTACTTTTACGGATCGTCCGTAATTGTTACGGAAATTGGGTAATGATTTCTGACATACGGAAACGGAAGAAATATTACGGATTTTTATTTCACAGAAATTTGGTCGTAGTGTTAGAGAGAAGAAGAAAAAACAATTTTTTTTTCTTTTAAGTACCCGCAGTTATCCAAGAAATAAAAACAGTTGTTCCCTTAAAGTTATAAAGGCTACTGCTCAGTTCACTCCCATGGTAGCTTAGTCGATTGCCGTAATGGTGGAGGTCAACATCATTTATAAGTATAGAAGGTTGTAGATGCGCAATATTAAAAAAAAAAATTTTGTTGTTGTTGTTAATTGGTGGAGAATTACTAAAATTGTACCATTTATTACTGATGACTTTTGTGTTGGCTACTGATTTTGAAATGTTCAAGTAGACAGGTATGTACTTATATTAATTTAATCAGCATATTACAATTCTCGTGTTGATTTCTGTTGATCCCCTTTTTTAAAATAGCAAGTTTTGTTACCACATGACAATCTAATATGTTTGTGTATATGTCTATTGGGAATCCTTATTTGAATGAGGTAAAACTGGTTTGAATGCTGTAGGATTGCTGCACGGTAAATTATGTTTAAAATTATGGCATACCGTATAACATTATCAGGATTTTCAAGAGGCATTTTTAGTCTTCTGCTATTATTCATCCCAGTGTCATGGAGTGTGATGATATAAGATAATAAGACAATTAGACATACTTTATTCATCCTTTTATGGAAATTAATTAAGAAATATCAGCATATATAAATTATAAAAATTTTGACATGGAATATTACATGTCTTTAAAAAGTACAGTGGTACAACGAACAAGTGGATATGTGGTGACTGTGTGTTAATAATACTTATTTTAGAATTCTTACATTGTAAATAGATTTTCAAGTGAGTGTGACAATAGTTTATAAACTGGTAAGGTTTAATTGATCTCATAATAAAAAAAGGTATGTGTAGAACCGTGTTAATTGTGTATTTTGTCTGAGGGATATTTCTATAATTATATTAATTCGTTTGGCTTTACATTTTACACATATAACTTAAAATAAATTTAAGACTGGACACACAAGTTAATATCATGTATCTGCATGTTATGTTAATACTATCTAAGATTATAACTCAATGACTGAAAGTTGAATCTCTCTTAAAAGATGGGATTATAGCTAAGTCTAAGTGTCAGTGTCAGTGCATAAGTTTCTCACAGCCGTGGAGAAGAAAGAATTAAACTTTCTTTGTGACAAGACTGCTTCTTTTGCTGAATTGTGTAGTGGATGAGATTCATCCCTAATGAGTTTGCTTTTTTCATTACATGATTTCAGATAAAATTAGAATTTTAATATTTTCTGGCAGTTTTTAACGAGTCATTCATTGTGGTCTCATTGTCAAGTAAGAGGGGACTGGTGCGTCAGCGGCGGGATTGTTGGGAGGGGAGAGACAGGCAATTGAGGTATTGTGTAGTAGTGTGGGTAGGAGAGGAGTTAGTGTGCAAGGGGTGTTGAATGTATACAGGAGCCTTTTGGGGAACAGCCTTTTGTAGGAGTTACAGATGCTTTTAAAAGATTTTGTTTGGTTATCCTAAATTCTTTTCATTGTAATGAGTTTGACCGTAGTGTCTTTCTGTTTATCAATAGCATGTTAACAATATGGAAGAAGTGAAGATAACATCTTTTCAGTTCAGTAGAGTCCAATGGAACTGGTTTTTATTGTATCACTTTCTTCAAATTTGCAAAAATTGGTCTAGAAATATCTGTATCAGTGGCAGGTTTGTTATTAAGGATATGGGTTGGAATTGTATTTCACTACTCCTGTAAATGTATACAAATTCATTTTTTTTGTCTTTGGACTTCTACTTTTAGGTGGAAAATACGTTTTTCCTTTTTGTTTTATTTTGCCTGTGCTGGCTCTGACATGGTTTATGAACAAAATTTAAATGAAGTCAATTATGAGAGCAGCTGACCTGCCATTAGAAAATTGCATTGTTACCACTTTTACACAATCCATTGCATAGTGGCCAACTGTCCTGATATCAGGATACGGGGGGGGGGGGGGGGGGGGGGGGGTTTAAAAAAAAAAAGTTTGGACTTATGTATGTAAATGACCCTGTGTGTCCCAGGATTGTGCTTTTTTGACTAGCAAACTTAAACAAGGAACGCAAGATGCTCTAAATCTGTATTATATTATGTAATAGTCCAAACATGTTTTGGGTCATGGTGGTATTCTCCATAAAGGTGTCCCGATTTAGCTCTTTGAAATGTTGGCCGCTATGCTACTGCAACACGATTGCTTTTACTTTATACATGTTTATCACTTGTTTATTTTCAGAATTTTCCAATATTGTTAGTATTATGAGATTTTTTCCAATTGTTTTTACAGGCAGGTTCATAGTGCATGGTCCAGAAGGCGGCAGGCGGATAAAATGCTAGTGTGTGAGGTCGTCTAGTTGTTTCTAGTCATGGAATGGATTGGCTTGGCACCACTCTTGGCCTGAATCCTCCCCCCTCCCCCACTAACCCCCTCCTGCATTCATGCCACAACGGATGGAAAAATAAAAACGAAAAGCAGGTCGTCGTCTTAATCACATCATCATTGTCGTCGCCCTGATGAAGGAAGAAGAAAGCAGTAGTTGTACAAATGGCACATAGCCTCGTCGTGCGAAGATCAAACAATGAAATGTTAACATCCAGCATCTACCTCATCATGCCATTGAAAGGAAAAAAGGGCAGCTAGCTATGTATGAAAGCTAGAACAACTTCATCTCCTCTCTGAATAATGTTGTCATTTTTTTGGTAAATAACGTCAAGACAGGCTTTTGTCACAGAACACAATAGTACAACTAATCTTGAACCGTTGTGATCATGGTTGACGGAAAACATTTCGGTCACTTTTCATTTTTTTTGCAAAGGCAATCATTCATTGAGAATTAGAATCATGTTCAGGTATCCATACTATTATCTTTTTTTTTTAATTTTTGGGGAGTCAGATCATTGTATTATCAGAGCTAGGTTCAGAATAGCCAGGCAGCTCGTGGGAATGGCCAATACTAGATCTTGTTTCTTTCAAGTGGCTTGTAGCACATTTAGATAGCAGCACGTGTATCAATTTTATAAATTTTTCAGTCCTTCCAGTCATTTACTGTCATGTTTTATGGGGTTTTACCTTTTATCACAAACAATATCACATCATTTATCATCATCGTCGTCATTCATCAGAACAGGGTTTACACAATCATTTTACCAGATTCATATTCATATTTTGTATTATTTTCCCATCACCATGTAACTGCTGCATTGTTTTATTTCATTATACTGATCTTTTTTGGATCACAGCCATCTCATTTTATACAACCATGTTGGTTTTTTATTTGTTAAATATTTTAAAAGCTAGAAAACTGCCAAGTTTTTGATTTTTGATTTTTTTTTTTTTTGTAAATGAAAATTCATATTTTTGGGGGCATTATTTTCTTTTAGTATGGAATATCTCTGTCTATCTGTGCTGCAGCCATTTTTAGGTTGATTCTCAAGCTACTTGCAGAAATGATGTATAATCCTGACCGGGCATAAATTATTTGAAGGTAGTCAAACCCAGTGCTAAAGGCCATTGTTTTTAAGTCTGTCTTCAATTCTTTCTAGGATTAAATGATTGTTTTACCCGTTTCATAAAATGATATTTCTGTTTTGAGCCTTGGTGCTTTTTGGTTGAGGGTTTTCCATCTGGAGCCAATTTAACCCCAAAGTCAAGGCCATACAAAACTTGAATTTTGATTTGAGTCGGAAAATTTTTTTGTTTTTTTTCTTCAATTTGGGATTTGTTTGAAACAATCTTCAGTCTTGTTTCAAAACATTGGTTTGGTACCATCGTGTTCAGAAGAAACCTTTTCGACCAGGCAAAAGATTCGAAGACAGCTGTAATTCAGTGGCCTTTGATGCGTTCTTGCTTTCCTCTTCACTCTAGCTGATTTTGAGATAACCCAGTCAGTTTGTTGTGTACTAATATTATGCACCCAACAAGCTGACTTCCGACTTGAGATCTGTTTTCCTAGTTGTAGCTTTATGCAGCATAAATATAATAAATGATCTCACTATCCCTCTCCATCGTTGTCGTCCAATGATTAAAGCCTCCTCCTGTATTCCGGTCTGCCACCACCCTTGATATAGGAAGGAGGAAAGTGAATTGCGACTATATGCCTAGCTACGAAATTTGTGGAATAAAATGTTTTAAAGAAAGCTATTTAGGGGGGGACGGATCATGTCCTCTCCATTCGGTTTTGGCCTTTATTTGGTATGTACATTTCTTGTGTTTACAACAGCTGATGGCATTATTTTGCTTTTCTCTTTCCTCCATGATAGGTGTCTTAGTGTTATTGTTAGGGTGAAGTTGCTTGAGAAAAAATACGATAAACTTTTTTAATTGAATGAATTTGTATTTAACACAGATTTAAGGTAGAATTTAGTGTACTCATCAGTCGTCATTTATAGTGTCAGTGTTCGATTTTATTTTTCTTTCTCTTTACTTTTCCTTTACTTTTTTTTTCTTCTGTATTATTTATGTAGTGCTTTTATTTTTTTCAGTGTAAAATCCCTTGCCCTTGTGGGCAGGAATGGAATTTAAAAAACTAAATAAAAAAGAGCTGCAATTTTTAGCTCATTGGAGATGAAATCTGACTTTTGTTTATTCTATTCAATTAATTTGTCTCCTAGGTTTGGACCCTTGGCCTTGACTTGTCCCCAGACATGGGTTGGGAATTGGGAAGGTCAAATTTTGCTCTCTTCTGTTCTACTACTACTGCTTTTGTTTTCGGTTCTTTGTATTCGGACTCGAGAGCAGTGAATTTTTATTCTAGTTATTCATAGTGGGTGGGGAGGTCACTTTTGCTTTTTGTCTTCGTCTTGGATTACTCTCTGGTGCTGGCTGGGAGGGAAATGGTCAAATATATTAAATATTAAGAGTTTGGGGGATTGTCTATATTCTTTGTCTTGTAAATCATCTCGCTGTTAAGCATTGTATGTTTTACATTGTTATGATTTGCAAACATTCGAGCTTGTTCTCCTTAGTGGGGACCTGTGCTTGTGTCAGTGTCGGTGTACATTTAGGTAATCTCAACCTGGGTATGGTTCCTGGCCTCCCATAGCGGACCCGAGGGAGGCAGTTACTGTGTCTTCTATCCCCTTTTATCTATTTTGCGGGTGGTTGGATGGGAGCATCACCCTTGAATCATATACCTATGATGTTCGCATGGGTGTACGATCCGATAGTGATGTCGTTTCTTCTTCTCTTTACTAGCCTATCCTGCTTCTTTGGTTTGTGATTGTATTTTTGACAGGGGATATTTTTTTTCCTGTAAATCCTCTGCCTGTTTGTTCTTGGTTATTTATAATTTAGCTTATGATATCTTTAGGTTATGCTTTTGATTGACATTTGTACTATTTTTGTTAGATTGCTTGTTTTTTTGTTTCAGCGGTCTCTCATATAACCTCAATTGTGTTGGAAGAGACCTAAAGCAACAAACAAACAAAAAAAAACAACAAGCTTTCTGTCTTTGTCTTGGAATGAGATTACTTGGTTTTGTCCTGCCCCTGGCTGGGTGGGAAACAGTCAAATGCATAGTTATTGTTTTGGGAGATATTTTTTTCCTTGTAAATCATCTCTGTTATGTGTTATTGTATTTGTTATTTTGAATGTATAATGTAAGTATTTGAGTGTATTCCTCTTTGTTGGATCTTTTGCTTATGTCCGGATGAGACATCTTGGCTGGGAGGGAAACAGTCGAATGTATAGTTATAGTTTTGCGAGATATTTTTTTTTTCCTTGTAAATCATCTCTCTGTTATGCATTGTATTATTTAGTTTACATTTTTATTATATGGTTTGTAAACATTTGAGTGTATTCCTCTTAGTTTGGACCTGTGCTTGTGTCTGGATGAGACTTTTAGGTGATCTCAAACTATAACTAAGTACTTTGACGGTGTGCTCTTGGAATCTACATCTGATCCCTATTTGAACCAATTCCCCTTTGTCTCATTTTTTCTTTTGTGCTTAAATTGTAATTCTAGAACTTTTTCTTCCTTTTTACTGGCGCTGATATGACCTTAATGTGTTGCAAGCGCCGTAAAACCCTAAAAACAAACAAAAACGGATGAGACATATAGTGATCTCAAACTAAGTACATTGATGATATGCTCTTGGAATCTACATCTGATACCTATTTGTTCCCAGCTCCCCTTGGTCTTACTTTCTCGGGTGCTTTAATACTTTAATTGTAATTCTAGACCTTATAATACTAGCCATTTTCTTCCTTTTTATTGGCGCTGATATGACCTAAATGTGTTGCAAGCGCCGTAAAACCCCTAAAAACAAACATGGTATGCTCTTGGAATCCACATTTATTCCCTATTTGAACCAATTCCCATTTGTCTTACTTGGGTGCTTTAATTGTAACTCAAGATTGCAGCGATGATGATGTGTCGTGGAAAGGCAGGGAATGCGGAATGATTGTCCCATCGGCGGACCAATCTCCACTGTTGCCCGATGGTGGTGTTTGCGGTGATGATACTATCATTGATAGTGATTTGTCGTGGAAAGGCAGGGAATGATCGAGATCGTCCCATCCGCAGTTTTTCCTTGCCAGACCAATCTCCATGGTTTGCCCGGGGTGATCATGCGGACCAAACCCCCACATTTTGCCCCTGCGTGTAGATTGCCCTTTAGTAGAGTCAACACAATATACGTACTTATTATTGGATTATATTGGTGATTTGATTTTGAAAACACCCTTTTGAATTTTTATTTTTATTTTAAAAAATTGTGAGGGTGTAAAATGGTCGTTTTTGTAATCAATTTTTAGTCCAATATGTTCTTTTCGTTTTCTTTTTTTTCTTTCTTTGTCTTTCGCTTTTCTTGAATAGCAAGAACACATACATCAAGCCGTTTGCCCTATGAAAAACATGGAGATCCTACTGGTGATGCAAACCCGCGGACCTCCCACGATTTGCCCGTTTGTAAATGTCCCAATAACCATTAGAGTTAGAGCAAGAGCTTTTTTTTTTTTTAATATAGCGCAATATCCACTAATTTGCTCAAAGGGTCCCTGGCCAACAGCAACACGTAACATGTAGAACGAGACATGACACTTGTTAGGCGATATTACAATTTTTCTGACAGAGAACGCTGCTGGCGGCCAGGTACTCATTTTACACCCGAGAACGGTGCTCGAAGCCCAGGACCTTCCGATCCGAAAGCGAGTGTCGTAGTCGTACCACAAGACCAAATAGCCGCACATAGCCCTGGCAAAGTCAATGACTAAGTCTCATTCCAAATACATACGAATATGTAATGTTTAGTCCAGGCCTGAATAAAATGATGGAAAGGAGAAAAGCTATAGAACAACAGGTCCATTCAGTGGGAAATATTGCCAGAACTTAAGCCATCAGAGAAAAGTAAACGTACACCATTAGTGGTAGCGCCCAAAGAGGAGAGTGCACAATAAATGAGGATTTCCCCAATACTCAGTAGTATCAATGATACTTCATCACATCCGTTGCTCTAAATAATAATAATAATAATAATCTTTATTGTCCAAATAAAAGGAAATTCACGTGAGGTAATCAATGCTCAATTCTAAATGTGGGGTTTAATGCAGTTCAGTTTTTTAAAACCGGGCTCAAACTCGAATGCAATCGTTAAATTTTTCCTCCTCTTTCCATCAGCACTGGTTGATAATAGTAATTGAGATAAGGCCCCTAGAGATAATCCATCAAAGAAACTTATGTCAACAGGAATCACCATTGTTCTCTAAATTGGGGGGTTAATAATTAATAATCTTGACTAAGGAAAAAAATAACGGAAGTGCTAGTAGCTGGGTTCGAACCCAGGACTTTTAAGGGGCACATCTTTTTATTAATATAAAAAATAGGGAAGTGGAAGTTGGCCATAATCTGAAATTAAAGTTTACCAACAAATCATCCTCACTTTACTGAAACCTCGCTTGATGGATGCCGAATCTAGGCCTTGACACGGCGTTCACTTGATGAGACATAAAGTTAAAGCCTATTGAACCGGATTTTGTGACGTTAAACAGACAGTATCAATTGGACGCTAGTCCATCGCAAGTTGCTTTCTGTCAGACTTGACCGACCCAGCTGCCCAGTCACCGCGACGTGGGAAGGCTGCGTCATGATTCAATATCCAAACGGATGCTCTATGTGGTTATGTGCGGCTATTTGGTCTAGTGGTATGACACTCGCTTTCGGATCGGAAGGTCCTGGGTTCGAGCCTCGCTCGGCGCATAGTTGAGTCCTTTGAGAAGGCTCTTTACTCACATTCTCTCACCGTACTCAGGTGTAAAATGAGTACCTGGCCGTTAACAGCGTTGTCTCTGTCCAAGAAAAAATTGTAATATCGCATAACAGGCGTCATGTCTCGTCCTAAGTACAATATTATGTGTCGCTGTTGGCCAGGGACCCCCTGTAAAGCGCTTTGAGCACGCTTAGTGGATATTGCGCTATATAAAAGCTCAATAAAAATAATCAATAATGCTCTGCGTCTTCAGGACGGTTGCCAAGTGAACTTTAAGATCATCTCAGTCCCAACTTCTAAAGGTGACCACCTCAAAATCAACTTTTGGTAAGAAAAAAAAGCCTTTACATCCATTGCTCCATCCATGCCTATGGAAGGAATTATCACTAAGTCCTGAAGACTGAGTTGTTCCGAAAAGCTTGTGGTTCCATTTGACAGGCCCTGGACTACGGTAACCTTGTATTCCCTTTCTATTTTGCCAGGACATTTCACGGTCCACTTTTACTTTTTTTTTTTAATTAAAAAATTTACGGCGATTGCGACACATTTGGAAGATTATTTCAGCGCCAGTGAAAAGGGAAGAAAATGCGATAGAAAAAAAAAAAAAAAAAAAGAAAAAAAGAACGGTTTACTGTTCAAACACACACAGAATAGTAATATAAGACAAAGCTGTCATCTGCATTGTGTGCGGCCGCAAATATCAGGGCGTTCCGCAAATTTTGGCAAATTTCCCCAAATTGGCAAATTTTTGTAGAAAAAAAAAAAAAAAAAGAACAGCGAAAACAAAATGCACTTGAGGAACTGGGGTTTCTGTACACCGACTCAGGGGTGAATATGGCTGAAGCTGAGGAGTTCTTCCCTCATTGCTTCACCAGCAGAGAGAAGGAAGAAGCCAGACAACTTTTCTGATGTTTAATAAGCCTTATCAGGCAAAATATGCTAAGCTTCAACAATACATTCCATTGAGGGGCAACCCGGCTAGTATAGGAATTTTTGAAGGATACTGTATTAGGATTTTCAGTCCAAAGAACATTCCTCTTACTCTTATTCTTATGCCTCGCAGTGTATCTGCATACATTGCAATTCCTGATTTTTGTCATCTTCCTCAGCATGAGTTGACTAGATATAAATTTATTGAGAAACTGGGGCCCAGTGCTGTGAGAGAGTCCGATTCCGGAATCATTGATTTGGCTCTTTTCTGGAAGTCTGTGGCCGATCATGTTCCAGCTCTCGCTGCCTTGGCGTCCCGGTGTGCCTTCTCAACATGCTCGTCAGCTGCTTCTGAACGAAGTTTTTCTTTATATAATCTTGTTTTATCTTCTAGAAGGCGTAGACTCACAGAAGACAACACCAAAGGACTAGTTTTCCTTTACTACAATAAGTTCAATAATGCTTCTTTTTTTTTTTTTTTGAGTAGTAAGGAAAACTAGGCCTTTGATGAGTCTGAGAGAAAGTGTACGTTTGATAATATAGTCTGTAGGTGTGAAAGTTTAGTAAAACTGATACTGTGAATGAGAGGGAGTAGGCCCTATGTGTGACTGAGTTGAATGTTCGCCAGTCTAAGTGTTCTTTTCTACAGTATGTCTGTGTGTATTTTGTGTGTGTGTGTGATTGTCTGAAAGTTTGGGCGCATAAATCGCGTTACAGTGCAGAAAATATTAAATGCAGCCTCCTTTAAGTGTAATAAATTGTCTTTTATATTTATTTTTCCATATAGCGTTATAATTTTTACCGGGAGGCTTAGTTCTGCTCGGCAAAGTTTTTGGCAAATTTTGGTCTTTTTGGCAAATTTTGGGAATTTTTGGAGCAAATGTTGGCAATTTTTAGGCCCCAACTTGGCAAAAAAAAAAAAAAAAAAAAAAAAAAAATGCAGATGACAGACAAAGAGGAATTGTTAAAGTGGGGAATAGATGTAGATTCCACAAGCAAACTCTGCTGTATTCTGAAAATAAAAGAAGTATTTAACATTTTGGCCAGAAAACTCTTCCCTCAAAGTATATCGATCTATTGAAATGACCCTCATCTTGTCAAAAACTCTCAAACCTGGGACCACATTCTGGCTAAACATTTGAATACGATGCGCAACCTCTGGATAACGACACCCCTGAAAAATGACACCTCTGGATAACGACACCCCTGGATAACGACACCATTGGATAACGACACCCCTGGATAACAACAGCGACATTGACTTTGGTACTTTTTATTTTATTAATTAAAACAATTTTTTTAGCTATTATTAGTGAAAACCCCAAAAATAGCGACATACATTTTAGTAAAACTCCAGTTTAGCGACATCGAAATAAAATACCACCTCTAAAACCATAACTATACACTTGACTGTTACTGTTACCCTCCCAGCCAGGGCCGGGACAAATAAGTAATCTCATGTCAAGACCGAGGCAGAAAGGAAGTTGGAATTGGAAGATAGATAATAATATTATTATGTAGGGATGGAAGAAACAGCAAGTGACTCCCCTTTCTACTACGGGAGGACGACAATAACGAGAATCTCAGAAAAACAAAACAAAACAAACTGTTCCTTTATATAGATAGAATGCGCTTGGCCAAGGAGTTCACAACATTGCCATCCGGAAGTATAACGGACCAACACACAAACTCTGTGTAACCATGAACTTTTATAGTCTGGTTAATACAGTTTAGTGAGAACAACTCACAAACGCGGATGGCAAAGACAATAACAAAGGCCTGAGTGACGTCATCTGCATACTATCTATAGAGCAATATCCACATTTCAAAGTGTTTTACAAGGCCAACAGCAAATGTAACATGTAGGACCAGATATGGCGCATGTTCGTTAGGCGATATCACAAATTTCTTTTTGCGGACAAAGACAACGTTGTTAACGGCCAAGTATACTGACCTAAGCAGTTAAGCAGACAAGACGACTGTAGACTCCGTGAGCAAAATAAGCACAAGCCAAGGATTACTATACTGGCTGTATAGTGTATAGTTGTCCTTGGCACAAGCACTAAAGCCGCGCCGGTCCGAATTTTATTCACTTTATTTTGAGCTTTTTAAATTAAAGAATTAAAGTTTAATTGTATTCCTGCTGGTCATGGATCGTGTGCGATGTTATCATTGTGTGGACGTTTTGATGAAATCTTGTCATTTTGTTGTTTTTCTTTCTTTTGAAGGCCAACTTAATTTGTAACGTTACTTTTATTTGAAAAAAAAAATTATGAATTTGAAAATATTGAATAATAATAGAAATAGAAATAATTTTAAAAATCTATAAAATAACAAACTAAAGAAACGAACAACCAACCCCATAAGTTACGTTGTCATCGGGTTTAATCGTCTTGACGAAATCTTGCCATTTTGTTTTTGTTTGGAATACTGAATTTGTGACGTTATTTTTATTTGAAAGGAAATATCGAAAATAACAACACCAGAAGCATCAGCAGCAACAGTGATTAGAAATAGAAATAATAATCACAAAAAAAAAAAAATAAAAAAATAACAAACTACAAAACAAACAAACAAAAAAAAAAAAACAACAAAAAACAAAAAAAACAAGAAACAAAACAACAAAAAACAAAACAAAAACAACGGCAACAAAACTGACAAAGACAATAAGAGCAACAAAGTCAATTATAACAAAATCAACACCGGTATAACTGATTACTTCACTTATATTTACAACATCAACAACAATAGACGACGACAACAACAACAGACTGCAGAGAGCAAAGACATCGGTATCAATCCCGAGCACGCCACACACACACACGCACACAAACACACACATCCAAAAAACTAAAGAGCTTGTTCTTTTTCTTGTTTTCGGATTTGATTGTTGAATTAATCAGCATTCAATAGTTTTGAAGAACTCTTTAGATTCTATTGATCTTAAAATATAATCTATTTAAACCGTGGCATTTAATTTAAAAACGTCAAATTTTTTGTCGCTTCCCCCCTTCCCCCCAAGTCGGCCGAGAATCACAATCATAATGATGATGATAGTAGTAGGGCGTTTCCCCAACAAAGTCATGTATAGGTTTGCATTACACGCGCATTCTCTAACTCTACGGTACCAACCGTTCATTTAATCAAATTCAGAATAAATTACAAATTTGTACATTTTAATTTGCAAATTAGTAAGACTTTTTATCCCCATAAGAAAGAGGTTAAAGAAAACTCAAAATCCCAATAAATTAAACAAACCGTAGCTGACAAGCTGATAAGAAGCAAGTAAAATTTACACGTCAGTACTTGACTCAAGAGTCGCATCGGTCCGAATTTTACTCAACAACAGTTAAAATCTTGTCGTCAGTCTCAATTGTATGGTACAGATGATGTCTAAAATGAATAAAAAAATGAATAAAATTAAGTGTAAAAACAACAGAGCAAAATTATCAATAAAAACAAGTTGCTCAAACTAAATGAATCCCATCAGTTGTGCTGTCATGAAAAACGCCACTTTCTAATTAGGTATGGTTGGTTTTAGTGCTTTTCATCTTTTAAAATAGAATTTTATATGTGCATATGTAACAAGAGTTGAAGAAAAATAATGAATTGTATAAGAAATAATTTAATTAACTGACACAACTGCTCGATGGTTTGAAAAGAACAAAAAAATATGTAGCCTATGTGAGTGCGAGTCTGCTGAATTTGCTGGACGAAAAACTCGACAGTCCAGTCGTCTCAAGCCGTTCTTGTATTTCTTCATGTATAATTGCATTTTTTTTCTTTAAACTAAAGTATAATTTCTATATATAAGTATAATATTTGGTATTAATATATAAACACCTATAAAAAATTGTTGAGAATATACCCATAAAACTCATTCCCTTTGACTTTCTCTCTCCGAAAATCTTTTCGAACAATCGACCGAGGCGAGGGCGAGGGTTTGTGATTTGTGCTTCAAATCAAATCATCATGAAGCATAAACAAACATTACCTTATTGTGTTGCCCTTTTGACAGAGAATCTGACCTGTTTAAAAGTAGCCATCATTTAGAAATATAAGTTTTCAATTATCAAGAACATTACAAATGATATAATAGTTATTCCCCCCCCCCCCCACCCCCTCGGCATAGCTTGGAATTGAAACATTTTGGGGGGTGACAGTGACAGGAGTAGTGGAGTGTTTTGGTAGTTGGTGAATTATGACAAAATAATAATTTACCACTGAATATTTAAAAATTTTGCTGCTAGAAATTATTAACAAAGATATAAAGCCATTATATAAGAAATAATTAACAATTTTTCTTATACCTAAACAAATTTAAAGTCAAATATTGATGTAATTGAGTAATATAGCCATATAGCGCTCAGCGGCAGAGGAAGACCGTTATTTTACATGTTTTACACATTTTACACAATAATATCAGGTATAACATGTAAATGCATTGAAAAAGGATTATCGTTCTGTTGTTTTAAAAGATAAAAAGGAATATTTTCGATAAATAATAAATAAACTGAAAACTAAAACAGAGAGTCCGCACAGTAGATTCAGTTACGCTAACGGATTTTCGACGATCGAAGGAATCAACCGCTATGCGTGACGTAGGTGCTTTCCCTGACGTTCGCGTTCGTATCGTATAAAGCTTGTCGTTCGAATAGCGGTATCAAAACATTAGCTTTTTCAAAGCCCGCTGTTTTTATATTCGAATAGAAAATGTCTGACGCCGCCCCCGCCACTACCCCAGCCAAGAAGGCGAAGAAGCCTTCCAAGCCCAAGGTACCCGCTGCTCACCCAACCTACAGCAAGATGATTGCTTCTTTGAAGGAGCGTGGCGGTTCATCTCGTCAAGCCATCCTCAAGTACATCAAAGCCAACAACAAAATTGATGACTCCGATGCCAAAATCAATGCTCATCTCAGGAGAGCACTCAAGATGGGTGTTGCCAAAGGTGATCTGAAACAAGCCAAGGGAACTGGTGCCGCCGGGTCTTTCTGCGTTGGTCAGAAGAAAGCTGAACCCAAGAAGAAGCCTGCTGCCAAAAAACCCGCAGCCAAGAAGTCTCCCAAGAAGGCTGCAGCCAAGAAGCCAGCCGCCAAAAAGCCAGCTGCCAAGAAGCCCGCTGCCAAAAAGCCAGCCGCCAAAAAGCCCGCTGCCAAAAAGCCAGCCGCCAAGAAGTCTCCCAAGAAGGCTGCAGCCAAAAAGCCAGCTGCCAAGAAGCCCGCCAAGAAGTAAATCTCTTTGCTCTCTTTTTCCTCATCAAACGGTCCTTCTAAGGGCCAACCCCAATATTCCAGAAGTCAAAAAGCCTTCTCATTATGCAATCAAATCCTACTATTCTCATGAACTCAAATTCTCACTTTTCTCCCAAGCTCTTTCTTTTCTCATGAAATCAAATTCTCACTTTTCTCCCAAGCTCTTCTTTTCTCATGAAATCAAATTCTCACTTTTCTCCCAAGCTCTTTCTTTTCTCATGTCATTCTCATTTTCCAAATTTTTTTCTATGAAATAATTCTCACTTTTCTCCCAAGCTCTTCTTTTCTCATGAAATCAAATTCTCACTTTCTCCAACTCTTCTTTTCTCATGAAATCAAATTCTCACTTTTCTCCCAAGCTCTTCTTTTCTCATGAAATCAAATTCTCACTTTTCTCCCAAGCTCTTCTTTCTCAGATCAATTCTCACTTTCCCGCAAACTCTTTTTCATGAAATCAAATTCTCACTTTTCTCCCAAGCTCTCTTTCATGAATCAATTCTCACTTTCCAGCTTTTTTTCTCAGAATCCAATTTCACTTTCTCCAAACTCTTCTTTTCTCATGAAATCAATCTCACTTTTTCCAAGCTTTCTTTCTCATAATCAATTGTCAGTATCTCTCGTGAAATCAAGTCCCGTCTGTTCTCATGAAGTCAAACTTTCTCTGCCGTTGCTATTTTGAAATCGTCTTCTTTATCTTGTCCCCCTTGTCATTTCATCCCCCCTTTCTAGTTTATACGATTCGCTTTCTTCCCACTTGATCTTATCTTTTCCCCTTATCACTATCACCTAGTCATGTCTCCGTTCATTCCATCTCTACTCAGAACGTCCTTTTCTGACTTTTCTGCCACAACTTGGCCGCATTTCTCACGACTCTTCACTTTTGGCTCGGGCACTGGCACCTATTGGCATTGGTCAGTTTTGACCAACAGGCACTAGCACCAATCCGATAGCCATTCCGTTCTTTAACTGTCACTGCTAAAGTCTTTTAGCTTTTATCATGAACAGATATCTAACTCCTCGGATCTATAAGAAGTGGTTCACGCTCTCTTCCACCATTTTCCCGATGATATCGACGTGCGTACTGCACCTCTTTTCCAGTAATTATTACTATTACTATCCTTTCATGGAATCAAGTCGAACATGTCCTCCTTTATTGAGGGATCAAAATAACCAGTGTTAGTGTGTTCCCTTTTCATGAGATTGAAATCTGTAGGAGTTACTTAATTATACTGTCGTATACTATTTCTGTTACAGTTATAGTTGCTTAATTTTAAATTATACAAACACCGTTTCTGTCATGCTCGTTGCGTTAAATTAAGTACGAACAACTTTTCTGTAAATTAAAGTTGCTAAAGTACAAACAACACTTTTTCTTAGTTAAAGTGGCTGAATATATAATATAAACATCTCTTCTGTTATTATATCAAAAATGCTAAAAGACAACAACAATCAACAACACCTCCAAATTAAAGTAACGTTGGTACCCCCCCCCCCCCAAACAAATAACGTCTTTCCTGTCTAGATTAAAGTTGTCAAAAATTAAACAAAATATATATATCTATATCATTTAACATTTAGGAACTATTATTGCTTTTGCTGCTACTGATTTCGTGTTAACCTGAGTTTCGCTCTGTTACATCAGGTAATGACAGTATTTGTGACATTAAGAAAAGTGACAGAATAATGAATAAGGCAAGGAGCTATACTCACCCATTTCAAATGTGGAAGAACTGTCCAAGAGATTTTGTCTTAGTCTTAGCAAACTGGAGAGTAACGTTATGAAGGATGGCGATCACCCCAACCAGAAGTATTAAGTTCTCCACGAGAAGCCTTCATCCTATATCAATCAAAACAAAGGCGTCATCTAAACTCATTTTTAGCACAACGTGTTCGAATTTTGAATGCGCAACTGTGATTTATATAGTTTTTAAATTTATTTTTTTTACAATATATACATATTCAAATAGAGACCATTAGAATAGGTATCCCAAACTAAAATTTCAACTGCAGAAAACTGCTGTTATTTTGAATTGAACAAATACAGATTGTCAAACCATGAACAACAGTCTTTAAATGATTAAAATCGGACAACAAATAAAAAAGTTACGAATTTTTTATTTATTTAATAACTTGTAATTTTCGTACACCAACAGAACATGCTACCAAACAGCAAGTTTAAGGTGCATCAAAACAAACAAAATAATAACAAAATTGAATAATTTGCAAGCAATCGCAAGCCATGGACATAGAGAATAAGAAAAATACTCAAACAAATATTCACCTAGTATAATTCAGTTACTATACAACATCAAAATCAAGAAAAAACATGACCCGCGTGAAAATAATTTCACCGAAATCGCCAGACTCGTCAGTAATCTAAATTAAGGCATGAAACTTATCTGAGCCTTAGAACTGGCACCAGACAGTAAGCCCAATTTTTTTCAGAGAGATAGAGGCAATAATTACTGAGATTTTACGTCTCAAAATTCGAAAAAAGGCCGAAATCGCCAAAGGAAGACATTTTGAGAAATAAACAGTTTTTCCGCTACAAAAAATTTAAATGATGAGATATGGCTATGAAACTTCACATACAAATGATTTGAGGGATGGGGAATCCAAATTTTATGTCCTTTTCACAATAAGAATGACAAAAACAGAGTTATGAGAAGAAATCAAGATTTAAGCTCTCGAAAATCAACAGAAATATATGTCAAAAAGGGGGAAAAGTCAAAAATTCATACCACGACCTAACACAATAATGGAAGTTAATGCTGCACCTACTGGTGGCGCACTGTCGATCAAATAAAATAAATAAATAAAAACATTAGACAAAAAAGTCAGTACACAAAAGCATACAATATCCAATGCAACCCACGAACATGAAAATTTATACCTATCCATAAGTACATATTTTGAGACACCTCAACAATCAACCTAAAATTCAACGCCCTGCCCTAACACATTTTAGTTTATATAACTAAGGCAACGGTATAAGGACACGCTTTAATGCATATAAATGCACAGACACCGGGCAAACCTATCTTAGCGCTCTTGTTACTCATCATGTTGAGCGTCAGCAAGATGGCTTTCTATTATTTCAACATTTTTAACACGCCTGAGTGTACTTAAACACTTTAATATGTTTTTTTACCCGGAAGTTCATATTCATACAGGGAGTCCAATATAATATCTAATAACAGATTATACATACGCGGACTCTGGAAGCTGATCATATCCACATAGCCTATAAATGATAAAGATTAATTTAAACACGGACTATAATATTGCTATTATGGTCTAATAGCCCAACATCAGTATGAGTATAAGGGTTATCATTGGCTCTCCACTATACACATTTTAAATGCATCTATAAAATGTTTAAATAGAAATAGACATTATATTGGACTCCCTTATTGTATGAATACGAACTTCCAGGTAAAAAAAACATATTAAAGTGTTTAAGTACACTCAGACGTGTTAAAAATGTTGAAATAATAGAAAGCCATCTTGCTTGACGCTAAACATGATGAGTAAATAAAACATATGTAATAATCAGAAAAGCTACATGATAGGTACATAATTATGAGAAACAACAATTGTTTAAACAAAGCATGTCACTGATCAAATGTAAAGTGATGGAAATAGATACATAATTTCATTAATCAATATAATGTAAATGTTGCTACTCGAAGCGATAAATAATGTGAAATTGAATGTAAGCTTCAATTTAATTATAAAAACAGATAGAAGAATGGATGTTTCGTGTTTCCCCTTTACCAACAAACGCATTCAACTTAACGGCACTACCACATCATCTATACTGTTTGGTTCATCCTGTTTGTTGACAAAGGAGAAACCTGAAACGTCCATTCTATCTGGTTTTGTAATTAAACTGAAGCTTGAATTTAATCTCATAGTGTTATTCAATCAACATCAGAATCTGAAACCCTTCTTCGTTTGACAGCAGTTGACAAAAAAGATGCTTCTGCCTCATCATCAGTAATCATCCTTAACAAATAAATTTCTCAAAAATAACATCCAATCTTTTTGACATAAGAGGGGAATGACCCATAAGGAATTTTACTTTTCATCAACTCCCAGTATGGCCCAGTGATAGATTAAACAGTGAAATAGCAGCAACTAAAGAAATTACCCTACTATCCCTCAAATCTGCAACAATACTTTGAAGCTTTAAATTGTCACCTGAAACTTCATTTTCTAGAAAATCAAGAACATGTTTATGATGGTACAAAAGAGCATGAGCATTTCCAAATATATTATTGAAACGATTACTTCTAAAACTGCAAAACTGAGACTTAATATTATTAGCTTCAGAATAATTTAGCCATTCTTCCCTTGCCCCATTTTTCTCATCCCCCCGAGGTCCCAATACTTCTGCAGTTAGTCTTATAGCACGTAAGGCTGCACTTTCTTTACCAATACTAGACTGAAAATGATTAAACTTTTGCTGACTGTCCCTCCCAAGTGAACCCCCCCACTTTAATTACATCCCTCTCAAATTCTAACACAGCACTCTCAACAGCTTTAGATAGACCAAGCAAAAAATGCGCGTTACAATACAAAAAATGTGTACATAGACCGTCTATATTCCTCATCATGCAAAACACTCTTACGCCATTCATGAATTTTTTTATTTAAAAGTTTCATATTTGCCGCTCTATCGGACATAAGTTTTGTTCTTTAATTTTAAATTAAAAATTTCTTTCTTTAAAATATTACATTCTGATGAATCGACTTTATAGATGAAAACAATTTTTTGGAAGAGACAGACTTTGATAATCTTCTAACATGGTCAACATTAACAATTGTGGAAGAAAGTGGGATGTGGGACTCTGAAAAAGATTCTGGCAATAAAACAGAAGTGATCAATGCAGGGGTACATTCAGGTTTGGCTGGATTCTGAGTAGAAACAGACGTAGAGGGTAGAGGGGTAGAACCAAAAGTGAATGACGATGATGGTAGTGGTGCTGAACATGAATCAGGTGTGGACACATTCCGAGAATTAATATTCGTGGAGAGATGAGGGGTAGAACCAGATACAGTAGAAATGCAGGACGATGGTGGTGGTGGTGGTGAGCTGAGAATCTTAGTAGAAGTAGAAGGTTGACTTGATGATGGTAGTACAGATGAAGGAAATAAAACGGTTGGCTGAGGACTCAGTGCTGGCCAGTCAACAGTAGACGACGGTGGTGGTGAGCTGAGAATCTTAGTAGAAGTAGAAGGTTGACTTGATGATGGTAGTACAGATGAAGGAAATAAAACGGTTGGCTGAGGACTCAGTGCTGGCCAGTTAACAGTAGACGATGGTGGTGGTGAGCTGAGAATCTTAGTAGAAGTAGAAGGTTGACTCGATGATGGTAGTACAGATGAAGGAAATAAAACGGTTGGCTGAGGACTCAGTGCTGGCCAGTCAAGAGTAGATGACAGTGGGGGTGGTGGTGGTGGCGATGACGAGGGTGGCTTTGTGGCTGTGGCAGGAGGAGAGTTTAGCTGAATTTCCGTCAGATGACAGGGAAAGAAGGGTTTCCTGAGCCATGCCTGAAGTGCTGCTGGGTCCCTGCTGATATTTTTTATCAGCTTCCCCTTCTTTGTTTCTGCAGCGAGATACATGCCTCGCAACTTCTCTCTCGTGCAAATTACATGTGTGTATGGAAGTCTCCATAAGTATGTCCATGTTTCAGGAGAAAATTGCCGAGGTCCACAGCAATTTCCTTTGACACAAGTCTTTTTAAAATTGTTCTTCTCCAATGTCATGTCTACACCAATGGCATTGAGGGCATCACTGAGGTGGTGAAGATCCACAGGTGCATTCAAAAACGTTTTATCTTTCCCTTTTGCCGCCTTCACCACCTTCAAAATTTTTCGCCAGATACTATTGACAGGATAACGAGTCTGGACTTAACATGGAGAACCATTGTTCCACCTAGAAGGGAAAAAATAACCAGAAAATATTGAAGGGCTTAAAACTAATGCATTAGTATATTAGAACAGAAAAAAAATAGAACCTTATACAAAAAGATAACGCTTGATAATACATCAGAATCCAACAAGTTTAAAAAAAGATAAGGATTAGGTATGAAAAAATTAATATACTTTGCTCGAGAGAGGAACACAGGGATGGTTTAGAATTTAATTGTATTCTATAGCAAAAATCTAGTCTTGTCTAACCTAGTAAAGACCTTTTAAACTAGTGCTATTATACCAACAGCACATGGCCCATTGCTAATTGCTGACTGTTGCAGGCATGCTTAAATTATATCATAAAAAGAGCCATAAACACGTCTTTTACTTGTCTATGTCACTCAGTCACTTGTAACTACAAACCCAAATAAACTCAACCATACATGTTAACAATAAAATCTACTGGCAACCATCATGAACTTATATGAATCTGAAAGCTCCATAGCGGGACCTTGTGTTTTACAACAAAAAATCAAATCATAAGCTGGTTTAGCCTCACTGTACTGATAATATTAGCGCAGTAAAAAACATCAAAAACAACCAAAATATTTATTTAAAAAAATATAATGGTGGCCTGTGACAACGAAAACAGATGTGTCATATATTCATAGAAACCTTACCTCAGACACTGTCGTTTTGGCTTCAAAGCGCAGATGATAAAGCTGGACAAACAGGTGTCACTTGCACAGGTGGGAGTGCAGGTCTACGACCTTTCTCCCTTCATCAAAAATGAAGCCCTGAGACGACTCATTTGTTCGTCATCTGAAAATGGAGAATTAAAATGTTCAAACTTATTTGAGATGTGATAATAATAAATAGTTTCTATACACCGCCTTACCCCGTATTTCAACAAGCTCAACGCGCTAAATGATTACTCATTACCATCAACACTATCTATCAAAACTCAACTGTCAAATTCAAATAGGCAGGATTCAAGAATTTAATATAAATCTAAAACTTATATTATAAACAAGCAACCATCACCAAGTCAATCCCATAGCATCAAATAAAAACAAGCCTTTCTACCAAGTAGTCTATACAGTAAAAGGTTAAAAGTTAAATTTAAACTGGAGTTTGAGTCACTATATTATAATAGTAATAGTTCCATCAATCATGGCATGGGTGAAACTGGATCTTTAAAAAACGATTGAAAAACAAACAAGTTGGATACTACTCATTGATGACACCTGATGAAGCAATGGAGCAATCCTGTTAAGATTATTATTATAAGATCAAACAATGTGCACCAGATTTCGTCCCAATTGTCAATAATTTCTTAATGAATGAGCTTGACTTAATTAATCTAAATTTCAGAAAATTGAGAAACAACTAGACTTAGACGTCGATAGTGTGATACTTTCCATTTCCTAGTACTAGTAGGACTTACAATCACAAGCACAAGTCTAGCAGTCAGGACGGACACTGACACGACCAGTTTCTATTATTTTATTTTTCATCTAGAAGTATCAGTTCAGTGATAATGATGACACGTTCATTCTTAGCGATCGGTGGGCTCCGATAATAATAATAATAATAATCATGATAATAATAATATATAATTAATAATAATAATAATAATAATAATAATAATAATAATAATAATAATAAGCCTTCATGAATGAACACGAATACAAACATTAGCCATTAATTCAGAAAAGTTAGTGGAGCAAACAGTATCATGATAAGATTAAGACAAGATAGAGAAAATCTTCGATCTACTCAAACACCGATCATAATAAAATAAAAAACAATAAGATTTACTTACCACATAATTCAAGTAAGTCCATGTCCATAATTGAAACACTTTTGACTATTCTAGATGGCTGTTTGGAAACGTTACAATACAATCGGTCTCGGTCACCGGCAGTGTATCAACTATGCATCTCACGCGTCCGCGGTAGGAGAAAAAGTAAAGAGGTAACGGAAACAAGCAGGGTGCCAGATATTTCAACAAGATGCCAGGAAACTCAAAAAATGCCAAACCCAATGAAATGCAAAGTCTGTTTGAATATCTAACCAACTAAGAAAACTACTCATTTTGATGACAATTTACTATCTATCCTGATGTTTGCGATTTTCCTACTTATTTTCTTCTTTTTTTTTTTTTTTTTAATATACTTTATTCCTGTTGGGGTAATATTTAACTGATACTAATGAGTGCTAAACCATACACCAGGTTGGATTTTATTAATGAAAAAGAAATTAAGATTTTGATTTTTACGCGTTTAGTACATATTAGAAAAGTTCATTAATAATAATATACAAGAAAAGAAAATCCAAATGAAAATGCCAAAGCCCAATGATTTCCTAATGCCAACGGTTTCAAAATGCCAGATTTTTGGAATCCGCATTATAAATGATAAAAGCAAACTGGCAACGGAAACAAAGGCTTTGCTTTTAAAGATGGCGCTATGTGTTGAATCAAGCCAGCATGCTGGATTTTTGAATATATAGCCTTCAAATGCTGCAGATTTTTATGGTGTAATTTTTTCGCCGTTTATTAACCGTTAAGAGAGTCAAATTTTCAGTCAAAAATAGGGCAAATTCAGTTAAATTTTAATAATATTTTTGTTGTGTTTATAAACGAAAAAATTACACCACACGAAAGGGCATTAAAAGGAGATTCTCCCACACTTGATTTCACAGCTGTTGGTCCGTTCAGCTTTTAGCGCGAGCAGATCTTGTGACGAGACCCGAATTTCGGTCGATCGGTACGCAGTTTTCAGAGCGAAAATTTGCAATCGGATCTCTTTATGAGAGCGTTTTTGAATAGCTGTTAAAAACTTCACATAGCTTGAATAGTTTAAATATTTAGCTCATCTTGTTGAGATGTTATTGAAATATAATATTATCCTTTTTTTTTTTATTAAATAAAGTTTAATTCAAGAGAGAGAGAGACAGATATTAACACCCCACTTTTTGATCGATCCCGGCAAATTCGCCTGCCACACAGCGGTAGTTTGGGATACCTAATTAGAATAATCTATTTCAATTCCTAAAATTAAAATACGTATACATTTTTATGCATGCCACGTATGTAAACGAATTTACATTTTTAGATGAATAAAGTATATTATTATTACTGTATTATTATTATTGTATTATACTAAAAATCATGGGAATCACAGGATCACTACCAAACCCACCATATGCACAAAAGTATAATTTCAACCACTACCAAAATTACCACAAAGGTTACACCTCCATCTGCCACCTGGTAGACATAGCTTGTAGTCCTTCAGAGCCAACAGGTAATATGGAGCTGGAGTTGCAATTGCTTGGTACCCTTTAGATAGGATGCCAGTCTATCGCAACGTAATTTCCGCCAGATCTTACAGATCGACCTCGGTCCCTTTACCTTTAAGCGAGTGCTCTATCAATTGAGCTATCAGGACCCCCACATTGTCTGTAGTAGACGAGCATATTATGTGGGTGTCTTTGGCTGGCTCACACGTTTGTTTGTTTTTAAGGGTTTTACGGCGCTTGCAAAACATTTAGGTTATATCAGCGCCAGTAAAAAGGAAGAAACTGGGATAGTAAAAAGTTCTGGAATTACAATTAAAGCGCCCAAGAAAAAGTAAGACAAAAGGGGAACTAGGAACAAATAGGGATCAGATGTAGAATCCAAGAGCTTACCACCAATTTACTTAGTTTGAGATCACCTATAAGTCTCATCCGTACACAAGCACAAAATCCAACAAAGAGGAATACACTCAAATGCTTACATTATACATTAAAAATAAATATAATGATACATAACAGAGATGATTTACAAGGAAAAAAATATAATCTCCCAAAACAATAACTATGCATTCGCCCATTTCCCTCCCAGCCAGGACTCCGAACAGGGCCAAGTAATCTCATTCCAAGACAAAGACAGAAAGCATGTTGGAAAATAGATATAAAGGGATAGAAGTAGAAGACACAATATGTACCTCCCTGCCCACTATGGGAGGTCAGGATCCCCACCCAGGCTCACACGTTTGTTTTTAAGGGTTTTACAGCGCTTGCAACACAATTAGGTCATATCAATTCCAGTAAAAAGGAAGACTATGATTCTAGATTCAGAATTAAAAGGATACAAGAAAAAGTAAGATAAAAGGGTATAGAACAGATGAAGATGCCTAGAGCACACTATCAGTGTGTACTTATTTGTTTGTTTGTTTTAAAGGGTTTTACGGCACTTGCAACACATTTAGGTTATATCAGCGCCAGTAAAAAGGAAGAAAATGGGATAGTAAAAAGTTCTAGAATTACAATTAAAGCACCCAAGAGAAAGGAAGACAAAGGGGAACTGGGAACAAATAGGGATCAGATGCAGATTCCAAGAGCAAACCATCAATTTACTTAGTTTGAGATCACCTATAAGTCTCATCCGGACACAAGCACAAAATCCAACAAAGAGGAATACACTCAAATGCTTACATTAAAAATAACAAACATAATAATACATAACAGAGAGATGATTTACAAGGAAAAAAATATCATCTCCCAAAACAATAATTATGCATTTGACTGTTTCCCTCCCAGCTAGGACTCAGGCCAGGGCCAGGACAAAACCAAGTAATCTCTTTCCAAGACAAATACAGAAAGAAAGTTGGAAAACAGATATAGGGGATAGAAGACACAGCAAGTACACCCTGCCCACTATGGGAGGTCAGGAACCCCACCCACAGTGTGTACTTAGTTCGAGATCACCTTAAAGTCTTATCCAGACACAAGCACAGGTCTCCACTAAGAGGAAAACACTCAAATGTTTACAAATCATGATATTCAAAACCTAAATATAATACAGCGCATAGCAATGAGATGATTTACAAGGGAAAAAATATCATCTCTCAGAACTAAAACTATGCATTTGACAGTTCCCTACTCAGCCGAGGACTCTGGCCAGGCCAGGGAAACCCAAGAACTATCATTCAAAGACGGAAAGCAACTCGGGAAACATATTGGGGGAAAGAAGACATCAAGTGACTTCCTGCCCAATATGAGAGGGCCCACACATGGCTATCATGTGTAACTAAAACTAAAGGGTGACCATTCCAGCATTTGATTTGATTAAACTCACCTTATAGAAGAAATGACGTTGACGTCACTGAGCTCTTTGTCGAGCTTTTAGTTTTAATGAGTAGTTCTGACTGTTCTATATCAATAAAAGTTTAAGGTTACACGTAGTTTTGTGTGCTTGTAGGATATGGCTGGTGGATGTTGTGAGCAATTAAGTTAAACGCATAAAATCAATATCTCGGAAATCTTGCACATTTTACTCTTGGCCCATGTACCAGGCCCCTATTGACAGATCACATCTATGGGAACAAGTTTCTATCTCTTGCCGCACATGAGGGAAGGAGACGTACAGAGTGCAGATGTAGAGGTCAATGTAGGGACTGATGTATGAGGTCCTAACACTTTAGTCGAAATGGAGATTCAGTGGCTCCTGGCAGACAAGCGACATGTTGTATATGGTGCTCAGATGACAAGTAGTAGGTCTCGGCTGGAACCACTCCCAGTGAAATGAGTGGCTTAGTTCTTCTTTACACCCTTCCGCCACGGCATCATAAGATACCACCCCTTAGGCATTCCATGAAGGAATATAGATAATCCATCAAACAGGATGTCTGATGTCAACAAGAATCACCCATGTTGTCCAAGTGAGCAAATGGGGGTTAATAATAATCTTACTAATTACTAATGTATAATAAACATCCAGATTCAGTAACATTCCCATACCTTATATACAGACCACTCTGAAATCTCCATTGGAATTAACCAGGAGCAAAAACTATACCAATGTGCACTGGGATATCCCTCATAGCGACGTTTGTCTGGGTGGCAGTAGTCCAACACTGGCCATTCTCCGTGGATCACACTGGCCAAGGAGTAAAAAGTGTGGGCAACAGCCCACTGCACAACTGCACAAGCACCAGACAAGTATTTTCGATTCCCAATCGTTACACTAGGTATGATTGTAATTTTTAAACGATTCAGAAATACACACTTTTGTGAATTATAACTCTTTAAATGATTCAATATCTTCAAAAATACATTTATGTGAATAATAGGTTATCTGTAAATGATTTATTTTGTTTTTAAGGGCTTTCCAGCGTTTGTCGCACATTTAGGTCATATCAGCACCAGTAAAAAAGGAAGAAAATGGGATAGTAAAGAATTTATAGAATTACAATTAAAGCACACCAAAAAAAAAAAATAATAAAAAAATTTAAAAAACAAAGGGGAATTGGTTGTTTGTTTGTTTTTAAGGGTTTTACGGCGCTTGCAACACATTTAGGTTATATCAGCGCCAGTAAAAAGGAAGAAAATGGGATAGTAAAAAGTTATAGAATTACAATAAAAGCACCCAAGAAAAAGTAAGACATAGGGAACTGGGAACAAATTGGGATCAGATGTAGATTCCAAGAGCAGACCACCAATGCACTTAGTTTGAGATCACCTAAAAGTCTCATCCAGACACAAGCACAGGTCCCATCTAAGAGGAATACACTCAAATGTTTACCAATCATTTCATATAATATATAAACTCAACATAATACAATGCATAACAGAGAGATGATTTACAAGGAAAAAAATATCATCTCCCAAAACTATAACTATACATTCGACTGTTTCCCTCCCAGCCAAGGAGCTCCGGCAAGGATAAGGCCAAAACATTCCAGGACAATGACAGGAAACAATTGGGAAACGGGTATGGGGGGATAGAAGACACAGCATGTACCTCCCTGCCCACTATGGGAGGGGAATTGGTTCAAATAGGGAACAGATGTAGATTCCAATAATACACAATAGCTACAAAAAAAAAAAAAAACACATTTGTGTGAATGATTAACTCCCTATGGTTCAAAAGAGACAAAAACACATTTGTGTGAATGATTAACTCCCTATGGTTCAAAAAAGACAAAAACACATTTGTGTGAATGATTAACTCCCTATCGTTCAAAAAAGACAAAAACACATTTGTGGCTCACCACCTCAATCTGGTATCATGTCATGCCAGGGTGAGCCAGATGCCCAAAAGGGGATTTGTTTTTGTTTTGTTTTTAAGGGTTTTACGGCGCTTGCAACACATTAAGGTCATATCAGCGCCGGTAAAAAGGAAGAAAATGAGATAGTAAAAAGTTCTAGAATTACAAGGCACCTAAGAAAATGTAAGATTAAGGTGAATTGGTTCAAATAGGAAACAGATGTAGATTCCAAGAGCACAATATCAATGTGCTTAGTTTGAGATCAATTAAAAACAAAGTTTCATCTCACCCAGACACTATCACGGGTCCCCACCAAGAGGAATACACTCAAATGTTTACAAATCATATATAATATGTAAACAAAACAATATAATGCATTACAGACAAAAAATATCATCTTCCAAAACTCTTAACTATACATTTGACTGTTTCCCTCCCGGCTAAGGTATTCGAACAGGGACAGGACACAACCAAGTAATCTCATCCAAGACAAAGATTGAAAGTATGTTGGAAAACAGATATATATATATAAATAAATATATATATATATATATATATATATATATATATATATATATATATATATATATATATATATATATATATATATATATAAATATGGGGGATAGAAGACACAGTAAGGGGATTTCAGGGATTTCTTTTAACATGTCCAGAAAAATTAAATCGAATTCTTTCCACACTAATTTAAGTTAAGGAAATTGTGTTCACTTTCCTTAATAAAACGTACAAACTTGATCAAAGTCTCAGTAAAAAAATAAATAAATTCAAGTTTCAGCATTAAATTCATCTGATCTAATACTGCTAGGAGAGGGTGGGTCACATTTAATTAGGGTGGCAAAATTAAAAAAAAAATCATATAAAAATAAATTCTTTACACATTTTATTTATTAATCTTTTTCAGAATAAAGCTAACATGACAATGGTCTAGCTGTTTTACAATTTAAAAAAAAGGACAGTAATAGTAACATTTCTATTTGCCAACATCAATTTTTACATAAAATAAACATTATGCTTTACAAGTTTAGTTTTAAAGGATTTTACAGCGAATGATTTTTAATCTAAAATTAAACTCAAGTATCTAGAAAACACGCGGCCAAAATAATTATAAAAAAAACAAACAAACAAACAAAAAACACAACAGAATACCCCCTCCTAAAAAAAACAACACAACCCCTTCCGCCCCCCAAAAATAACAAAACAACCCTCCTCTCAAACCCCTATACACATACATACACTCCCACAAACCCAAACAAAACAAGTGAACTCCTCAGAAAAAAATATTTACCCACCCCCCTTCCAAAATAAAAAAAAAACCCAAAAAACAAAACAAACACAAAAAAACTAAAACAAATCCGCTGCCCCCACAACCCCCCCCCCCTCGTCCAAAAAAACAAAACAAAACCAAACCAAAACATTAAACAAACTAACCTCCAAATAACAAAACTAAAAAAAAAACCACAACCCCCCCCCCCCCCCCCGCTCCCCTCCCATCAAACAAAAAACAACAACAAAATAAAACCCCACAAAAGAAGCACTCACACATGCATTAAAAGAAATAGAAAAAAAACCCCCAAAAACAAACAAAAAAACAACAAAAACATGATCGGTCCAAAACAACGAAGAAAGTTGACCCAAAATCAATCGATCTCTCTCTTTGTCTAGTCAAAGGATCTCCATCAGCTAAAATGGAAACACTCCAACTCAAATCTAATCCTTCAAAGCCACAAATATATGGACATGGAGTTTATCCCAGTTTATGAAGCATAAATTGGACTATAGCAATTGCTTGCTACCCTTTGGATAGGATACTAGTCTATTGCAAAGTACTTTCTGCTAGATAGAAAAGTAAACAAGAGAAGTCAAGAACTCCCATCTATTATATAAATATCATGATGACGTCATAATAAATATAAAAATGAAAGCATGATATGTATCAAGTATCAAATATAACAATTCGTTGAAAAACATCAATGCAATGTAGTAAAACTTTAGGAAATTCAATATATATATATAAATAAATTAAGCGGTGATAAATTAATTTTTTTTTCATAAATATATCACAAAATATTTGCTGAATAATGAATAACAAATAAACAAACAAATAAAATAAAACTAAAACAAAGCCGAGATCTTCCCTTTTCCTTTCTTCTTAAAACCCCCCCCCCCCCCCCCCCCCCCCCAAAAAAAACCCCCCAAAAAACAAAAACAAAAACAAACCCCCCCAAAAAACAACAAAAAAACAAACTCAAAACAAACCAAAGGGTAAAAAAAAAAAGAATTACTTGATAATTTGGGCAAACCGAGTTCTGAAGTCTAAATAAGGAGATTTCAGATCAACTCATATAATATTTCTGCTTTTAGGAAGGAGTAAGGAATGTATTTAAACCAGACATTCGCTTCCCTAAAACAAATTTGGAGAGCAATGGGATTATATTCCAGCACTAAAATAAAGATTTTAAAAAGTCATGTCTTGAGCATTTTGCTCTATGGATCAGAATGTTGGAAGATCAAGGGGTGTATCATCCAGAAACTTGAAGTATTCCAAAACAAATGTTTGCGACGAATCTTCAAGATATTCTGGTCAAACAAAATCTCAAATGAGGACCTGAGAGTGAGAGCTGAAGTGGAGTGGAGTCTCTGGAGAGTCTTATTAAAAGGAGAAGATGGCAATGGTTGGGGCATGTCTGTCGCAGACCTGATGAAAAACTGATAAGGAAGGCTCTGCGATGGACACCCCAAGGAAAGAGGAAGCGAGGCCGTCCCAAGGAGACTTGGAGACGTACCGTAGAGAGGGACCTAAAGCAGAGAGGTCTGTCCCTCCACATGGCCCCAAGAATAGCTGCTGACAGGATGAGGTGGAGATAATTACATTGCCTCAAAAGCCAGCAGGCCCGGAGAGGATTCAGTGAATGAATGAAGGAATGTATTTTCTTCAGGTTAAAGACAGCTGAATACTCTACCAGTGAACCAGGAAAAGAGTTCAAGTTCTAATGTCTCTCATGACAAGAAACCCTTTAATTAATGGCAACTGTGAAATTAAAAAAAAATTATTATCTAGACATGTACGTTTTATCAAGACAGCAGTAATGGTGATGTGATTCGAGTTTCATTGAAGCATGAGTTATATTGTGAATACTCCTCTCTTGGGGAAAATGGTAAAAAAATTTGATGATGGATTCCAATACAATTGAGAAGGCCTATAAAGGATTAACCAGTCAACCCGTACTAAAGTGTCCATGGAATGTGATAATAACTTTGTGTATGATAAATCAAACAGGAATATTAAGGTATAGATGGAACGAAGTTGATATCACTCAGCTCTTTGTTATTGTTTTAAGCCAGCCATCTTTATGAGCATCTCTCTCTCTTTATATTGTATCAATCAGACTATAAACATTAAAAATTACACATAGTCTTCTGTGTTGGTACTTTATATTTGACTGGCAAGTTTTGTGCACAGCATTCATATGTTGTGATATAACTCTGAGGCAGGACAAAGCAAGACAAAAAGCCATCTCAGACTCTAGAGAGTTGCACAAATGTATAAGAGCCGGTCGACCACTGTGGCCCTCACTCTAGTTCCAAAGGTATTCCTAAAGTAATAGTGTCTCGTCACATGTAGAGAGAGAGAGCAAAAGCGTTTTGACTGGCAAGTGAACACTCATGCAACTGATAGCATCATTTACGTAAGCTTTTTGTCTCACTATATCCTATCTAAGGGACATGCCTATGATCTTTAGATAGTTGACTTTTGGATTTTCCCCAAAACTTCACACCAAACTAACACAAAATATATATTTTTTATCACTCAAACACAAAAGCAGTAAGTTCCTGCGATAAATAATTTCTTTAGCAAAACATGCTCTACAACACACAGTTCATGATCTGTAAATTTTTATGATGAAGGAAAGAAATTTGAATAAGAAAAATGTTGGTTGTATCTGTATCGTAACGAATGTGACGATTTTCCAATAGTTGGTAAGGAGAGGGTTAATAGTAATCTAATCTTTCTTCTTTCTAGACTCTGTCCCACTCTCATCACTCATTCATTTCTGCTGCCATTTACATTCATATGTTTAACGACTGCAAATTATGGCTGGTTACTAGTAAATCTGTTTATATATACGTCTACCATATCTTATTTTTGATTGGTTGATCTATGGATTGTGTATCAATTCAGGGATAAATATGTTACAGTTATAGTGAATGACATAATCAGTCGGACGGTGAAAAGGTTTGATCTGAGATATTGTCAAGTTTAGTTAGAAGGTCAATTTTTATCAAAAATGAGTTCTTGTCGTAAATGATTAAATCAACCCTTTTTGTACATCTTCGGGAAATATCAAAGCTTAATTTCACTTCTAAATATTTTTTACAGCTAGTCAAGTTGAAAAAGTATGAAATTTGAGAAAATACCTTTGGATACCTTTCCCATATATCTGACCATAACTTCATGAAAATTCACCCGATTTAATTCAAATAAGGATTAAAATGCTCTGGGAAGCATCAGAAAATGCAAAAAAATGCAAATCCAACATTTTCACCTTCCGACTGATTATGTCATACACTGACACATATATTACAGCAGATCATGTTGAGTAGTACAGAGGGGTTACAACATTTTGAATCACAACACTATGATGACGTCTCCAACTTTGACTATCTGCTTGTCACCATCGGTGGGAGGAATCATGCGTGAATGGACGCCGAATGGAACCTAAGGGATGACAAAATATCAAAGCGAAAAATTGAAAAGCAGGCATTGGTACAAGGTAATAATTTGACAATGTATGTATGACACGGTGCCAGACAAAGCAGAGGGAAAAATACGGTACACACTGAATTTAAGGATGCCGAATTCCAGCACTTTCTGCAATTTGGAACGCAAGAGCTGAATGACTGAATTTTGTCTATATACTCAGATTCTAGCACACTTTGGCTTCTCCCAAGAATGCGCTAGAATCCAGCAATTACTATATAAGAAAAAATCATCTCAAAAACATCAAATCATCTCCTTTGAGATTCAATCTTTACTTAAAGCAGCTGATTTCTTTTGGAATGATTTTTGTCATTTTTTCACGCCTTTCCAGATGACAATACCAGACCTGCCTCCAATTACAAAAAATCCATAGAATTACGAACCTTTGGCTCCAATTTCAGAACTTCAATTAAAACTTAATGAAAATGAAAGTTGATGCCAGACTTAAAATTTTAAAGGATTTTGAAGTGTTATAATGCTCGTGAAGGTAAATTGTTGATTTTTAAAGTTAAGTATAGAGAGCATAATAATCATCTCCTAAAAATTACGAATAATTAATTTTACATGTAGGCAGGTCTGCAATACAGTACAACAGCAGGGGACAGTGTGGCTCAGCCGTTCAGCCATGCTTCATACCCAAAAAGCACCGAGTTCGATCACCAGCCGCTGAGCTGTGTGGCCTTGAGCAAGTCAAGTCACCTAGCCCTAGCTCAATTTGCGGCGCTGCACTGCGGCTGACGCCTGGGTTATTCCAGTCTTCCCTTGGAATAGACCCTAGAGACAAATTTCCCCTATGGGATGAATGAAAGGAATTTAAAAACATCCACTATTCTCAGTGTCATTACATTTAGCCTGAGGTAACACTTCTATGCGAGAATTAAAGGTGGTATATAAAGGAAAAACAGTTGAATCACTTAGGGGTTTATCAAACGATTCATGCTTGGTTTTCATCTTCAGTTTGTGAGACAATTTCCTTCATTTCTTCTTTCTGCTCCTTTTGTCCTTCTTATACTTCCTTCTCCTAATCCTCCTTTTCCTCCAGCATATTGATGTGATGATAATGATGAAAAAAAAAAATAATAACGATATGGTGATAATAACAAGGATCCACTGTATAAACGCACAAATGTCAAATTACCTTTTTCCCTCTCCACATGGCAAGCGTCCTGAGAGGTTCTCGACTTTTCTCAGCCTTGGTCTGGTCCATGCAAATCATGGAGCATCTGGAGCAAACGTTCTGGCACTGGGATATGGATAGATTGAAAATAAATGAAATACTCTATATGCACTATATACAATGCAACTGTTGCTGTTTGAAGCTCAAAAAGGAAACAATAATAATAATAACAATAATAATAATAACAATACTACTACTACTACTATTACTACTACTACTACTACTACTACTACTACTACTACTACTACTACTACTACTACTACTACTACTACTACTACTACTACTACTACTACTACTACTACTACTACTACTACTACTACTAATAATAATAATAATAATAATAATAATAATAATAATGAATTTATATAGCACCTAGTTCCAATCCAAATTGCTCAGTGGCGCTTTAGTTCTACACATCATATATCATACACATATAAAAATAACATCATAAGAATAGAAGAGAAATTGAAAAAGGGTGCATGAAATAGTGCTAGTCAAAACTGAAAAAAGAATATGAGAAAAAAAAACATTCCAAAAAATTAGCCTGCCACGACTAAGGATCACACCTCAGACCCCCTGGGACCTACATGCAATGGTAGCCCGTATTGATATCAGTACATCCGACTGGTAATCAGAAGGTATGGGGTTGTTTGATTTCTAGTCGAAGCAGGCCGGTTTTTCTCTCTGACTTGTCTGGCACTGACCGTTTCATACAAATCTTTTCAGATTTATATCTTACACCAGTGCCTGCTCACAAATTTGTCAATTTGATATCTATATAATAGAAGCTTCAGAAACAAACTACTAAGCAACAGCAATACAATTGTTCCCCCAAGTCCTTAATATCAATGAGGGGAAGGGGAAGGGGGGGGGGGGGATGATCCATTAATTAATTACAAATCTTGGAGACAGCACGATTGTTTCCCTTTGATTATTGCATTTCTGCAGTCAAAATGCGTCATAATTTTTCTATCTCCAGAATACCACACACAGACATCCAGCAACACTGGTATACTACTATGTATCTATTTCCTTAAGTAAAACACATCACTGATATTACATGCATTAAAGTGTAAACATAACTAAACAATGGAGTCATACTCCTTACCACAACTGTGTTGTCACCAACTTGGAGAGAAGTCCACTCTTCCTCCTCAAAAGCTCCTCCTCCATCCACCACCAAATTGCCACGGAATCGAAGAACCATGTTGTCTTCAGCTGGAAATATTCACAAATCAAACAAACCAGAATCCATAAGTTGGTAATTGTTTTATGATTGATTAATAAGGAAAGACCTCACCCAGCAGTTGGATTCATAGTACAAATAATTGATTCAAGAGATGTAGAGTGTTAGTGGTGACCAGATGGGTCTCAATGATTGCAAAACTTCGGCCCTGAAGTCAAATGAATGAGTTAGGCATTAAATACACTTTTATCGACTCATTACCTTACTTGCCACATATCCACTTCAATTCAAGTAGCACAACAGGTCTCATTAATTCACTCAACAAAATGAACAACTGGTTGTAGGCAAAGATGGAAATTGTAAGAGTGCTGTTATAAAAAACGTGTTTTATAGTCGACTTGCAAATATATAATTGCTTCCGAGCACGTTCGGTGGGAAGGGGTGCTATAGAAATTACGCATTATTATTGTTATCATTATTATATATAATGGAAATGGAACTTTAGTTCAATATATGCTATTGGGGTAGTGAATGAAAGATTGAACAATGCACAGATCATGGTGAAATGTGAAATATGCTAAAATAAATCATATACAATTATTTTGTGTTTATGTTTATCTAAAATACCAGTCGTTTATACTTTTTAAACAACTTACATATGTCTTGAGGTGCTGTTGGCATCATAGAACCCTCAGCCTCATCCACATGACCCAGGGCAGCCATCTTGGATTGCAGCGCCCTCACACTGGCACGGTTGAGTAACAGCATCTGAGACTCATTGGCCAGTGACAGACGCTGGTCGCTTTTTGCTGTATGAGGAAAATTTAATAAATAGTGGACGTTGAACAAGCTGATTTCATCCAGATCAGCTTTAATTTTCTTCAGTGACACCACACTTAAACAGTCCCAAGCATCCAATCAACTGTTTTTTGTTGCTGTATTATAAATATGGTCACTTTCTTAGCTTTGTTCTCTAGTGATATGACACTGGGCTTCACCACGTAACCCCTCTCAGACGTATAATGGATGGTGCCCCAAGTATGCGTTAATAAGCTGACTCCAGACAAGGTTACACATACGAGATGGAAGTCAACTTTGAAAAAATTCAGTCCCTCGTAAGAGTGGGGACGTCGTCTTCTTGAAACTGATAGAGAAGTTGCCAAGCTTCTGTATTATCATGAGGAGATACTGGGTGGCTGCAAACAGATTAAGGTCAAACAGTGGCCACCCTACATCAGTGGGGACTTTCCACTTGTCCGACACGTATACATTACACATGGCAACATTAGGTGAGTTGTTTTCATTCTTCAAGACAACACAAAGGCAGAAAAATTGGGCGACAAACTTATTGGAATGATAGAAAATGGGTATATAGCATTAGTAAAAATTAAAACACATTGGATAGAACTTTTTGAACACAGTATAGAAGACCATTACTATCAATGATATACCTCTACAACTTTACAAGCTTTTATGCTCCTGCCCGTGTGTGTGTGTATGTGTGTGTGTGTGTGTGTGTGTGTGTAGGGGTGTGTGGAAGTGTGCGTGTAAGTAATGGAGAGTATGTTTTGGTTTTTGTAACTGTTATTTAGATATTTATATCATCTATCATTTTGATGTTTTCAGTACTTTGTGGGATGATTTAGTGGCTGAATGATTGAATCAAAAAATTTTTCATTTTATAACGTGAGCATTTATATAGTGCAATAACCACTAGACCTGCCAACTTGAAAAGTAAAAAATTCGTAGGTTGTAGGAGTTATAAAATAGAAATTGCTATAGTTAACTTTATAAATCAACAATTTATTTTATGCAAGGATTTAATAGTAACACTTCAAAACCTTAAAATTATGTAGTCTGGCTTTAACTTTTATTTGCAATAAGTTTTAATGAATTTCGTATTTCTATGAATTGTTCGTAGTAGGAGGAAGGTCTGATCCACTTGAAGTGCTCAAGGCGCTTTACAAGAATGTTGGACATGGTGTAAGTCCCTCCTTATATTAAAGAGAAATAAAATGGTTCCTTCAGGAGCAAAACTAATAATTTATATTTTTCATCATCTCTTTATTCAAGTAACTTTCCAAAATATCTAGTAGTCCCTGATATAATTATAATAACATTTGAGACGATGGGAAAATTCTAACTATAATAATAGAGAGCAACTTGAGTAGTTTATCACAGCTTCTGTAGCATCAAACTGACATTACCTTTAGACGGGATGCTGGTCTGTTGTACAAAAATACAGAACCAGCTACCCTAATCATGTTGAGTGGACGGATGGTTTAGAGAAAAATGACTGTATTCATTGATCCTAATGTGTTTGACTAAGAAATGAATGCTTTATCTTAAAAGCTATGGATCGACACACAAATAAAACTAGCAAAATATAACATACAAAAACTAAATTTCAAGAAAAAATAAATGCTTTGATCTTTCCTTTCCTTGTAATTTTCTCACCTTCTTCAGTCCCCTTGTCCTTTTGTTTGCTGGTGCGAGTGTCCTGACTTAGCTGTCGAAGTAATCGAATACCAGGCCTCAACAAAGCATTGGTCAGTCAGTCGGCTACTGCATCACCACAGTCAAACGTGTTCACTCTGGGGAAAAAACAACGAAATGTAAGTTTTTATATTATGCAATATCCACTTCATGTGCTCAAGCACTTTACAGGGGGATCTTTAGTCAATAAAAAAAAATTCGAAATTATGCCCTTAAAATTTTTTTAAAAGGATTTTATGGAGCTTGCAACACATTTAGGTCA
Source organism: Berghia stephanieae (assembly GCF_034508935.2). Classification (NCBI taxonomy): domain Eukaryota; kingdom Metazoa; phylum Mollusca; class Gastropoda; order Nudibranchia; family Aeolidiidae; genus Berghia; species Berghia stephanieae. The sequence continues at coordinate 26,386,898 of NC_088371.1, forward strand.
TATCAACGCCAGTAAAAAGGAAGAAAATTGGATAGTAAAGACATTTTTGATGTACCATGAAAAGGAATTGAAGAAAAAGTAAGACAAAGAGGAATGGTTCAAATAGGTAACCTTGAGCAAGTCACGTTGCCCTAGCTCAATTTGCAGCGCTGCACTGCGGCTGATACCTAGATTATCCAGTCTTCCCTTAGAATAGACCCTAGAGAAAAATTTCCCCTATGGGATGAATAAAGGGAATTTTATTTTTGTATTTATTTTTTAATGCGCCTTACTCAGGGTCACATTGCGGTATTATGTCTGCTTGATTTTGATGCCAAAAGAGAATTAACAGTCAAGACGATGATTCTTGGGTTAAGATTTTATGCTTCAAGGACGAAAAAGACTATTAAAAAACTCCCTTTATTCATCTCATGGTTGAAATTTGTCTTTAGGCTAGGGTCCATTCCAAGGGAAGATTGGAATAACCCAGGTGTCAGCCGCAGTGCAAGTGCTGCGGGTATTTGAACCCGGTACTTTTTGAGTGCGAAGCAAAAACCGTACTGCTGTTTCTTTACGTTTCCAGCCAGTCTGTCAGGGAATCCATCATTTTCGCTCTGTCTTCCATGGCTCTCTTTTCTGTTAACCTTCCAGTCACACTCAGTTTTTCCAAGTCCCTCTCTTCTCATCACAGGTTCTAGGAATTTTGCCTGCCGTTTATTTATTGTGTCAACTACTTTTCTTTTCCACCTAGCCTCTTTCAGAACATCCTCATTTCTCTTTTAACTGTCCACGGAATACGGAGCACATTTGATATATCATTTGTTTTTATTGTTGATAAAAGAAAAAGACATATGCCATCCTTACCTGTCTCCACACACTTTATTGTTACACAAATTCGCCATGGCCTTTGCTTCTTCCTCCTGATCCAAAGACAATTCAAACGGAGTGTTTCCTGAAAAATTATGCAAGTCAAAGTGATATTTAAGCTGCTAGAAGCTGTGGACTGTAAAAAGTAATGAACAAAAATCCATTACTTAAAAACCTGGATAGACGGCATGTGCTTATTTTTTCTCCAGGTATTTGTAAGACCTGCTTTAGAATACAGCAGCAGCATATGGGACCCAATCACATCAACATCGATCAATAAGATAGAAAATGGATTCCCCTATCAAAGAGTGTACAGGGTTATTAAGTCATATAAAATCAAGTTATTTTTTGTTTTATTTTAAACATATATTTATTTATATATCTATTTATTTACTTATTTATTTATCTAATTATTATTATTTTTTTTTAATGTATTGTTTTTTTTTGTTTTTGTTTTTTAATTTACTATACCTGTTTATTGTTGTATTTAAAAGATGGAGATAAATTTAAATTGGCAAACTAACGAAAAACATTGGGTGTCTCCCATTCCTGAGGTTAAAAAAACAAAAAATAAATAAGATAGAAATGATTCAAAGAAGGGCCATTTGATTTGTCTGTCATGACTGCACCCAACAACACAGTGTAAAAGACACGATGGAGCATTATTGAACGGAGAAAGATGCAAAAGCTCAGTAAGTTGTTCAAGGGCTGACAGGGAATCACCACCATCCCTATTAACAAATTAAAAAACCACAGAAGAAAAGAAAATGCACATGCACTGCCATATTCCAGAATCAATGTTCACAAACAGTCGTTCTTCCCCAGTACCATTTACGCATGGAACAGCATCCCTGAAAATGTCAGAGCAACCAAAAACCCGACAATATTCTATAGTTATCTCGAAAGGTTTAAATTACATGGTTTAAATGAATATTACATCAATGCCACCCCACCACAGCTAGTTTTGTCAATCTTCATCACATGAAGCTGCAACTATTTTGTTTGGATCGGATTGGATTGGAAGAAGGAAAAAAAAAATGATGATAAAAATTGATAAATATTTTCAAAAGTTTGAGCCTTGTCAATACTTTTGTCTGACAGTCAGTCACACATATCTGTTCCACTTTTCCATTTTATTATAAATCATAATATTTTACAGTCAATGTTGAAGAAATCAAATCAAATATCCACACTTACTAAGCACATATCCATGCTTTTGTTATGCTGCTGCACATGTGAAAAGAAATAATACTTAAAATGTACAACTAGGTTAAAAAAAATATTCGTAAGTTTTACACCGCAATAACATCATTCCAATTGAAAATCATAAGAATTACTTCATTGGGGCTATGTGATTTTATGGTATGACACTCGCTTTCGGATCAGACAGTCCTGGGTTTGAGCCTCACTCAATGCAAAGTTGAGTCCTTGGAAAAGGATCTTTACTGACATCCTCTCACCGCACTCATTTAAGCAAAATTACAAACGACACGTCCCCTTCCTGCTCCTTAAGTCAACACCCCAATGAAACAGTAACACATCTCTCGAAGACCTGAGATGCAAATACATTCCTCCCACCAAATCCAAGCATCAGTAACACACTGTATAGTCACCTGGAACAACTACAAAAGACGTCTAAATTCTACGTCATGGCACGAGACTGAAGGGCTAGAGCTCAGGTGGTCGCTGGTTTGGATAAGTAAGTAAGGCAGTATACATCAGTTGTACCTGGAAAGTTGAGAGTGAGTGTCCGCTTGGCCAGGTCAATGACTGGACTGATTAGACAAATCTTGGGTTCCCTCCTCTGTCCTAGAGTGACCCCCGAGTCAGATACCAACACCCACTCACGGTCATACAGGAACCCCCTGGTACCCATCTGCCACTCTGTCACCTGGATGAAGGGAGGTAGATGTATAAGAGATGTTGTTAGTTGGGAGGAAAATGACAGTGGTGGCATTTAAGTGTTCATATTGTTGTTGTTGCTGCTGCTGCTGCTGTTGTTGCTGCTGATGGAGGGGGTGGTTGGATGATGCATTATTTAAGATCATCTCAGTCCCAACTTCTCTAAAGGTTCCCACTTGTGCGGAGCGGTCCCAAGCATGTTTAGGACCGCCGGTTCTCCGGTCCCTGGGAAATGTGAACCGCATGGACCGGTTCGAACCGGTTCTTTTTCGACATTGGCAAATCACAAGGCGTCATTGTGACCGTCATACGTTAGGAACCGGTCCTGCAGTAGATGGCTGTCGAACCGCTAAGTGTAAGTGAGAGCGGAGAAGATGTGTTGCCTCAAAACTAGTGCCGCGCTGAAGACCGGTCTGGACCGGCGGTCCCACGGTCTTTTAGCTGTGAACCGGAGACCGGTCCCATAGGGGAAGACCGGCGGCGGTCCTCACTTCTTATCACCTTCGGTCTCGCGCCATAGTCTACTACTTCCCCAGCGATTCGTTGACCCCTCTTCTCTAATGGGTTATTGTTTGAAATGTATGTGACTACTAAAGATGTGTGTGTTTGTGTGTGTGTGTGTGTGTGTGTGTGTCGAACCTAGCAAGTAGCAAATCCGATTTTTTGTTTTCTTTTGTCCATCTCTTGTCACCACTCCTTTCTATCGCAGTGTTGTCATTTAAAATAATACAATAATATTAAAATTTCGTTTGGTGTTTTACTAATCAAATAATATGAGTTTCATTAGTTTCTTCCTTCCAAAAAACCCAGTTATAACGTCTGAATTTTAAAAAAGTCCAATAGAATATTTGGGGACCCCAATAGCTCAGTTGATAGAGCAGTCTCTTTATACGCAAAGGGCCAGAGATCGATCCCGGGTGCAGTCGAGTTTTTTTCTGAATCCCTGTCTACTCAGCAATGAATGGGTAGCTGAGTTTGTTAGATCTGGCGAAAAGTCACCATCGACCCCTCTTATTACCTCATCCACCCCCTCTTATTATAACTTCACGTCTCTCTCTTACTCTTCAATGCTCGCTGCCCTCTAATGTGTGTGTGGGGGGGGGGGGGGGGGGGGGGGGGAGGGGGGGGGGGTAGGAGTTGCGTGTGTGTATCAACGCCACGAACAACTCAATCAACGCCTTGGGCGATACCATTATCTCCGTTAATGGGGATAAATTTCAAATTTTTTTAAATTATCGAAGTAACAATGAAGTACGGTGAGCAAATAAAGAAGGCATCACCCCTCTTCTCTAATTAGGTTACAATTTGAAATGAGTGTGACTACTCCGTGTGTTTTACTCCTGTAGACCACGGTTTTCATCGTGTAGCGGTCTTTAACGGTTCAAGAATGAACGATCCCACGGTCTCAAAGGTCAAACCGGTTCGAATTTCCAACAGTCTCTCAGGAATGTTCAATGTCGAAAATGACCGGTCCTTGCGGTCTTCATTTCTCAAGGACTGTAGGACCGTGGTCCATAAGCTTGCCAAGGACCGCCCCGCACTACTAAAAACATGAAAATAGTGCTATAACACTATCCATTAAGCATGTGTTTGTGTGTGTGTGTGTGTGTGTGTGTGCGTGTGTGTGTGTCTGCGAAAATTGATGGAGCGGGTCGGGTCAATGTTAGGGAGTGAAAGGAAAATGGATTGTTAATATTTTGTGTCTGTGACATGCTGGACCAAAAGTATGGGAAGTGGGAAGAGTTTGTTTTGATTTTTTAATAATTTTTTTTGGGGGGGGGTTGTTGTTGTCTCCATTCCTTTTTTCTCTTTTTGTGCGGCTATGTGGTCTTGTGGTATGACACTCGCTTTCGGATCGGAATGTCCTGGGTTCGAGCCTCGCTCGGCGCCTAGTTTAGTCCTTGCAAGACTCTTTACTCACATCCTATCACTGTACTCAGGTGTAAAATGAGTACCTGGTCGTCAACATTGTTGTCTCTGTCGGAAAAAATTGTAACATCGCCTAACAGGCATCATGTCTCGTTCTACATGTTACGTGTTGCTATTAGTCAGGGATCCGTTGTAAAGCGCTTTGAGCACATTTAGTGGATATTGCGCTATATAAAAGCTCACGTTTTTGTTTCTTTTTTAATAAAAAAAAATTATGTCTTTGGATAGGACGCCGTCTATCCCAAAGTACTTTTCGCCAGATCTAACAAGCCCAGCTACCCATTCACTGCTGAATAGACAGAGATCAGAAGAAAAAAAAGCTTGACTGCACCCGGGATCAATCTCTGGCCCCTTGCGTGTAAAGAGAGTGCTCTATCAACTGAGCTATCGGGCCCCCCCAAATAATCTAATGGTGGTTTTTAAAAATACAGACGTTATAATTGTTATTTTTGAAGAAAGCTATAGTATGTGAAACGTATCATTTGATTAGTTTTTGTTTGTTTGTTGCTTTAGGTCTCTTCCAACACAATTGAGGTTATATGAGAGACCGCTGAAACAAAAAAACAAGCAATCTAACAAAAATAGTACAAATGTAAATCAAAATCATAACCTAAAGATATCATAAGCTAAATTATAAATAACCAAGAACAAACAGGCAGAAGATTCACAGAAAAAAAAATATCCCCTGTCAAAAAAACAATCACAAACCAAAGAAGCAGGATAGGCTAGTAAAGAGAAGAAACGACATCACTATCGGATCGTACACCCATGCAAACATCATAGGTATATGATTCAAGGGTGATGCTCCCATCCAACCACCCGTATCATTTGATTAGTTAAAACACCAAATGAAATACAAATATTATTGTATCAGCAAATGACACCAATGCGATAGAAAGGAGTGGTGACAACAGATAGCCATAAGAAAAAAAATCGGACCAGCTAGGTTCGAAACACACAAACGAACACACACATACACACAAACACACATCTTATAGTAGTCACATTCATTTCAAAGAATAACCCATTAGAGAAGAGGGGTGATGTCGTCAAAATAGATCATAGTCATTGCGATCATTAGTGTGTAGTAAATTAGGAAATTTACCCCGAGTAATGGAATCGTCCAAGGCGTCTCGCGGCCCCTCTTACCCCACCACACACACAAGAGAGGGTATATGCAAGAGGGGGTTGGTGCGATTTATTAAGTGGGATGGGTGGTTAGGCGAACAACCTAGGCAAAATTACAGAGAAAAGGCAGTTAAGAAACTAGAATCGCTGGGACCGTGCAAATAGAAAGATAAGAAGTGAGGATAATAACGTTCGGTTCAACTGTTCGGCCAATGGTTCGTCAGCTTCGGACCGGTCCTCCGGTCCCAGCTAAGGAACCGTGAGACCGGTTCTTGGGACCGGTCCTCAGCGCGGCACTAGTTCCCACATCAAAATCCACTTTTGGTAAAAAAGCCTTTTCATCCATTGCTCCATGCCTATGGAACGCACTCAGTCCTCGGACAAAGTCCTGTAAAAATTTATCATCTTCCAGGAAATGTCTGAAAACTGAGTTGTTCCGTAAGGCTTATTTTTTATGAAATAGTGTATTCATGCTTATTATGTTGTGTCATGATTTTTCCCCCTATTCTTTCTATTATGTAAAGCGTAGCAGAGCACGATAAACGTGGACGTACATAAATTGGCCCTACATAAATTCATTATTTATTTATTATGAATAAAATATCTCCCTCCCTTCTTCTCTCTCTCTCTCTCCCCCCCCCCCCCCCCCCCTCCACACAAACCTCACCCTAAATAACAAAAACCCACAAACTCTCACTTCCACACACAAACTAACACAACTAAACACATACACACACTATATATACATACACACAAAAAGACAGGTACAGTCATAAATGGAGGTCCTCATGTACCCTGAAAGCCCCACAAGATTTGAGGGGATAGAGAAAGATGTCCGTCACCAGCCTCTCCCCACACACTGGCCTCTTCCTCCTACCCATGCCAGCCTCACAACCAGTGGCAAGTGATGACGTCACATTCTGATCAACACCGTCATCACCTGAAATGGAAAAAAAATCTTTCTTACATTTTCAATCAAAATTGTGACCTGCCACCTCCAAACAGTATTTTAGATGCTGGAAAATTGAACTTACAGAGCATTTATAAAAACTGGAGCCAATATCCACTAAACGTGACCAAAGAGATTTGTTTGCTTTTGTTTTTAAGGGTTTTACGGCGCTTGCAACACATGAAGGTCATATCAGCACCAGTAAAAGGAAGAAAATGGGATAGTAAAAAGTTCTCGATTTACAATTAAAGCACCCAAGAAAAGGAAACACAAAGGGGAATTTGTTCAAATAGGAAACAGATGTAGATTCTAAGAACACACTATCAAAGTACTTAGTTCTAGATCACCTAAAAGTCTCATCCAGACACAAAGCACAGGCCCCCACTAAGAGGAATACACTCACATGTTTACAAATCATATATAATATGTAATTAAAACATAATACAGTGCATAATAGAGAAAAGATTTATAAGACAAAAAATATAATCTCCCAAAACTCTAACTATACATTTGACTGTTTCCCTCCCAGCTAGGGTATCCGGCCAGGACCTGGACAAAACCAAGTAATCTCATTCCAAGACAAAGACAGAAAGCATATTGGAAAACAGATACAGGGAGAGAAGACACAGTAAGTACCTCCCTACCCACTATGGGTGGTCAGGAACCCCACCCAGTCAAAGCGCTTTATAAGGGATCACTAGTTAACAGACAAACTAAACATGCAGGATGAGACAAAACGCCTATTAGGCGATATTACATTTTTGTCGCACAGAGACACTATTGTGAATGGCCAGATATTCATTTTACACCTCAGTATGATGAGAGAATGTGAGTAAAGAGCCTTTCCAAGGACTCAACAATGCACTGCTCAAAGCAGGTCTCAAACCCCGGGCTTTCCTGTCTAAAGGCGAGAGTCATTCCACTAGACCACATAGCTGCACTTATAGATTAAAATATGAAACAAGAGTAACATTTTTACTTTTTCAAATAGAAGGAGTCTATATTCTGTATATATTGGTATATATTTTGCTACCTAAAAGCTCATGTTGTTTTTTTGTTTGTTTTATTTCATGAATTTTGAAAAAAGTTAGGGCATAGCTAACATGGATTTAAAAGCAATCTTTTTTCATTCAAACACTAACCTCTCATTCCAACTTGATGTCCAGGTTTATTCACATTGTAAGGCACTTTTCCACCGTCCTCAACTTTCTTATTACTTTTTAACGATACAAGAACATCGCCATCATCACCACCAACAACAACATCCTCTTCCACCTTATCCTTCTCCATTGCCGCATTCCTCCCTTCCTGATACCACTCGGGATAGGGAAAGTTGGGCATGGGACTGACGTCTTCCAGGAAACTGTCTGTGATAAACCTGAGACAGGTTTTAGCATCGTCCAGAGTTGACATGTATCCGAACGAAATACGAACAGCCCCTGTAGGACGGCCGTCAATCAGATCCATGTTGTCTCCGCACACATGTCCTGCCTGAGGAGAGATAAGTGGTAAGGTGAGATCTCTCTGTCTCTCTCTAACACATATTAATCCCCTCCCCCCGTCTCCCTACACTCTATCTCTCTCTCACATAAACAAACACACACATTCTCTTTATTACTTGCTCTCTCTCTCTCTCTCTCTCTCTATCTCTCTCTCTCTCTCTCTCACACACACAAACACATAAATATATATATTATACAAATGAACAAAACAGTATGTCAAGTTGCTAACAACAAAAGAGATTGAATTGTATAAAAAAAAATATTTAAAGACCATTATTATCATTCTCTACAATCAATATAATATTATCGATCAAAACGTCTTTATACTGTTGTTGTTATGATAGGCATTAAAAAACAGACAAAAAAAAAAATTAAATAAACATTCTGCACCCCAAAGTTTTTTTCTATTATTAATAGTTCAAAATACCAGCTATAATATGAACGAATTGAACTAGAATGTTTAGTTAAAAATATTTAAAGTATGATGAAAAAGACAAAAATAGGTTGACATTTTATTGCACAAGTACTTAAAACCAATAAATGTTAGACACAACCATGACATTTTATTGTACCAGTACATAAAACCAATATTTGTGTAAGACACAAGCCTAGGGTGATAGTTATAATCACGTATGGACAGCAAGAAATGGAAATTTGCTTTCATATGATCTGTGAGGGAAACAAAACATTTTGAAACACATTGAGCATGGTAAAACCATGGAAATGCACTATATGTACGACATATTTATCTTTATAGCTTTCTTTATCTATTAATGCAATCTTTTATTCATATACTTATTGCGGCTATGTGGTTTTGTGGTATGATACTCTCTTTCGGATTGGAAAGTCCTGGGTTTGAGCCTCACTGGCGCATAGTTGAGTCCTCAGAAAAGGCTCTTTACTCACATTCTCTCACCTTACTCAGGTGTAAAATGAGTACCTTAACAGTTCTCTCTCTGTCAGAAGAAAATGTAATATCGCCAAACAGGCGTTATGTCTTGTTCTACTTGTTACGTGTTGTTGTTGATAAGGGATCCTTTGTAAAGCAATTTGAGCACATTTAGTGGAAATTGCACTATATTTAAAAAAAAATTAATTTAAAAAGCTAATGATTTATTTAATCATTTATGAAGAGTAAAAATAGAATCAGCTCAATTCCCCTTCCTGGAAATGACAGGAAAACTTACATCAAAGTTGTCCTTAATCATCTGACAGGAAAACTTACATCAAAGTTGTCCTTAATCATCTGACAGGAAAACTTACATCAAAGTTGTCCTTAATCATCTGACAGGAAAACTTACATCAAAGTTGTCCTTAATCATCTGAGAGGAAAACTTACATCAAAGTTGTCCTTAATCATCTAACAGGAAAACTTACATCAAAGTTGTCCTTAATCATCTGACAGGAAAACTTACATCAAAGTTGTCCTTAATCATCTGAGAGGAAATGTGTAAATATTTCTGACACGCCCCGATGTTACAGAAGCAGCCAGTGCGTAAGTGGACGTCGTGTAGCTGGGCAAACTTGTCTACCTGTAGAGGAAATCAAGCAATAAAAGTTAATGGAGTTAACCCTGACTTCATGAATAGATAGCACGTCTTTCAGAGCCATTCGGCCCATGGAGCCGGAGTTTATCCCGGTTTCTATAGCATGAAACAGATAATAGAAATTGCTTGCTATTCTTTGGATAGGACGCTAGTCTATTGCAAAGTACTTTCCACCAAATCTAACACTCAGCTACCCATTCACTGATGCGTGGAAAGGAGGGGGGGGGGGTGTGTGTCGGAAAAAAATTTCGACTGCACCCGGGATCGATCTCGGTTCCTTTGCGTGTGAAGCGAGTGCTCTACCAACTGAGCTATCACGACCCCCCATCATGGACAGATAGAGGTGAAATAATGTGTTAAAGATTAGGGTTTGTAAAATGCAAGTATGCAACATCTGAGATATACGAGTAACACATATTATCTGAATCAATAAATTCTTAACAATTCATAATACAACTCACCTGCTTCCCTAAAGTATATTAAAAAACAAAAAAACAAAATACAAACAAACAAAAAAGGGAGGGGGGGGGGGGGGGGGGGGATAAAGTGTAGTTACTTATTTTTTAAAAATAAAGTAATAAATCATTTTTTTTTTACAAATTGGAATGGGAGGGGAGAAGTTAAGAGTGCATCAACTTTTTGTGTGAATCTAAAAATTCTTATATTCAACAACATACTCAACTATTACCCATGAGTGATAGAAAGGTAAATATATTGAATCGTGTTGGATACAAATATGGTACGAATAGTGCTCGACATGTAGCAATGGAGCAAATTATTATTTTAATATCTACCACAATGTTGGAGTCAGTTAAAAGGTAAATATATATATATTTTCTTTTTTTAAGGAGGGGAGGGGAGATAATTGAGTGAAGTCTCACCTCAGCATATCCAATATACTTGCCATCAGCTCTCTGGAGGTTAAAGGTCACAATGCCACCCTGATCCCTAGGATTATGGAACTGCAAGTCACCGTAGACGTGTGCTAATAGTTGGCCATTGCCATGTCGTAGGTGTGTAAGCTGGTGATGGAAGTACTGGGTGACACAGAACACATGAGATGACACAGCCACCATACCTCCTGTTTGGGGGAGACATAATTTACAATTTTTAAAAAGATATATATTAAATAAAAACCCAAAAGCAATTCCAAAAGTTCATTTAAGGGAGATCAATTTCTCCCAGTAGATAACATTAATCTATGAGAAAAAAAACAACAAAACTTTTAATCAGGTGAGATAAATAAAAAAAATAATAAATTCCCTTTATTCATCCCTAAGGGAAAATTTTCTTTAGGATCTATTCCACAGGAAGACTGGAATAACCCAGGCATCAGCCGCAGTGCAGCACTGCAAAGTGAGCTAAGGCTAGGTGATTTGCTCAAGGCCACACAAAGCAGTGGGTAGTTGAACTCTGTACCTTGCATATATGAAGCAAAGACCACACCGCTGAGCCACGTTGTCCCTTTAGATAGTCAGGTGATTGTCTTTCCATCTGGAAGACTCAGGTCTGAGCAACGCTTTGACATCTCATATTTTCCCTCAACAAGAAACTTTGCCCCTGTTGCTCACTTTTGAAGAGCTGCACTGGACATCTCAATATTACTGACATGTCCGTTTAAAAAAATAATTTTGCAAGCTAAAAACAGCAAAATTTGCAAAAAAATTTGTAAAAATTTGCGATTAATTTTCCTAAAACCCTTAATTAGATCATGAAAGAGAAAGGTATTTGTTTGTTTTTAAGGGTTCCACGGCGCTTGCAACAAATGTAAGGTCATATCAGCACCAGTAAAAAGGAAGAAAGTGGGATAGTAAAAAAGAAATTACTCCTTTTTAATTATCTCTCACATTCTAAACGAGCTATCAAATAAAAATAAAAAATTCGTCCTTTTTTTTTCTTTGCAAAATCTCGAAAATTTGAAAAAAAAACAAAAAAAAAACTGCCATGCCAGATATTAACTCATAATAGATCCTGAAGAAAAATTTACACTGAGATTGAATATGAAAAAAAGAGAATTCTATTCATCATTTATAAATATATTTATCTATTTCTTCTTTCTTTTCTTCTACTTCTTCTTCTTGTTATTGATTGAGTATAACTTAATGACGATGAAGATGATGCCATTGATAAAGAGAACGATGAATAATGAAGATGAAATTGATGATGACGATAATGATGATGATGAGGATGATAATATAATCATAAAGGTAATGTTGATGTTGACCACTATCTAACCTGCCAGTTTTTGTATGGTATCCAGTCCATGCCTCAGACATATAATATTAAGGAAGGGAAGAGTACCGTCCTCAAACCTGGAATAAAAAATAAAATGACTCAATCATCTATTTTTAGATAACAGCTGCTACTTGAATTGTAACCTTGGTTTTTAGATAGTTTTTTTTTATATAGTACACTATTAACTAGATATTCAAAACGTTTTACAATGTGTCCAAATCCAAGAGCAACATTTAAAACGTGAGGCAAGACATGATGCCTATATGATGCTGTTACAATTCTTTTATGAACAAAGACAATCCTGTTACCAGCCAGGTACTTACTTTATTCATGAGTAGAGTGAGAGAATATTTAAACAGTCTTTTCCAAAGACTTGACTTTATGCTGCCCACAGTGGGGCTTGAAGCTAACAGTCATGCCACGAGTCATGTGCGGCTATGTGAATGTGGTCTTGTGGTATGACACTCACTTTCAGATTGTATGGTCCTGAGTTCGAGCCTCGCTCGGTGCATAGTTGAGTCCTTCTCTCATCATACTCAGGTGTAATATGAGTAACTGGCTGTTAACAGCATTGTCTATGTCAGAAAAAATTGTAATACCGCCTAACAGACGTCATGTTCCGTCCGAAGTGTTAAGAGTTGCTGTTGGCTAGGGTGCCCTTGTAAAGTGCTTTGAGTATGTTTAGTGGATATTGCGCTTTATAAAAGCTCCAAAAAAAAAAAAAGTCACACAACCTTGGAGTGAACATCAAAATAGAGAAGGAAATAGTCCCCTATAGCCATGAAACCCATAGAACTGAATGTATACAGCTATATCTGTAGCCTTAAATAGACATTAGCAATAATTGCTCATTATTCTTTGGGCAGGACCTTCACCTATCACACAATACTTTTTTGCCGGATCTAAAAGACCTTGCTACCAAATCACTGCGGGTTGAGTGGAGGGCCAGAAAAAAATATTGACTGATCCAGGATAAATAAATGTTTGTGAGCTGAGAGCTTTACCAACTGTGTAGCTATGTGGTTTTGTGGTATGATACTTGCTTTTGAATCAGATGGTCTTGGGTTCAAGCCTCGCTCGGCGCATAGTTGAGTCCTTGGAAAAGACTGCTCATATTCTCTCATTGTACTCGGTTGTAAAATGAGTACCTGGCCGTTAACAGCATTGTCTCTGTTCGAAAAATTGTAATACCGCCGAACAAGCGTCATGTCCCGTCCTAAGTGTTAAGTGTTGCTGTTGGCCAGGGAGCCCTTGTAAAGCGCTTTGAGCATGTTTAGTGGATATTGCGCTATATAAAAGCTCAAAAACAAAAACAAAAAAAAGTCACATGACCTTGGAGTGAACATCAAAATAGAGAAGGAAATAGTCCCTTATAGCCATAAAGCCCACGGGACTGAATTTATACCACTATATATATATAGCCTATAATTAGCAATAATTGTTTATTATTCTTTGGGCAGGACATTCACCTGTCACAAAATACTATTTTTTACCAGATCTAAAAGACCTTGCTACCAAATCACTGCAGACCAACTGAGCAAGTGGGATCTCCGAGATAAATATAGCTTTTGGCTTGTTCTTGTAATACGTCTATGGTATGGCTGATTTACTTCTGTTCTTTGCATGTTGTTCAGGGCTGCCCAGTTGAAATTTCAAAAATTCATAGTTTCCAAGGAAAAATAGAAAACAATTTGCCCTCAGCAGTCCTGAATATAGGTTCCACGGAATTAAACTTTCCTTCTCAACAAAATAGGTAGGTCAAATTCTATAAGTTAAGACAAAAATTAAATTTTAAGTATCAGGTTCACCTGATGTGTACTTATTTGCAGGTCTGATAACCCAAATCATTATAGGCTCATTGTTGTAATGGAAAACTCAAAAAAATAAAGCAAAATATTGTCCATGACAACAATGTTGAACTAGGCCCATATTTTCATTCGCATGTCAGACCTGCATATATGTACACATTGGGTTCACCCCATCATTATACCATTGAGAGATGATAGGTCACATTAAATTCAGCAAATACAAGGCATACCTATCATGCAGAGACTTCCGAAAGATCTGGAATGGTTCTTTGGCTGTACTGGCTGCCACACTCCCCCCTCCAAAATATCCCTTGGTCAACAGATGACTGGCTCGACGATGAACTAGAAGAGCCCCTGGAAAAAATGAACAAATTGTAGATTGATAAAAACCCAAAGCACAGTATGAGTGTAACATACAAAAATGAACATAACTGATTCGATAATTAACAAAATACTAATCATGGAATGGTTCAGGTTCAAAACCCTTGTTCAGCCAATATAAAGGCAGATGAAATGTTAAAATATCACAAAAAATCCAAACAGATGGCAGATCAATACTTAATATGTAGGACAATATATGACACTTATATTTAGCCCAAAATCCACTAAACATGCTCAAAGCGCTTTACAAGGGGGCCCTACCGAAAAGCAACATTTAACATGTAGGACGAAACATGACGTCTGTTAAGCAATATTATATTTTTTTTCCGGACAGAGAAAATGCTGTTAATGGCCAGCTTCTCATTTTATACCTGAATACGGTGAGAGAATTTGAGAAATAGCCCTTTTCAAGGAATCAACTATGAGCCACTGGGGATGTGAACCCAAGACCGTCTGATTCGGAGGCGAGTAGTGTCATGCTAGACCACATAGCCGGATGCATTCACCAGAATATAGTGAGATAATGAAAAAAACCCCCAAGAAACTAGAGCTTCTATATAGGGCAATATCCACTAAAATGTGCTCAAAGCGCTTTACAAATGGGTCCCTGACCAACAGCAACACGCAACATGTAGAACGAGACATGACGCCTGTTAGATGATATTACAATTTATCCGACAGAGACAACGTTGTTGACAGCCAGGTACTCATTTTACACCTGAATCTACGGTAAGAGAATGTGAGTAAAGAGTCTTTTCCAAGGACTTAACTATACTCTGAGCAAGTGAGGCTCGAACCCAGGACCTTCTGATCCAAAAGCGAGTGTCATACCACAAGACCGCATAGCCGCACAATACTGAGAGTAAGAGGTCTTTTCCAAGAATTCAGCCTTACGCCCCCACATCGGAAATCAACTGGGGATAAACAGGCCCAAAGATGAGTGTCATACAACAAGATCACAGAGTGCCTTGAGTTCATTCACACCTACCCAGACCAGTCGGATAGCCAAAGATCTTGTAGAAGGAAACTGTGACAAAATCCGGTTTGATCTGGTCCAAGTGTAGAGGGGATGTGCTCACAAATGATGCAGCATCCAGGAGGACATACCAAGATGACTTGCTGGTTGGAGGAGAAGCTTGGCTGAAGGAATGATGCGGTAATAACAATATTAATAATAATAATAATAAAAAATAATGATTATAAAAATAATAATAATAATAAATAATAATATATAATAATAATAATAATAATAAAAATAATAATAATAATAATAATAATAATAATAATAATAATAATAATCATAATAATAATAATAATGATGATGATGATGATGATGATGATGATGATGATGATGATGATGATGGTCATGATGATAATAATAACCATAAAAATAATATTTATAAAAACAACCACATGCAAAAAAGGAAACAAGAGAATTGTGAAGGTGACCTCAAGCAAAAGATCACAAAGTCCTTCATTGCCCGGTGAAAATCCTTGTGGTGATTACACAACAATCCTAAGACCAAAAGAAGAATTCAAAGACAAATTCCAGTTGGAGATGCTGCTGCTACTTCTACTGATACTGCTATTACTGCTACTACTACTGCTTCTATGACTACTATCATTACTACTACTAGTACTACTATTACTACTACTACTACTTCTATGACTACTATCACGACTACTACTACTAATGCTACTACAACTAATACTACTACTACTACTCTACTATAAATACTACTACTACTACTACTACTACTACTACTACTACTACTACTACTACTACTACTACTATAAATACTACCACTATTACTACTCTACTCATACAAATACTACTACTATTACTACTACTACTACCACCACCTCTACTACTACTACTACCACCTCTACTACTACTACTACAACTACTACTATTATTACTGGCCAATGACCCCTTGTCTAAAGTTTTTATCTTGAACAACAACAAATACTCACCCAGGAAATGACTCGGATAATTCCAGTCCATGAGCTTGAATTTGTTCGATCCAAGAAAATGGGTATCTCCTTCCACTGAAATTTGACTGGGCTGGATATGCGAAGAGGGATGCTGTAGTCTTTGATGATGATGATGATGATGATGATGATGATGATGATGATGTTAATGTTTCTTCTGTCCTGCCAATCTTCAAGTGTGAGTTTCGCAAAGCCTTTGACAAGGCTGTCTCGAGTTCCCCTTCATCAAGGCAAACTGATGGCACTCCAGATTTGGTCAATTGACCTCGCATGCCCTGGACAGACGTGTGGTTGTCTTCTAGAAAACAAAATGTGCCACAGTTTTTGCCATCAATGCTGTTGTCACAATCTGAATGGAAAATAACGAGAAATATAATCAATTGTGACCGAACAGTTAAACCTGGTATTATATCCCAATGAATTAGATGAGGAAAATTGAGTTTAAAATCAAAACAATCCACATTAAAAAAATTATATAGTGCATTATCCACTAAAAATTTTCAAAGCGTTTTAAAAAAGTGCCCTGACCAACAGCAACACGTAACATATAGAACAAGAAAACGAGTGTCATACCACAAGACCACATCTATTTTAGTTAAAATTTAACCAATTTAGTTCAAAACTCAAAATTAAGAATCTATACTGCCATAATATCGTTTTTAGGTGGCTGGTCATAATTGATGATATAGGATAAAATTGATAAGGAATAAAAATTATTACTTTTCAACAATATCTTTAGTACTCAATAACTTTTCTGTAGACATTTTAGTTCAAATAACAACTAGAGAAAACCAAACTGTTAGGATAAGCTAGAGAATAGAAAACGATTCAAAGAAAAGAAAAAAAAGTGTCCTTTAGACCACGTGTAGGACAAAAATCAGTAATGGTGCTTAGTTTACTTAATGATGTGAATGATTATCTATTATTATTCTCCTCACTTACTGCTATTGAAATTGAAATTATCAGCAACCATCTTCAAAGCAGCGGTACAGCCAGAAGTAAATATCAGGCTATATTCATCTGGTGACGCACCAAAGAAACGGAGTAATCTGTAGACAAAGAAAATCAATAGAATATGATTAATTTGGAAAAACCAATAACATTAAGATTTAACACATTTATAATCCCTCAGGGGATGCCTAGAGGGCAGTAGTATCTTATTAGGGAGTGTGATAAAAATAATTAAAAAAACAACAACCTGTGTTCAATGTACTTGAGGCAATGATAAATAATTATAACAAAGTGGAATAGAAGCTTTAATTTAATTTACTAAGACAAATTAAGTGGACAACTCTGCTTTCCCTTTTGCAAACATATGTAAATGTTGCTGCTCGAATCTCGAAGAAATAAATAACAATGTGAAATTGAATGTAAGCTTCAATTAAATATAATGGATGTTTCAGGTTTCCCCATTTATCAACAAAACAGGATGAATGAAACCCTACAGACGAATGAGATAATGTGGTAGTGACGTTGTTAAGATGAATAAACAAAAACATTGAAGGGCAGGAAATAGTATGCTCCTTTGTAAGGAAGCACAAATTAAAATAGAACAATAGATATTTATAAAAGGTGTGCAATCAAAAGAGGGGAGTGAGGGAGTAATGTGTAATGTAGTATAGAAAGTGAAATAAAACAAAATGTAGACTATTGTTGGAAAATAAATGCAATGGAATTGTAAACAAAACATGATGAATGAGACACTCCAGATGAATAAGAAATGCCAATAGATCCTCTTTCATCTTGTTTTGTTGTTGAAGGGGAAACCTGAAAAGTCCACATTTTTTGTCTTTATTAATTAAATTGAAGTTTCATTCTTTTTCATAGTTATTATTATTTCCTTTTTCAAACTTCCAGCGACTACATTTGTATTGAGGCAGTGATGAAAAACTCTATCGAATCAATGATTCCATTTACAATGGAGTAAAATTGACATTGATAAGATTTAAATTCTTTTACGAAGCAATTCTCTTTTACATTCCATTATCTCCCCACAGACAATCCCTACCACATCTATTCTTGATTGATATTTCTTGCCCTGTGTCAAAATCAGTAACTGGTCCTCATAATATTTTCTTGGAATTTTTATCTTCTGAAACCAGGAGAGGGAATCATTAATTATTCATTTGGGAGAGCAAAGAATTGAAAAATGTATGTCTCAGTTTCAATCTGGGATAAATCAGATTTTTTTAGGGCTCTCTGTTTTTCCAGAAGCAAACGCAAACGGGTTGAAAGTATAAATTAACCTAGCAAAAGATGATTTAAGTCATCCAATGTATGTTTTATCCAAGAAAATTTTATTATTGATTTTTACAACAAAAGCCAGAATGAATTCAAACTCCATGTACTTCGATGACCATTAAAGTTACACCTTCATACTTTTTCGATTGAGTTTTAACTAACCTGTATCTTATCTGGTCAACAGAGTCTGTGGCCAGCTTGCTAGAGTAGTGATGAGAATGGGGATTGCCATAAAGATTAGAGGTCAAATCCTTGTGGATGGCATCCATCTGGCTCTTGCAGAACAAGGTAGTCCCGCTGTGGTCCACATATGTGGCATCTGGGTAAAAATGAACGTCAATTAACCCTTTTAATAGCAAGACTGGATTTTTCACAAATATTGGATTATTTATTTTGATAGAACTGCAAATATAACTGTTTTCACCAAGAAACTGAGCTTGAGCTTTTACATAGTGTGGCATCCATTATATGTCTGTTTTAAGGATATGTGGAATATCCAGCATTACAAAAATGGTGTAACAAAGTCACATAGATGCAGCTTTTTAATATATTGGACCTGCTTTTATTCATTCATTTTAAAAAGATTATAAGAGTTATCATGAAACATTAACGTTATGTGCTAAATGAAATAACCCTTATCTTGGTCTAAAGAGATTATCGATTCATTTGAACATGCAAAGAAATCCATAGCGAATGCCATTTTACTTCCACGTCCAAACATAAATGATAAACTAGCATTGTCTTGTGCATCAGATCTTGCAGTTGGTGCCGTTTTGGAGCAGTTTGTCAAAGGATCGTGGAAACCCCTGGCATTTTTCATTAAGCAGTTATGCCATGCAGAATGCAAATAGTACATTTGATCAGGAATCAGTAGCACTGTATTCTGCCATTCGCCATTTCCATTTTATGTTAGAAGGAAGACCATTCACCGCTTACTCTAATCACAAGCCCTTGGTGGAGGCAATGCCAAAATCAACAGAAGCATGGTCAGCTCATCAACAACAACAATTATTGTACATCTCTGGATTCACGACTGACATACAACACATGTCAGGATTGTCGGGGGGCAGCTTGGCTCATCAGTATGGTCTTTGCTTCATTCCCGAAAGGTACCGAGTTCGATCACCCACCGGTGTGCTGTGTGGCCTTGAGCAAGTCACCTCGCCCTAGTTCAATTTGCGGCACTGCACTGCGGCTGATGCCTGGGTTATTCCATTTTTTCCTTGGAATAGATCCTAGAGACAAATTAACCCTATGGGATGAATAAAGGGAATTTAATTTAATTTATTTATTAAATATGGTAGCAAATTGTCTCTCTTGACCTTCAATAGGCAATGTAATACTTTAAATTGAATAAGTGGCAATGGCTAAGGCACAAACCGAAAGTAAAGAACTTCAAGACTACTTAACAACAGG
The DNA here is from genome assembly GCF_034508935.2 of Berghia stephanieae. Lineage (NCBI taxonomy): Eukaryota > Metazoa > Mollusca > Gastropoda > Nudibranchia > Aeolidiidae > Berghia > Berghia stephanieae. The sequence continues at coordinate 26,406,774 of NC_088371.1, forward strand.
TACAAGTCTTTTGGTAAAGTCGATTGCAGTTTCTGTTGCTGGTCCAGATCTTTTCTGAGATGTTTCAACAGGTCGTGCTCGACCTATCATTCCAAATGTCAAATATTTTTTAACATCTACAATCTGGCTCACCCGGGTGTTCGAACGACCGGCATCTTATCTCTGACAAATTCGTTTGAAAAGGTTTAAATAAGGAAATTAACAAATGGTTGAGGGAACGTATTCATTGCCAAACGTCAAAAGTTCACAAGCATATAATACACATGATCCGCTCGAACATTTCACTGTCCTTGAACATAATTTTAGTCATTTACACATAGACATCGTTGGACCATTACCATAATCTGGTGGATATTCTTATATGACCATTATTGATCGAACATGTTGGCTTGAAGCCATTCCGTTGAAGGAAACAACAGCTAGTCAAAATCTCTCATACAGGTATGGATTTCCCGTTTTGGAGAACCTGTTGATATAAACATATGATCGTGGCCCCCAGTTCACATCAGCTTTGTGGAAAGAAATGCGATGCAACTCGGGATGTAGCTCCACAGAACTACTACTTTTCATCCGATCGCTAATGGCCTAATTGAACATTTTCACAGAACTAAAAAATACACTCAAATCTCGCCTAACAGGACCCAAATGGCTGGACGAATTACCGTGGCACTCTTAGGCATTATAACATCACTAAAAGAGGGTCTTGGTGTGTCCCCTGCTGTGAAGTTTACGGTGAATGAATCAATGTACCAGGAGAATTCGTTTCTTCACATGCAGATCCAAAACCACCTCCAAATATACTAGAATCGACACAAACAAACGACAAGTCCCTTTCTACAAAGCAAACAACACGTCATGGTGAACGCTCATCTTTCGTGCCTCCAAATTTCAGATCCACCAAATTCATGTTTGTTCGAAAGGATGCTCATCATACTCCACTAGAATGACCATGCAAGGGACCATTCCGGAAACAAAACATTTCTGGTTGACATTGATGGACAAGAGGAGCAAATCTCCATCGATCGACTAAAGTCTGCATATGTGGATCTTGAAGGAAATGTTCTTTGTGCTCACACTCCATGCCGTGGAAAACCTCCCAGAGTTCATGCGCAGATTTCATCTCGTAACTGGTGATAACCTCATTAGGGGGGAGCTGTGTAGCGAACAATAGTTTTCACACCACACACATTACATTTATGCAACTATATCAGCACCACCAAAAAACAAAAATAAAAAGTTACAGAATATTTTTCTTTTTAGGATCATCCTTTCATAAAGAGTTTCAGTAAAAAACTGCCTTTCTATTACTATCATTTACAAGCTACTCTTCATAATATCCCATAATTTTATTTCAGACTTATCAAATCTGACTGCATTCTTTTTATTATATAATAATTGGATAATTTCACATAAAAATATCCTTGATTTGGCAACAGTTTTAGAAACTGATTCCTTTTTGACATGATTAATTGGTCATTTTATTTTGGCACAGATTAAAAACAAATTGTCTGACATCTCGCTTTTGCAACATAAAACATTTGGCTAACATAAATATCAGTAAAATTTCTAATCTCGGCAGAAATCAAGTCTTTGAGTCATTAGCTGATTCACATAATCATTAATGAATGCAAGAATTATGTTTTAATTCGTTTTTAGAATATGTGTCAGTTGGTTTGACTTCGACCCCCCCCCCCCCCCCCCCCCCCCCCCTAAAATACAAAAAAAAAAAAAAAACAACAACAAAACAAACAAACAAAAAAAAAAAAATCAAAAAAAAAAATCAGTGTGCAAATGCCCATGTCAAAAAAAAAAAAAAAAAAAAAAAAAAAATCGGTGTGCAAAGGCAAAGGTCTATGTTTATGCCTCGTTTGAGACGGGGCTATGCTCTACAACTTACCAGTGAGACTAGGGAATTCTTTTCCCCTCGATATATCCAACGAAAAATTGTACATGTTACTTATCTTAAAAATCAAATTATTTCAAATTCAACAAAACATTAGTTTTTCGCCTTGAACCGAGAACCACACAGCAGTCAAGGTTTGGTCACAATCTCTGACCCCTAAAAAAAGTGCTTTTTCATGGAATGGGGTGCAGGGTTGCCAGATTATTTTTCAACAAAATGCCAGGGGAAGACTCAAAAAATGCCAAAACACTCAAAAAAATGCCAAAGTCTGATGACACCCACCCCCACTAAGAAAACTACTCACTTTTGATAGACAATTTACTATCATATCCTGGTGGCTTGCGTGTTTTCTTGTCTTTTTTTTTTTTTGAATTATACTAAATTTCCTGTTGGGGTAATTTTTTACCTACTGACTACTAAGTGGAGTGAAAGTTAACAGGCGACCATGACGCAAATATACACGAGTTTTGCAGGAGATTCCCAGAAAACTTACGAGGATACTTGTCGAGGGCTGAATTTGAGTGAATATCTGAGGGAGGCAGGGCTAGTTCAGGGTGTGAGTTTTAATAGCAAAGTTTTCCGATGTGAAGAGATTTGTTTTTACGCGTTTAGAAATAATTAAGAAAAGGTGTCATTTGAAGTATAATATAGATAGAATGCGCTTGGCCAAGGAGTTCACAACATTGCCATCCGGAAGTATAACGGACCAACACACAAACTCTGTGTAACCATGAACTTTTATAGTCTGGTTAATACAGTTTAGTGAGAACAACTCACAAACGCGGATGGCAAAAACAATAACAAAGGCCTGAGTGACGTCATCTGCATACTATCTATACAAGAAAAGAAAATGCCAAATGAAAATGCCAAATGCCAAATGATTTTTCTAATGCCAAACGGTTTTCAAAAATGCCAGATTTTTGGAATCTGGCATTTAAAATGCCAAACTGGCAACCCTGATGGGGTGAGGGTCACAGCTGCCAGATGGACACCTGCGCAGCCAAACTGATCAAAATTGGCTATACAAGGAGAACCGTATTTCTATTTTTAACTTTTATATTTCATTTTTTTAGAATAATATTTTTAATTTTAAAAAATAAGAACAATGCTTTCCTCGTCAAGTCGATTTTTTAAATTACCAAAACCGATGAGTTCTCGGGGGTAACCGCGGCGTGACCCAGGACAGTCGGGCAGTAGTATGAAGTGGAAGAGTAGAGAGCGATGGGGGCCTCAGCTTAATTAAGTACCATGGGGCTGCCTAAAGCCTGGGATCGTGAAAATACTAACGAAAGAGTGATAATGGAGAGGTTTCGGATGGGAACGATGTTGTATTTTATGAAGTGGAAGATGCATATTGCCAACACAGCTACTAAGGCAAATAGCATCATGGCCTTCCTCAGCAGACAAATCCACCACTGCCACCAATTTGTGAAAAAGAAATGCTATGAAGCATCTGTCAGATCCATACTGGAATATTATAGCAGCTCAGTGTGGGAACCACACACATCACAATAAATTTAATTCTACAAGTATCCGTCATCTTCTGTCCTCGGCTTTCTTCTTGGTAGTCTCTCGGATGCAGCCTGCCATCTTCTTTTCATCACAAACAGTGAGCGCCTCCACTCCATGTCTGTTTCAGACCCCCAACCTTTCGTGTTCGCTTGGGGGTTTCCAGTTGAGGGACAGGTTGGTGGGTGACTTTACTCCCTATTCTTCTCAAGATGTGACCAACCCATCTCTATTTCTTCCCGACCTCCCATAGTGGGCAGGGTGTGTCTTCTATACCCCGATATCTGTTTTCCAATTGCTTTTCTGTCTTTGTCTTGGAATGAGATCACTTAGTTTTGTCCTGACTCTGGACGGAGTCCTTGGATGGGAGGAAAAGAGTCGAATGTATAGTTATAGTTTTGGGAGATATTTTTTTTTCTCTTGTAAATCATCTCTCTGTTATGTACTGTTATTTTTTATTTTTAACATATGATTTGTAAACATTTGAGTGTATTCCTCTGGTGCTGGTGTCTGTGTGAGACATTTAGGTGATCTCAAACTTAAGTACAATGATAGTGTGCTCTTGGAATCTACATCTGTTCCCTATTTGAACCATTTCTCATTTTCTTACTTTTTCCTCAAGTCCTTTTAATTGTACATCTAGAATGTTTTTACTATCCAAATTTCTTCCTTTTTATTGGCGCTGATATGACCTAGATCTAAAAGTGTTGCAAGAGCCGTAAAACCCTTAAAAGCAAAAGCAAAGCATCTCCATTTCCTTCCTCCTAATTTGGGAGCGGATGAGTTCATGGTTTGACCTCTATGTTAGAAATACCGACAGTGATAGACTTAATTTTTTTTCTCACAATGCCGAATTTCTTTGAGCTTTTCAACGATTGCAATAAAATATGACTCAAACTTTGTTTTGTTTTGGTTTGTTTTTAAGGGTTTTACGGCGCTTGTAACACATTAGGTAATATAAGCGCCAGTAAAAAGGAAGAGGAAAAAAATGGGATAGTAAAAAGTTGTAGAATTACAATTAAATCACCCAAGATAAGGTAAGACAAAGGGGAATTAGTTCAAATTGGGAACAGATGTAGATATCAGTGTACTCAATTTTGAGATCACTTAATGTCTCATCCAGACACAGGCACAGGCCCTTGCCAAGAGGAACACACTCAATTGTTTACAAATCATAATATATAATAGGAAAAATAATAAAGTGCATAACAGAGAGATGATTTACAAGGAAAAAAATATCATCTCCCAAAACTAACTATACATTTGACTGCTTCCCTCCAGGCAGGGCATCCGGTCAGAGCCAGGACAAAACCAAGTAATCTCATTCTAAGACAAAGACAGAAAGCAAGTTGGAAAACAGATATAGGGTGATAGCAGACAAAGTATGTACCTCCCTGCCCACTATGGGAGGCCAGGAACCCTACCCAGGACTCAAACTTTAAAATATGTACAGTGATAGTGTGGTTATTCTCTTTCCCGTGAAAAAAAAATAATAAAAGAAATTCAGTGGCGTAGCTTAGCAAATATTTTTGAATTGTTTCAAATAGTGGAATGATAGAAAGCATTTATGTATATTGTACTCCACAGCATTGAAAACAGACTCACAGAGC
>NC_088371.1:26414295-26416795 GCF_034508935.2 Berghia stephanieae
AGAAAGGAAGAAATGGGATACCAACATGGCTTACTCTACTCAGGCCTCCCGATTATGCAGGCAGTTAAAAATGTGGAGGCGAGAATGCCAACCCATTAAAGGAGGGAGTAAAAAGTAACAGCCCTAAACTTGGATTAGGTTTTAAAGAAAGAGGGAAAATTATATTTAACACCACAATCATTATATTGTGTTTTTTCAATTGCGAAATGTACTAGAATTAATATTAGATAAATACTTTAAATTTTATTATTGTTTTTTCCTGTATAAATCTTATCGGAGGAGGAAAAGAGAACGGCATGTTTTCTGCCGCAAACAAAATGGCAGCCTCCTATCGGTGTCAATTTCAAATTACTGTTGTGTCTAATTTGTATTATTTCACTTTGGATTACTTTTCCTCATATCGTATGCAAGTATAACTCTATTTGTTTATTATTTTACCTGCTTTTTAAATTGAATTAACTTTATAATCAAGATTGCTAGTCTAGTCTAACTCTGTTCGCTTACTCTTCTCTCACTGACTCAAAGTGAAAGTAAAGAGACTTCTTAGAATATAAGTTGTCTTCGTCTGCATTAGGTCCCATAATTATAATACAGGTCTAGACTAAACATGGGGAGAAAATGTTGTGTTACGGGTTGCCATTCAAATTATAAATCAACTGATAAAATTACTGTTTATAGACTTCCTAAAAATTTAGAAGAACGTGAAAGGTGGATGAAAGCAATACCCCGTGACAATATCCCAAACACATCAAACACTGTTGTTTGCATCAAACATTTTCCTGAAGGGTTTGAAACAATTTCAGTCAAAGGAAGATTAAGACCAAAAGACCCTCCTTCTATTTTTGATAACATTCCAAGAAGTTTAGTACCAACACCACCACCACTTCCTAGAACAACTACAAAGTCAAGCTCAGCGATACGTTGTCATCAACCAGATGAATTGAATGAATTTATTAAACAAGATGTTGTAGACTTTGATACTTTGTGCTCTTCTATAGCTGGTCGACAATTTCCTTGCGAGATTAATTCTTTTGTAAGCAACAATTGTTTATTCATACAATCAACAGATTACTTGCATTCTTCTGGCATTCCAAGGTTTATGTTAAAAATCAACCCTGATCAAAGCTTCGATGGATATCACGCAGGAGTAAAAACATCAATAACACCGCTTTCAAGAAACAGGATTACAAAAGTTGCACGATGGTCACAACTTGAGGCTTCTTTAGATTATCTTAATTCTTTGGAACTGAATCACAAAAAGTCTGTTTTGTTAGAACAATGTTCAACTTTGAATACAGTTGCAGTAAAACATGTGAAATATTCACCTGATATCATAGTACGAGCTTTTGAATATTTAGCTACTTCCCGATCTTTATATAATCGTCTTCGTGAGGATTTTGGTTTACCAAGCCAAACCACCCTAAACAGAATATCATCTAAAGTAAACAATACCAGCGATTTAACTTTTTTAACAAGTGTCTTTTCTTCCTTAGAGGAACAGCAAAAAAAATATATTTTATTGATAGATGAAGTCTATGTTAAACCTCTCCTAACATATCATGGAGGAAAACTGTTCGGAAAATCTGTTAATAAGCCAGAAGAACTTGCAACAACAGTTTTAGGGTTTATGTTAGTTTCACCTTTTGGTGGTCCATCATATTTAATTAAAATGCTGCCTGTGCGTAACCTGGACTCACAATTTATGTTTGATCAAACAAATGAGCTATTGAATAATATAAAAAAAGCAGGTGGAACTGTAGTATCTATCATTTGTGATAATAATAGAATCAATCAATCGTTTTTCTAATTATTTTCTTTAGAATCTCCTTGGAAGACAACCGACAATATATTTTTATTATACGATTTTGTACATATAGTTAAAAACATAAGAAATAACTGGCTCACAGAAAAAACGGGACAACTTGTTTTTGAGGATAATGGAGATGAATTTACAGCTAAATGGGAACACATACAGAAACTACAGCAAATGGAAGATGAAAGTCTAGTGAAGATGTCAAAATTAAATTATCAGTCTGCTAATCCCAAACCTATTGAGAGACAAAAAGTTCAAACCTGTCTGAATGTTTTCTGTGAGGAGACTAAGGTAGCATTAATAGAACACCCTGGAATGCAAGATGAAAATGTGGACGGAACAGTAAATTTTATATCTAAGGTAATTGAATTTTGGAAAATTATGAATGTAAAATCACGCTTTGAAGACAAACGATTCAAAGATCCATTACGCGCAGCCATTTCTACTGATAAAGATTTAGGATTAAAAATACTTAAGGATTTTTCTGATTTTGCTTCTCAATTACAAAGCCAACAGGGTAAAAGAGAGAAAAAATTTACTCGTGATACTTCTTTAGCCATTCAACATACATGTAAAGGAATTATTGAACTAACAAAGTATTTATTGGAGTCTTCTGAATATGTTCTTCTTGGAAAATTTACAACTGATCCCATAGAAAAAGCTTTTGGTAAATTGAGACAAGGCAGT
>NC_088371.1:26421795-26484295 GCF_034508935.2 Berghia stephanieae
GAATGATGACGTAAGTATGAGTCACTTGGATAAAAGAAGCGAAGATATTGGAAATAATGACGTCATCGAATTGAAAGATGGCGTCACTCGTGGACGCTTGGAAATGGACAGCGTGAGTGGTAACGGATTAAAAAACTACAAAAATATAAAAGAATTGGATAGTGAACACATTTCCTTACAAGCAAAACAGAACGGGGGGAAGGAAAATACCAGAAAAGTGCCTGAATGTGAGACTACACTTGAAGAGGAAGACGTTACAGAACATATACTGGACAAGAAAGACGAAGAAAAACATCAATATTCGCAAGGTACGTAATAATAATAATAATAATGCTGAAAACTTATATAGCGCTATAACTCCGAGACACCAGACACGTACTGGAAGTATTACTGCTGTATTAACTAAAATGATTAAAAATAAAAAGTGAAGCCGTTTCTACGCCTGAAAAAACAAAAACAAAAAGAGGTTGGGGATAACTGTGTCGGCAAAGCATCGTTTTGGGTCAATGACGCAATGCGACAAGATTATTTGTTTATTTCCTTATCACTTAAAATCTGCCCTTACCATAGTTGACCCCGCGGGTTTTTGCAAACAATATTTCAAAATTTTGCACAGAAAATGATGAATTTTGCAGAAGAAAATAAGTAAATTTAGCAGGTTTCTAAATATTTTGTATCACACCTAACAACTAACTACATGCAACCCATATCCCCGCGGAAATAAGCAATTTCAAACTCAAAATTATTCAAAATTATGGGACAAAAAATGGCAAATTTTGCCAGAAATTATGCTATTTTGGTAATAGGCACAAAGTTGGGAAAACAAAATTACAATAAAAATCTTCATCACCACGGGGAACGCAAATTTCGCAAAAATTAAAAAAAAAGAATCAAAGAATTTGTCAAAAATTTGAAAAACGTGCAGATTTTGCGGTTGCAACGTAAATAAAAAAATACGACCGCGAGCTGTGAAAAAAACCGCGGGGCCAGCATAGATACTTTCATCAGAGCAAAAGTGACCCATTCACAATCAGGTATAAATAGAACGGGAATGATGTCACTTCGGTCTTTATTATTGTTATTGTTAACTGTATTAACGTTCAAGGTGACCTACACCTTACATAGTTTTGTGTATTGATTCGTTATTCAGCAGTGGAAAAAAAGGTGTGCGACGCATGTCTGTCCACACTTTATGAAATGGATATGTAAATGTAAACAATGATCGTAAATCGGTATTCTGTAATCATGAACCTGAACGTTAGAACAAATTTTAAGCTTATTCACTTACACACTTCCTCCACTTAAGATAAATGGCTCGATGAGAGCGAGTTTTGTTTCTTAAACTTAAAAAATCTTAAATCATTTCCCTGATTCTGATTGTTCTGACATTACGTTCGATATTCTTTAACTAGTTCATCAGGAAGAAATACCCGATCGATGGAGTGGGTCACAGCACTGCCAAGTACTTTACCAGTGGATAGTAAAGCGCACTTTACCAGTGGATAGTGATGCATATGAGCCGCATTCAAAATACCTAGGGGTGACGCTGGACCGCAGTCTTACCTATCGGGTGCATCTCGAAGGAGTTGCCCTGAAGATAGAGAAACGCAACAGTCTTCTGAGGAAGCTGACTACGGACAGAGATGCATATACGAGATGGAAGTCGGTTTGGACGAATTCAGTCCCTCGTGGGGGCGGGGACGTATACTCATCTGAGCTTGGTGAGAAGTTGTCAGACTTTGATATCAGTAAGAGGAGACACTGGGTGACTGCATATCGGCTTCGGTCAAGGAGCTGCCTCACAGCAAGTGCGCTTCATCAGTGGGGACTTTCCACCTGTCCAACATGTACCCGATGTGGCCAAGAACCCGAAACAGCAGAGCATCTAGTTGAACGGTTTGTTGTGACGATGCTACAAGGCGGGTTTGCGACGGTGCACGAATGCGGACTGGACTTTGCTGATTGGGTCGATTGTCATAACATAGTAGTGTGAGAACCATAAGAGGCTACTGCTATACTATCGTACTCTTGGAAAAACACATATTTAAAAATCAGGCCTGAAAACTCATCCTTCAAATATCGATCGATTTGAATGACTCTCATCTTGGTGAAAACTAAAATTCTCAAACCCGGGACTTCGGCGAAAAAATTGTTTTCGGTTATCGGGCCTGCTATATGTGTCAGTGCATGACATAATCAGTAGGAAATATGAACTTTTTGGATTTGCATTTTTTTTTTTCATTTTCTGAAAAATATGCTCACTAGAGCATTTTAATCTTTATTTGAAGTAAATCGCGTGATTTCTCATGAAGTTATTGTCAGATGTATGGGAAAGGTATCCAACAACTTTTCTCAAATTTCATACTTTTTCAACTAAAAAATATTTAGAAGTGAAATTAAGCTTTATTATTTCCCGAAGATGTAGAAAAAGGGTTGATTTAATCATTTATGACAAGAATTCATTTTTGATAAAAATTGACCTTCTAACTAAACTTGACAATATCTCAGTTCAAATCTTTTCACCGTCCAACTGATTATGTCATTCACTGTAACATATATGTGTCTAGGTTATAGTAAAATACAGTGTAATTCTGATCAAGCTAACACCGCCGACCGGAGATGTTGATTGACTTTAAACAAGGGTGACTTTATCCATTATGAACGGAACACACTGAGATAACAGAACATCTGGGACCACCAAGAGGCGTTGACTTTTAGCGGAAGTTGACTTTAAGTGTGTTAACTTTATGTAGATTCCAATGTAAGTGTTTTATTTAAAAACAAAACCAAACCTTCCAATAATTTAACCATCATTATTTCTAATCAAAATCAAGGTTATATATGCTGTTTTTCTTTTTCTTTCTTTCTTTCTTTTTTTATTCTTTATTTGTTTGTTTGTTTTTTTTTTGTTATGAGCGACGTTTAGCCTATCTTTATTTGTAAATATAGCGTGACGGTCAAAAATTAGGAATTCTCAGTGTGGTCACGGTGTCTTTACTAGCTACTCATAGTTAATGACGGCCTAATGCAGTGAACATTAATTTTTCACGCCTAATAAAATTAGAATATAAAACGATGGTAGTGTTTAGCAATAATTTAACGGTTTGATAATAGATGTAAATTGTTTTATTTTTTCTTCATGGTTTAAGAGTTTGATAACAAGAAATATGAATATATGTCTTAATCTTGAGATTTTATATACCTAGTGCAATATCCACTAAACGTACTCAAAACGCTTTACAAGAGGTCCCAAGCCAAAAATAACACTTGACATTCAGAATTAGATATGACACTTGAATTACGCTATTACAACAGTCAAAAACTATTTAGAGATTAAAAAATAAAGAAAGATCGAGATGCTTAAAACGTAATGTTTCGGCCCAAAATTCTTCCTCGGTCAACAAAAAAGGAAATTTAATGATTAAATAACAAAAAAAAAAACCAAAAACAAACAAACAAAAAACCAAAACCAAAACAAAAACAAAAAGAACCCCCCCCCCAAAAAAAAAAAAATACAAAAAAAAAACACCACAAAAAAAACAAAAACAAAAACAAAAACAAAAAAAAAAAATAAATAAATACAAAACCCAGTTGATTTTTTTTCATGGCTGAGGAATGCATTTGAAACACATTACGTATCAAGTATTTCGTCTTTTTAAATCTGTTTTATTCCATTACGCTCAATACTGTTTACAGTTCACAATTTCTAACAGCTTAGTTTTGTCTTTGACTCGCATAACAACAGTCAAAATTTAATGTGTTGACTTCTAATGGCGGCTATGTGGTCATATGGTATGACACTCGATTTCAGATCGGAAGGCCCTGGGTTCCAGCCTCGCTCGGCGCATAGTCGAGTCCTGGGAAAAAGGCTCTTTACTCACATTCTTTCACCGTACTCAGGTGTAAAATGTGTACATGGCCGTTAACAGCGTTGTCTCAGTCTAATAAAATTGTAATATCTCCTAACAGGCTTCAGTCATGTCTCATTCTTCATGTTATGTGTTGCTGTCAGTCAGGGATCCTTTCTAAAGCGCTCTGCTCACGTTTGGTGGGTATTGCTCTATATAAAAGCCCGTTAATAAAAAAATGTCCTCACTCCTCAGGCCCCCCTTGGTTCAAATCCAAGCGTTACATCCTGTCCTTCATCTTGTTTGGAGGGATTTTGAACATTTACCTCCAGAGAGCAAACCTCAACATCACTATTGTATGCATGGTAAATCACACAGCGACAAATACAGAAGTTACAGTTGGTAAAAATCTGTTACCAATAGCATCGCAACTACACAGCGAGTATACTAGCTCAGATAGGTATGTCACTGGTATCAGTATAGATAGATTAATTAGATACATATTATATCGATATTTTGATTTTTGGGTGTTTTGTTGTTGGTGGTGGTTGTGGTGATGATGATGATGATTATGAATGCCATGATGATGATTATAGATTATTGTAAAGACAGACGATATGATAGAGTTGTATAGTGGTAGTTTTATTACATGTACATAAACCCCAACATGGATAACAACAACGACGGAAAGGGAAGGAAGTTACATAAGAATAAACAAAAAGCCTGTAATAATACATGGGACATAACTCTGTCATTACTATACATACCGTAACAATTACGCGGTTATTTCCCATTCATTACATTTTAATGACGACGACGACGACGATGATAATAATGATGATGATAGTGATGATGGGGATGAGGAGGAGGAGGAAGAGGAGGAGGAGGAGGAGGAGGACGAGGAGGAGGAGGAGGAGGAGGAGGAGGAGGAGGAGGAGGAGGAGGAGGAGGAGGAAGAGGAGAGTTGGACGGTAGTGGTTGCGGTGTTGCTGTTGTTGGTTGTGATGATGATAATTATGTTTGATGATTCACCATTTTTCTTTTTCCTCCTCCTCTTTCCTCTAGCGATGGGTTTGTTTCAAACAACACAAGAGATCACCATGGAGATGACCAGCCATCAACTGTGTACACAACAGATGGTGGAATGTCACGGACAGACAGTTGTGTGGACATTGACGAGAAAGAAACGGAGGTGAAGTCTCTCTCTCTCTCTCTCTCTCTCTCTCTCTCTCTCTCTCTTTCTTTCTCTCTCTCTCTCTCTATCTTTCTCTCTCTTTCTCTCCCTCTTACTCTCTCTTTTCTTCTCTCTCTCTCTCTCTATCTCTTCTCTCTCTCTGTACTCATTCTCTCCCGCGTCTCTCAAACACACTTTTGTCAACACCTATTTAAGCCTTAAATTTATGTCTTCACAAATCATTTTTATCGATAGATGTGTTGGGATTAGGAACTTAAAAAAAACATAGGCAGATATCTCTTTCCACGGAGCTGATCAAGAAGGTGGTTTCATGTTGAATTTGAAATGTTTGATATCACAATTAATTGAACTGGTAACCCCCCCCCCCCCAACAAAAAAAACAAAACAAAACAAACAAACAAACAAAAAAAACAACAAAAAAAAAACAACAAAACAACAACAACAAAAAACAACAACAACAAAACAAAACAAAAAACAAACAAAACAAAACAAAAAACAAACAACAAAATAAAAAACAAAAAATGCCACGACTCAATTAATACAGAGTTAATGAACAAAAGTCAGATTTTTTTGGGATGTTTATTTTTTGTCGTGTATTTTTTTCTTGCTTTGTTTGGCACCTTTCATACACACTTGTTCAGATCTTTATCTTACACCGGTGCCTACTCATTGATTTCTTAGTTTACGAACAATATACTGATCTATGTGCGTGATTAAAAAAAAAAAATTTTTCCTCGCATTACTGTCTTCGAAACATTATGATCATAATATCAGATAATTTTTGAAACATAAATTTTTTTCTCTACGTCATGACACGAGAGCTCAGCTGATCGCTGGTTCGGAGGTGCAAGTAAGTGAGTAAGTAAGTAAGTAAATAAGTAAGTAAGTTAGTAAGTCTCACATAGGCTTCAAAGGTCTTAGGCTTATCTAACTCTTACTCATAATGGGGAATATTTTTTACCTATCGCCCCCCCCCTCCACCCGTACCCACAGGATGGCCCTCTACACTGGAATAAGGAGACACAAGGACTACTCTTAGGTTCAATCCTATGGACCTACATGCTCATACATATCCCAGACGATGCCTTATGAGCTTTAGAGGCAGCGTGGCTCAGCGGTACGGCCTTTGCTTCATACCCGAAAAGTACCGAGTTCGATAACCCGCCGTTGATCTGTGTGACCTTGGGCAAGTCATCTCACCCTAGCTCAATTTGCGGCGCTGCACTGCGGCTGACGCCTGGGTTATTCCAGTCTTCCCCTGGAATAGACCCTAAAGACAAATTTCCCCAATGGGATGAATAAAGCGAATTAAAAAAAATATTTTGTATTAATTTTGATCTATTTAACCTTTATCAGGATGTGAATTTTTCTCTCTCACCTATTCCTCCCACCCCCAACCCTTCCCCAGGATGGTCCTCTAAACTGGGACAAGAAGACTCAAGGACTAGTCTTAGGCTCGATCTATTGGACGTACATGCTCCTGACTATTCCAAGCGATGCCGTGGTTAGCCGCTTCTCCAAGAAACGGACCATCTCATTGTCCATGCTGATGATGACAGGGGTCAATATGCTTATCCCGGTCGCTGCCCCGTGGTCTCCTTGGGCGGTCTTTGCTATCAAGCTGGTGCAAGGAGTGTGTACGGTGAGGATTTTATTCAGACGATGTTTATGATGAGTATGAGTATGGGTTGCAATGCTTTAAAATGAAAATTAAGGAATATTTATGACCAATTGGTTAAAAACGGACTAGTATGTGTCACCGTGAACACAATGAGTGGAATTCAGTCTATGCTTAACTTATAAAATCAGAGTTAAAATAAGGAGGAGGAGGAGGAGGAGGAGGAGGAGGAGAAGGAGGAGGAGGAGGAGGAGGAGGAGGAGGAGGAGGAGGAGGAGGAGGAGGAGGGGGCGGACACAGAGGAAGAGCAGGAGACAGAGGAAGAGCAGGAGACAGAGGAGACAGAGGAGAAGGGGTTGGGTCACCTTGTGCCCCAGACTACCCCGGACAGCACCGGACTATCCCGGACAACCCCGGACTGCCCTGGACTACCCTGGACTGCCCCGGAGAGTGTTTTACTTTGACATTTATTCTCTGTCAATGAATGTTTTATATTTTAGAGACAAAATTATGTCCTTATAGACAAACAATTACGATTGGGACGAGGGTAGAGAACAGAAACACTTGAATGCTTGAAGTGTGCCACACAACTTTATTAACTCAAGACATTACGAACACACACGCCGGCATAACCGACGGACGAACTGACAGTCAAACATTAGTTTAACAGTAAAAAGCGTCATAATAAGACAGCCCAGACACTCAAGGGGACAACCCAAATAAAACATAAAAGCGGTGGCGGCTCGTGTCTTTCTAGATTGGGCAGGCATTACTATTCCCCCCCCCCCCCCTCACCCCACCCCCAAACCCACCAACCATGATAGGTACTCTCTATGATGCCGATCATCATAGCTTGTCGCTCCAACACCGAACCCACTCCACAGCATCTGTGGAGCAGACTCTTAGGTCATGGTCAGTGCAGCTGGGCCCATCCTGGCATTCTCAAAGGATGTGCTCCATGGTCTGCTCTGGACATCCACATGTACACAGTCCCCACTTTTTCATGCTTCCAGCTGTTCTCCCAATTTTTGCCCATGATCTGTTCAGTGTTACCCATTCATTTCTGGGGAGCTCAGTTCCATAGGACAGTTCTTCTCTCGGATCTTCAACGGCTTCATTTGCATGACTGTCCCACTCCCTCCACGTGGAAAGCCTGTATACAGCTTCTTGGTCAGGGTTAATGGTTTCTTCCGTTATGAAGCTCTTTCTCGACTTCGGTCGACTTGTCTTTGGGTTGTGGTCATGGAGGGGGTGCCTTGGGTCCATTTCCTGTTTATATTTCTGGGCTTTGGAAGCACTGGCTCTTCGAATGTGGGGAGGTGCAATGCCAGCCAGCCGATGGAGGACTGGAACTACAGTCGGTTTCAGGTTACCAGTAATGATCCGGTAGGTGTTATGTAGCTCAGGGTAAATCTTTCTGGCATGGCAAGATCTTGTCCAGACTGGTGAGGCGTATTCGACTGATGAATAGCAGAGGGCTAGTGCGATTGTCCTGACTGTTTTTTGATCTGCTCCCCATGTAGTGTTTGCCAGTTTTCTAACGAGGTTGTTTCCTGTGGCCACCTTTGCTTTTGTTTTCTTTGTGTGCTCAGAGGACAATGTGCGGTCTAAGGTGACACCGAGGTACACGGGGAATATGTTGTTCTCCAATATGTTCACATTCCAGGAGATATTCAGTTTCCTTTTGGCTTGGTGGTTTTTTAGATGGAAGCACACACTTGAGTTTTTCCTGGGTTGGCATTTAGTGCGTTCTTTAAATAATACACAGAGAGTGTCTTCAGGGCGTCTGTTAATCTCTCCTCAATGGTCTTCAAGTCATAGGCTCGGGATACAAGACACAGATCATCAGCATAAAGAAACCTCCGGATGCTCTCACATTCAGATTGGTCGTTGGTGTAATGTTGAAGAGGATAGGTGCAAGTACCGATCCTTGAGGGAGTCCATTCTTTTGTGATCTCCATCTGCTTTTCTTCCCATCCATTTCCACAAAAAAGCGACGGTTTGACATAAGGGATTTTATTATTGCAACTACTTTTGTGTTACGAGTTACTCTTGTAACCTTAAGGAGCAGTTATCTGTGATTTACTGTGTCATAGTCAGCTGTCAGGTCCACGAACACAGCCCTGTAATTTTTTTGTTCTCATAGCCATCTTCGATGTATTGTGTCAAGTTCAAGAGTTGGTCACAGCATGATCTTTCATGAAACGAGCTTGGTCAGGTGACAGATGTTCTTCTACTGTTTGGGAAATCCTGGCTAGTATCATGCGTTAATATACTTTGTACAGTATGCAGAGGAGGGATATTGGTCTGTAGCTCTGCTATTTGGGTCTTTTCCAGGTATAAGTAGGTCTATCACTCTTGCTAATCGCCAAAGCCTTGGTATTGTGCATGATTCAACACAGCTGTTGATATGACTTAGTAACCATGTTTTTGTTGTGGGACCGAAATGCTTTATCATTTCTGCAGTTATGCCATCTAGACCAGCCGCTTTACCAGGTTTGGAGTGTTCAAGAGCTGATTCCAATTCTTCGATGCGGAAAGGGTCTACTTTCTGTTCACTTCCTTGGGCGATCTTTTCCATTTCCCTTTTCATTTCCGTAAGTTTGCCCTTTTCTCTGTATGTTGGGTTTCCATTTCTGATAAGTTGATTTGCTACATCGTTTGGTGTTACAGCTGCTACCCTGGTTTGTTTGTTATTTTCTGTATTTAGTTTTTTTATAGTTGACCAGGCTGTCTTGCTGTTGTTGGTCATGTTTGTGCTGGTTATCATTTCCTTCCATCTTTCTGATTCTGTTTCGGCAATGGAAGTCATTAAGGTGTCACCAAGTCGGACAGTTTCTTCAACAAATGGATCCGTTTCTTAAGCCTCCACTTACTGTTTATAAAGTTCCTTCTGTCTTGCTATAGGCATGGTATATAGGATTTCCTGTAGCCTCTAGGTATGCGTTTTTTGGGATTCTCCAAATAAGCTTCTGGAACTGGTCGTAGTTTTTTGGAACTGGATCGATGGTACTGATGCTGTCATTTATATCTGACGAGAATTTTTCCCACTTTGCCTTTCGAAAATTGAATCTGGGTAGATGTTTGCTCTAACGAGGTCTAAGGACTGATGCAAGGCTTGGGTTGTAGCCTCTTCTCCAACGAACACTTGAAAAAGATGGTTTGTCTTTTGCATCATAGAGGAGTGTCAAATTATGTTGGTCAGCCGTTTCCTCAACAGTATCTCCATCTTCGTTGTTATCACTGTATCCCCATTTGGTTCTGTGGCTGTTAAAGTCACCTATCACAATCATTGGTTTCTCACTAGTGGAGGATGTAACTGGCCACTTGAATGGCGTTGGTGGAGGCTTGTAGACAGATATCACATTGAAGTGTCTGCATTCAATTCTGAGAATTTCTACCTCACTTACTGTCATGTCCTGGCTGTATGTCACAATTGATTTGTCTTTGACGTAGATAGCACTACCGTGAATATCGCTGCCAAGTTGTATGACTAGTTGCATGCCAGGAATGTTTGGTGCCACGGTGCGTCTCTTGTGGAAAGAGAACAGACGTAAAAAAAGGAACAACTCGTCTCTTTTATTAAACAATACATTTTCAGTTGAACAAATCTAGAAATACGATTTTGTAAAGTTCGAATCAAAAAGTAATAAAACCATCTCTATAGAAATGTAGAGCCCAACACAAGTCACTAGATCTGGTGAAAAATTACTAGCGATGGAAACCACTGTTAGACCGGGCAGGTCCGCATAGCGTTATATTTACTTGTGTAATTTTAAAAATTGAAATAAAGATTTTTCGAATGGATGGTGATCAGGAAATCAAGTTGAGAAGCAGAACACTGAGCAACATTTTTGGAGCAGACCGGGGTAGTTCGGGGCAGTACGGGGCAGTCCGACAGTCCGGGGCACAAAGTGACCTTTCCGGAGGAGAAGGAGGATGAGGAGGAGGAGACAGAGGCGTAGAAGTAGGAGGAGGAAGATAAGGAAGAGGAGACAGAGGAAGAGGAGGAGGAGCAGGATGAGGAGGAGGAGGAGGAGGATGCGGAAGAGAACAATATTTCCATCGATCTCTCTTACAATTAACGAAAGTTGTCATTGCCTATTGTTGTTTTGTTTTTGTTTTTAAGGGTTTGACGGCGCTTGCAACACATTAAGGTCATATCAGCGCCAGTAAAAAGGAAGAACATGGGAAAGTAAAGAGTTCTAGAATTACAATTAAAGCACAAAAGAAAAGGAGAGACAAAGTGGAATTGGTTCAAATAGGGAACAGATGTAGAATCCAAGAGCACACCGTCAAAAGTACTTAGTTTGAGATCACCTAAAAGTCTCATCCAGACACAAGCACAGGTCCCAACTAAGACTAAGAGGAATATACTCAATGTTTACAAATAATATAATATAATATGTAAACTAAACATAATACAATGCATAACAGAGAGATGATTTACAAGGAAAAAAATATCATCTCCCAAAACTATAACTCTACACTCGACTGTTTCCCTCCCAGCCAAGGAACTCCGGCAAGGGTCAGGACAAAACTAAGTAATCTCATTCCAAGATAATGACAGGAAACAATTGGAAAACGTGTATGGGGGGATAGAAGACACAGCATGTACTTCCCTGCCCACTATGGGAGGTCAGGATCCCCACCCAGTTTGCTTATTGTTAGGTACTCGTTAATTCTTGAATATAGTGGAGTTTCTCAATGGTCACCGGGAACAAATAATATATAGTGTATGCCCTCTGCATTGTTCAACAACTTATAACCAGCAGGAAAATGGCTCTGTGGCTGCTAATATAACGTTTATCTTACAGATAAAGAAAAGGTACAGCTAAATATGCATATTGATGCAACAATCCGCCAGACATTTATAACGTACCAACACACAAAACTATGTGTAACCTTAAACGTGTATAGTCTGATTGATACAATTTAGTGAGAACTACTCAGAAAAATACCAAGCTAAAACAATAACAAAGAGCTCAGTGACGTCAATTTCGTTATATATATATATATATATATATATATATATATATATATATATATATATATATATATATATATATATATATATATATATATATATGATTTATTGTTGTTTCTTTCTCACAGCCCCTGTCCATATTGAGCATTTACGGGATGTTGGGCAACTGGTCCCCGCCCCCGGAAAGGACATTCCTCATCTCCTTCACCTTTACAGGGGCCATGTTTTCTAATGCCATTGTCTTCCCCATCTCTGGCTATCTATGTAAATATGGATTTCTTGGGGGATGGCCCTCTGTTTTCTATGTCTTTGGTAAGTGGCGATTTGGTTTGTTTCTCTTTATTTATTTATCAATTTATTTTATTTATTTATTTATTCATTTATTTTTCATTTATACCATAAAATATTGTGGCTTAATTTTTTTTCATTTTAGCTCATATGGGTCTTCTTATTTGGAGCTAGCCACTAATATCAATCGTTATCTAGAAGTAGCCGCAGTAGCAGTATAGTTGTGGTAAAAGTAGTAGTAATAGTAGTAGTGTAGTAAAGGTACAAAATAATACTGAGCCTGACCCAGGTTCCGATAGCTCAATTGATAGGCTACTTATTTTTTGCGGCTATGTGGTCTCGTGGTATGACACTCGCTTTCGGATCGGAAGGTCCTGGGTTCGAGCCTCGCGCTCGGCGCATAGTTGAGTCCTTGGAAAAGGCTCTTTACTCACATTCTCTCACCGTACTCAAGTGTAAAATGAGTACCTGGCCGTTAACAGCGTTGTCTTTGTCCGAAGAATTGTAATATCGCCTAACAGGCGTCATGTCCCGTCCTCATGTTAAATGTTGATGTTGACCAGGGACCCCTTGTAAAGCGCTTTGAGCACATTTAGTGGATATTACGCTATATAAAGCTCAATTATTTATTTACTTCACAAGCAAAAGGACCAGTATCGATCCCAGGTGCAGTCACCCCCCCCCCCTTCTTGGCCGACTAGCACTGTTTATGTAGGTGGGTATGATTCAGCAGAAAGTACTTTGCGACATTTTAGCATTCTATTCAAAGGGTAGCAAGCAATCTCTTTAACTCTATTGTTCTTTTTCTCAAATTTCTCACCTACAGGGTTTTATGGGATTTTGTGGACTGCAGTTTTCGCGTTCATGTCAGCGGAATCACCCGAGGTTCACTCCTCAATAACTGCTGAGGAAAGGACTTACATCCAAACATCTTTATCTAACACTCTTGTTACTGAGAAGGTACGTGGATAGTGGCTGTCGAAAAACGTTTATATTTTAGTTTTAATGTTTTATACATCGAATCATCAGCATCACCATCATCATTATCACTATCATTATAGATTATTGTAAATCATTATAGATTACTGTAAATACAGACGATAATATGATATTATAGAGTTGTATGGTGATCGTTTTATTACATGTACAGTAGCGCCATCAGGGACAACAACAATGGGAGGGAACTTACATATGAATAAACTAAGGAATGTAACTATACATGGGACATAACTCTGTCATTACTACACATACCATAAAAATTACGCAGTTATTTCCCATTCATTTAAATCATCATCATCCCCATCCTCAAAACAAACCATCTTCTCCAATCACTCATAATCCTCTCTTTAACTTAAATCAGCCACAGACGCCCTGGCGGGCCCTGCTGCGGTCCCCTCCTGTGTGGGCCATCGTCTTCCCCAACTTCAGCTACACCTGGGGATTGTTCCTGCTGATGTCCACCCTGCCGCAGTACATGAAGGAGGTTTTAAAATTCAAGATAGATTCGGTAATTTTTATGGCTAGAATGATGATGATGACGATATGGATGATAATGATGCTGATGACAATGACGATGTGATGAGGATGCTGTATGATGTCAAGATAATAATAATTAGTATCGACTCCTTTTTGTACATATTATAACATTTAATTTTTTAAAGTAATAATCAGTGACAAGTAAAAACTGAAATTTTGCACGGGCTTTCACAGCTATCAAAATTCAGATGGGTGATTTCTTCTCACTAAATTCTCTCAGACCATTAACTTTTGTGTAATTGTACGATTGATACATGAGCACAAATAGTGTGTATTTTATCTAAACACATACTATAAATAACTCAAATGACTCAAACGACTTGACATTAAACACCCACCTACGGAAAGAACCCCTAGGTTTCATGTCTCCATATTTTCATTTCATTCTCGGATGAAACCATGGAGTGCACGGTGTAAATGTGTGTAAAAACATAATTTGTTGTTTGTTTGTTTGTTTGAAATCAATTTCCCAGAACGGTCTGTACACCATGTTGCCTTATTTGGTAATGTTGTTGTTTGGATCTACATCTGGGCAAGTGTCTACCTGGATCATAAGACGTGACGTCATACGACTGGTATGGGTCAGAAAGATTGGGGCGATTATTGGTGAATATTTACCATTTATCATCACCTTCATCATTAATCTCATCACCTTCATCATTAATCTCATCATCATCATCATCATCATCATCATCATCATCGTCGTCACATTCATTTTCATAATTGTTGTCATCCTCATCAATATTAACATAATTCCCATCATAATTCTACACACACACACACACACACACACACACACACATACATAAACACACATAAACACACAATGTTTTTGAAGTGTAAAAAATAAAAGTTCTTGTCCCCAAATAAGTCATTTATTTTCACTGAGACTGTACGAGTTGCGTTTAAAATTCCTTTTCAAGCATTGGGTTTACACTGACATAATACCATAGTTTGTAGACAATTGATCACGAGATATTATGGTAAAAAAAACTTTGCACAGACAAATAATTCCAATTAAGCAGTCGTTCCGATTAAACAGTATTCTATTAAATGACTTTTGTTGTAGTAGGCAAACCTGCACGAAGACCGTTTATTCTTTCTTGACCACCACAACCACAATCCTTACTCCTCAATCCCCAGGCAACTTCCTTCCAGCCTTATTCCTCCTCATCGCCAGCTTCCAGGATTGCACTCAATCCACTATGGCTGTCTTCTTGATTACCTTGGCAGTTGGCTTGTCAGGTAGGTAAATACAGTTCATTCTAACACCAAGAATTCACGTATTGGGCGTACTTGGGCGGTAAACTGATAACAGATGGTGACGGCAATGCAGAGATCAAAACCAGAATCAGTAAGACAAACTAGACATTCACATCCCTCAAACAAATTTGGAGAGCAACAGGATTATATTCCAGTACTGAAATAAAGACCAGGTGGAGATCCCTTGCATCGCCTCAAGTGCCAGCAGGCCCGGAGAGTGAGTGGATTCTTGCACGTTTTACGGAGAAGCCAAAAAAGCGTGGCAGAATCCGAGTGTACCAAAATCTGATGCTCATGGGAGGTGACAACTTATTATGTAGATAACAATACGGTTACTCTCAGCTTCAGCATGCACTGCTGCAGAAGGTGCTGGAATTCGATGTGATAGAATTCGGCAAGTACTGTATTATGGCAATTAAAAAAATATACACATTTACAATCCTCATATTTTTTTATTTTGGAACGTACTATAGAGCTCTTTAGTTATATGTTATTAACGTGTTATTTTATTCAATAATTTTATCTCAATGTTCCTTCTCCATGATATGCATGCGCTGTTTTAACCTTTTTGACCCCCTGTTCTTTATAAAAAGTAGGTAAGGTAAAAATATTAGATTTGCTTTCTTTCTTAATCCCTCTTGACTAAAAAAACGTCAACAATCGTTGACAATGGCAAGACCTAAATTAGAAGCACATGGTGGTGTGGTTGGGCACCTTGAAGCTACCATCTTTCAATCAGAAATAATCAGAACTAAATCAGAAGCTTTCAAGGGGTGGATAAAACTTTCTTTGAATTTTTTTTATTTTGAATTCTTGTATTTTCGAATGTGAACTGTGTCTCCACTGCGTATTCGCAACAGTGAGTGCAAGAATATTAAATTGTATGTATTTATAGTGAACATTATAATTAGTTCGTGATAAGCTAAACTTCTGGGACATTCTCAACACCAGCTTACAGGACAGTAGGCTACACATTCCATCAGCAGCGTGGCGCTATTGGTTGATTTGGTGCCAAGCACCACCTCGACTTTCTTTTCTTTTTTTAAAATCGGAAATAAAAAACAGATTTTTTTCATTTGTTATAAAAACTTATAGCAAGTTTAAGTTTTCATTCCTAATCGTGGCACCACCAATTACTGTGATGATGCCACGCCGCTGCATTCCATCAAGACCACTTTCACTAACGTACTTTGAGAGTCCGCATATCAGCTAGAGATAGGTCAGTACAATAACTAGATGTTAAAATAGTCCTGATCTTATTTACTCCATCCTTCCTTACACAGCTAATTTTTCTTTTGAGATTACCCAAGCACCAACAGTGCAGGACGGTATAGTGAACAATACTGCCAAACTCTGGAAAAACACATCTAATATTTAAAAAATTGGCCAGAAAACTCGTCCTTCAAATATCGATCGATTTAAATGACCTCATCTTGGGAAAAAACTCTCAAACCTGGACTTTGCCAAAGTCCCGGGTTTGTTTCAGTGTCATCATACCTTACTAACTTTTAACTTGAGCTTTTATAGCGCAATATCCACTAAACGTCTCAAAGTGCTTTACAAGGGTCCCTGGTCAACAGCAACACTTAACACGAAGGACGTTACATGGCGCATGTTAGGCGATATTACACTTTTTTTTTCAGAGAAAACGCTGTTAACGACCAGGTACTCATTTTACACCTGAGTATGGTGTGAGAATGTGAGTGAAGAGCCTTTTCCAAGGACTCAACTATGCGCCGACCTAGGCTCGAACCCAGGACCATCCGACCCGAAAGCGAGTGTCATACCACAAGACCACATAGTCGTACCTAGTCCCTTTGACTTCAACTTCATTATGAGTACATTATAATTTTGCTCATCCTTCATACAGGTGTTACCCTCAGTGTCATCTTGTCTAGCCCCTTTGACATCGCCCCAGCTTTCGCCCAGACTATAACAGCCCTAGCAACCGTCTTTGCCGCTGGCAACGGCATTATCACACCCTATGTCGTTGCTGCCATCACTAAAGACGTAAGTATCAACAGGTGTTTTATTTTCTTGTGGGTTCTGTCGGACTCGCCCATACGTGACCAATCATCTTCTAAAACTGAGAAAGGTTCATTATGTTGGAATGAGCCTGATGATGAACAGGATTGCCAGATTAATTTTACAAAAAATTGCCAAAGTCACAGAGAAGTGCCAAATGCCTATCAGGCTGCCATAATAGGTGTCTTAAAACAACACATTATAGATAGCTCGAAGATGACGTCACGCAGGTCTTTGTTATTGTTTTTTTGCCATCCACGTTTATGAGTAATGCTCACTGAACTGTATTAACCTGACCATAAACGTTCAAGGATACACACAGTTTTGTGTGTTGGTCCGTTGTACTTCCGGATGGCAATGTTATGAGCTTCTTAGCCAAGCGCATACCATCTATAGGCAACAGAGTTTTTTCCCCATGAACCAAAAAGGAATGGAATAATCTGCCAAAAGAAATAACGACAGCACCAAGTCATAAACAATTCCTGGCCACTCTGAGCGCCCTCAACATGGCACAGTGCTTGTCGCCAGCATGAAGCCGTTGGCTGCCCAAACGAAGAAGGAGAAGTACGATAGCAATTGCATGATACCCTTTGGATGGACACTAGTAAATGACAAAGTACTTTTCCAGCTTCACAATCAATGCAGGGTCTACAGGTATGATCGTGAGTATAAATTATCTTTTTGGCTGTGAAGTAATTTTTGGTTCTACTTGATTGATGAGTATACTCAAGAGTCAAATTGTGCACGTGTGTGGTTGTGTGTGCAAGTAGCCTACGTGAGTATGGTCTCTCTCTCTCTCTCTCTCTCTCTCTCTCTGTGTGTGTGTGTGTGTGTATGTCCACTATATTATAATTGTATTTTATATTGGCATCAATGTGAACTAAAATGAATTTTCATTTCTTTGGACAATAAAGTTCTATTATTATCATTATTATTGTTATCATTATTATTATTGTTATTATTATTATTATAAAAAAACTTTATAGTCTGCGACCATGTCAAGTTCCAGTTCCACAGTAATCACTTCATATATTGAATTGTAAATACATGCAATATTAATATGCCACTGTGATGATGTCTTTCAGAAAACCAAGTCCCAGTGGCAGACAGTTTTCTTCTTGTCTTCTGGTATGATGGTGATGGGTACCGTTGTCTATTGCATCTTGGGAAGGGCAGACAGACAGCCATGGGCGGTAGCTGTGGAAGAGAAAGAAGTTAAACGTGTGGAATGTGTTGGTCCATCTACCGACAACGGTGGTCAAAAGGATATAGATGAATGTGCTGGTCCATCTACCGACAACGGTAGTCAAAAGGATATAGATGAAGATACAGGACTGCTGGTCTAAAGGTTAAAGTTCATATGTGTAGTTCAAGGCCCTTTTCACTAAAATTTTGAGTCTCGCTGTGGTGGTGAAAAGTTGAGTCCTTGGAAAAGGCTCTTTACTTACTTTCACCAAACACGGGTGTAAAAGTAAAATGTAAACCTGGCTGGTAACAGCCTTTCTCTGTAGTAAAAAAATGTAACAATAATAATATAGCCTTACCGGCATCATGTTTTGTGTTACATGTACAATGTCCCTGTTGGATTGGGACTTCTTGTAAAGCGCTAATTCATTGGGTATTGTGCTGTAATAAAGCTCACATAAAATATACATAAATCAGAGACCAATGGGCGAGATTGACTGCAGATCTCCACTCCAGGAATTGCGTTATTGGTTACAATATCTAAAAACATTAATCAAGTGTGAATGAATACCCTGTACTAGGAATTGGCCGATAATATTGCTAGAGTACGAGAGCAAAAATGAGTATTGGTGATATAAACTATTGTTTGGTGCCATATTGATAAGGGGGCTCAGATCCAGATAGCTCAGTTGGTAGAGCATTCGCTTCAAACGGAAAGGGATCGAGATTGGTCCCGGGTGCAGTCGAGATTTTTTCTGACCCCCCTGTCCACCCAGCACTGATTGTGTAGCTGGGTCTGCTAGATCTGGTGGAAAGTACTTTGCGCTAGACTAGCGTTCTATCCAAAGGATTGCAAGAAATTGCTATTTTCCGTTCCACGCTATAGAAACTGGGATAAACTCTGGCTGTTTGGGCCTCATGGCTCTGAAGCACACTTTTAAAACTTTTTTTTATATTGATAAGTACCTAGGTGCACATATAAGTAGGTCTGACAACAAACACAATTATGGGCCAGATTTAATATTGTTGTAATGGAGTATATTTTGCATTGGTTTGGGAGTATTTCCATTACAACAATAAGACCATAACAATTAGGGTTATCAGACCTGTAAATAAGTATAAGTCAATTATGACCAATGGAGAATACAGTGGAAACCATTTATAACAGCCCCGGTTATAACAGGGATCGGGTATAACAGGGATTTTTCAAATCCCCGTTTTTTACCTCTCTTTGTCTCTATTAAAAATTAACGGTTATAGCATGGCCTCAAATCGGCTATAACAGGGACAATGCCTTTTCACACGGGAACAATCAAGAAGGAAAACTGCTAAATTTTAGGCCTTTTCGCACGATGAGGAACATAGATAACTCTCTCTCTCTCTCTCTCTCATCGTTGTAGGCGTCGTCATAGTAACGGTAGTAATAGAAGTAGTGATAGAAGTTGTAGTAATAATAAAAGTAGTAGTAGTAGTAGTAGTAGTAGTAGTGGTGGTAGTAGTAGTAGTAGTAGTAGTAGTAGTAGTAGTAGTAGTAGTAGTAGTAGTATTAGTAGTAGTAGTAGTAGTATTAGTAGTAATAGTAGTAATAGTAGTAGTAGTAGTAGTAGTAGTAGTAGTAGTAGTAGTAGTAGTAGTAAGTAGTAGTAGCAGTAGTAGTAGAAGTATAATAGATTGCTGGTTGGATGGATTGATGACCAAGTTGATCGACCATGAAGTTCACACTTTCATCACACCCTCACAGCATTTTGTTTATTTATTTTTATGTAATTTTTGTTAACAACGCGTCTGTTCTGTCCCCGAAATGCCAATGTTTACTGTTTTCTCATATAATTTTACGCTGCCAGTCAATTATGTGCTTATTTCCCTTGTATTTCTGATGTAACAGGTATCGGCTATAAAAGGACTTTTGCTCTGGTCCCACCATCCCTGTTATATCAGGTTTCCACTGTAAATTGTTTGTTTGTTTTGTTTTTAAGGGTTTTATGGCGCTTGCAACACATTAAGGTCATATCAGCGCCAGTAAAAAGGAAGAAAATGGGATAGTAAAAAGTTCTAGAATTACAATTAAAGCACCCAAGAAAAGGTAAGACAAAGGGGAATTGGTTCAAATTAGAAACAGGTGTAGATTCCATGAGCACACTATCAAAGTACTTAGTTTGAGATCACTAAAAGTCTCATCCAGACACAAGCACAGATCCCCACTAAGAGGAATACACTCAAATATTTTACAAATCGTATATAATATAAAGAAAACATAATACAATGCATAACAGAGAGATGATTTACAAGGAAAAAAATATCTCCCAAAACTGACTATACATTTGACTGTTTCCCTCTCAGCTAGAGTATCCGGCCAGGGCCAGGACAAAACCAAGTAATCTCATTCCAAGACAAAGACAGAGAGTGAGTTGGAAGACATATATAGGGGAATAGAAGACACAGTAAGTGCCTCCCTGCCCACTATGGGAGGCCAGGAACCCCACCCAGGGAGAATAAATAAAACATTTTGGAATATCCAAAATACTGATGAAGTCAAGGAAAAGTATTAATAAATGAACATTTATTTTTATCCTATTTTTGCCTTTCTTATTTCAATTTTCGTTTGTTTTTGTTTTTAAGGGTTTTACGGCGCTAGCAACACATTTAGGTCATATCAGCACCAGTAAAAAGGAAGAAAATTGGATGGTTTAAACATTCTACATGTACAAAAAAAGGACTTGAGGAAAAAGTAAGAGATATGGGAAATTATTCAAATAGGGAACAGTGTAGTTTCCAAGAGCACACTTTCAGCGCACTTAGTTTGAGATCACTAAAAGTTTCATTCAGACACCAGCACAAGATTCCACTAAGAGGAATAACCATTGTGATAGTCATCTCCCCCCCCCCCTCTTCCTCCGACACACACACACACACACACACACACCAATAAAGTAAATAATAATAAAGTTCCCTTTATTCATTCCCATACGGAAATGTGTCTTAGGGTTTATTCAAAAGGAACACTGGAATAACCCAGATGTCAGTTGCAGCACAGCGCCGCAAATTGAGCTAGGGAGAGGTGGCTTACTGAAGGCCACATAACACGGTGGATATTCAAACTTGGTATCTTTTGGGTACGAAGCAAAGACCATACAGCTGAGCTACACTGCCTTTTTTGTTTTTGTTTTTAAGGGTTTTACGGCGCTTGCAACACATTTAGATCATATCAGCGCCAGTTTTGTTTTGTCTTTAAGGGTTTTACGGCGCTTGCAACACATTTAGATCATATCAGCGCCAGTTTTGTTTTGTCTTTAAGGGTTTTACGGCGCTTGCAACACATTTAGATCATCAGCGCCAGTTTTGTTTTGTCTTTAAGGGTTTTACGGCGCTTGCAACACATTTAGATCATATCAGTGCCAGTTTTGTTTTGTCTTTAAGGGTTTTACGGCGCTTGCAACACATTTAGATCATATCAGCGCCAGTTTTGTTTGTTCTTTAAGGGTTTTACGGCGCTTGCAACACATTTAGATCATATCAGCGCCAGTTTTGTTTTGTCTTTAAGGGTTTTACGGCGCTTGCAACACATTTAGATCATATCAGCGCCAGTTTTGTTTTGTCTTTAAGGGTTTTACGGCGCTTGCAACACATTTAGATCATATCAGCGCCAGTTTTGTTTTGTCTGTAAGGGTTTTACGGCGCTTGCAACACATTTAGATCATATCAGCGCCAGTTTTGTTTTGTCTTTAAGGGTTTTACGGCGCTTGCAATACATTTAGATCATATTAGCGCCAGTTTTGTTTTGTCTTTAAGGGTTTTACGGCGCTTGCAACACATTTAGATCATATCAGTGCCAGTAAAAAGGAAGAAAATGGGACAGTAAAAAGTGCTAGAATTACAATTAAAACACAAAAGAAAAGGTTAGACCAAAGGGGAATTGGTTCAAATAGGGAACAGATGTAGATTCCAAGAGCACACCGTCAAAAGTAATTAGTTTGAGATCACCTAACAGTCTCATCCAGACTCAAGCACAGGTCCCAACTCAGAGGAATACACTCAAATGTTTACAAATCATATAATATAATATGTAAACCAAACATAATACAATGCACAACAGAGAGATGATTTACAAGGAAAAAAATCATCTCCCAAACTATAACTATACATTCGACTGTTTCCCTCCCAGCCAAGCAACCTCGGCCAGGGGCAGGACAAAACTAAGTAATCTCATTCCAAGACAAAGACAGGAAACAATTTGAAAACGGGTATGGGGGGATAGAAGTCACAGCATATACCTCCCTGCCCACTATGGGAGGTCGGGATCACCACCCAGAAATCATATGTTTAGAAATAATAAAAAATAAAAATAACAGTGCATAACAGAGATTTACAAGAAAAAAAAAAGAAAAATAATCACATCCCAAATCTATAACTATCCATTTGTTTCCCTCCCAGCCAGGGTCTGGACAAAACTTAGTAATCTCATTCCAAGACAAAGTCAGAAAGCAATTGGAAAACAGATACAGGGGGATAGAAGAGACAGCAAGTACCTCCCTGCCCACTATGGGAGGTCGGGAACCCCATCTAGTGAGAAAAAGTAAATCAAAGGAGAAAGGTTCAAATACTGTTTGTTTGCTTGTTTTTAAGGGTTTTACAGCGCTTGCAACACATTTAGATCATATCAGCGCCAGTAAAAGGGATGAAAATTGGATAGTGAAAAGATTCTAGATGTACTTGAGGAAAAAGTAAGACAAAGGGGAGTGGTTCAAATAGGGAACAGATGTAGATTCCAAGAGCACACCATCAATGTACTTAATTTGAGATCACCTAAATGTCTCACACTAACACCAGCACAAGATCCCACTAAGAGGAATTCACTTAAATGCTTACATTCAAAATAAATATAATACATAACAGTGAGATATGTGTTTTTATGTTTTTAAGGGTTTTTCGGCGCTTGCAACACATTAAGGTCATATCAGCGCCAGTAAAAAGGAAGAAAATGGGATAGTAAAAAGTTCTAGAATGACAATAAAGCATCCAAGAAAAGGGAAGACAAAGGGGAATTGGTTCAAATAAGAAACAGGTGTAGATTCCAAAAGCACTCTATCAAAGTACTTAGTTTGAGATCACTAAAAGTCTCATCCAGACACAAGCACAGGTACTCGCTAAGCGGAACACACTCAAATGTTTTACAAATCATATATAATATAAAGAAAGCATAATACAGTGCATAATAGAGAGATGATTTACAATGAAAAGAATATCATCTCCCAAAACTAACTATACATTCGACTGTTTCCCTCTCAAGGGCATCTGGCCAGGACAAAACCAAGTAATCTCATTCCAAGACAAAGACAGAAAGCATGTTGGAAAACAGATATAAGGGGATAGAAGACACAGTATGTACCCCCCTGCCCACTATGGAAGGAACAGAGATAATTTACAAGGAAAAAAAATATCATCTCCCAAAACAATAACTATGCATTTGACTGTTTCCCTCTCAGTCAAGCACTACGGCCAGGGCCAGGGCAAAACCAAGATTAGTTTTTTTTAGTTTTTTTTAAAAAAGGGTTTTACGGCGCTTGCAACACATTAAGGTCATATCAGCGCCAGTAAAAAGGAAGAAAATTGGATAGAAAAAGTTCTAGAATTACAATTAAAGCATCCAAGAATAAGGCAGACAAAGGGGACAGATGTAGATTCCAAGAGCACACCATCAGTGTACTTTGAGATCACCTAAAAGTTTCATCAAGACACAAGCACAGGTCCCTACTAGGAGGAATACCCTCAAATGTTTACAAATCATATATAATACAAAAATAAAACATAATACAGTGCATAACAGAGAGATCATTTACAAGGAAAAAAAATATCATCTCTCAAAACTAACTATACATTTGACTGTTTCCCTCCCAGCCAAGGTATCCGACCAGGGCCAGGACAAAACCAAGTAATCTCATTACAAGACAAAGACAGAAAGCAATTGGAAAACAGATAAGAGGGGATAGAAGACACAGCAAGTACCTACCTGCCCGCTATGGGAGGTAGGAACCCCACCCAGTTCAATGTACTTAGTTTGAGATCATCAAGTCTCATCCGAACACAAGTACAAGTCCCCACGAAGAGGAATACACTCAAATGTTTACAACTACTGTATATATTTAAAACAAAAATGTAACAGTGCATAACAGAAGATGATTAACAAGGAAAATAAATATCATCTCCCAAAACTATAGCTACACATTTGACTGTTTTCCTCCCAGTCGAGGATCTTGGCCAGGGCTAGGACAGAACCAAATAATTCCATTCCAAGGCAAAACAAATGATACATTCAAATAAAAATGCAGACTTTTTCTTTTAATGCGTAAAATCAATTAAAATATATGGAGATTGGCAGATTAAAAAAATATGCAGTCATAAAAATATGATAAAAGTTATAATTTCATGCAAAGGTAAAGATAAAATCACAGTTTTTTAAATCACAATATAGAATAGTCATGGGTACCATGTAAATATAATGCCCCCAACATAAAGGCATCTTTGTAAACATATCAATTCCGGGTCAAAGACAATTGATTATCTTAGTTTTAGTTTAGAGGTTTTATTGCATTGCAAAGTCAAAGAGACCAAACTCATACAGGTAAATTATGGAAAACCATCGGTTTTTTTAGACGTAAGGATGACTACTACTAACATCAAACAAATCTTAAGACGATTGTGCACCCTTTGGTATGTTTTACATAATTTTGTAATATTTCTCTTTTGGGAGTCCCGATAGCTCATTTGGTAGACCACTCACTTTACAATCAAAGTGATCAAGATCGATCCTGGGAGCAGTCGAGATTTTCTTCTGACCCCACTGTCCACCCAGCAGTGATTAGGTAGCTGGGTTTGTTAGATCTGGTGGAAAGTACTTTGCAATAGACTAGGGGAATGGAACAAATAGGGAACAGATGTAGATTGCAAGAGCACACTATCAGATTACTTAAATGTTTCATTCAGACAAGAGCAAGATCCCACTAAGAGGAATACACTCAAATGATTACAGATCATATGTTTAAAAAAAAGGAACAATACACAACAGAGAGATGATTTACAAGGAAAAAAATATCACCTCCCAAAATTCTTACAATACATTCAACTGTTTCCCTCCCAGCCAAGGACTCCGGCAGGGTGAGGACAAAACTTAGTAATCTCATTCCAAGACAAAGAAAGAATGCAATTGGAAAACAGATACAGGGGGATAAAAGATACAGCAAGTACCCCCCTGCCAACTATGGGAGGTCAGAAACCCCACCCAGGTACATAATAATAATATTAAATAATAATTACACTCAATGGCAGCGGTTGAACATGTGTTCTTAAACGTTTCCATATAAAATTACTTCCTGATTTTATGAATATAAAAAAAAACTTATGGATTGTTCTAAAAAAAACCAATTCAAAATTCAACATAAAGTTGGCCTGAGTTATTTTACTTGGAAGAGGAAGTGCGTTCTTAAATGTCTCCATATAAAATCTAATCACAATATTATAAAAATTAAATACCTAGTCTATACAAAAAAATTATGAATTAAACAAAACTTAAAATTTGACATGGTGTCTGGTGTACCAATATACTTAATCTCAAGCATAAAAATATTGAAGTATACTGTAAAAATATTAAAATTTTAGAACTTAGAACAATAAATATTTGACTTTAGGTTTGGCTGTGACATTGTAAATGAAAATACAAAAACAAAAACAAAAAAAAAAAAAAAACAAAAAAAAAAAAAAAAAAAGAAAAAGAAAAAAGAGAGAAAACAAAAACAAACAAATACCCCCCCCCCCCAAAAAAAAAAACCCAATAAAAACAATACAAAGCAAACACCTAAAGAAAAATAAAAATAAATGAAAACAACAAAAACAAATCGAAACCAAAAACAAACAAAAAATAAATATAAATAAAAACCCAACAGAAACTAAACAAAATCCAATACAACATTCTGTAAGAAATAATTATTCAAATAAATAAAAGCATAACGAAAAATAAACCAACCCTGAATCAACAACAATGACAAAAAAAGTCATCTTGTGTCATTCAGAGTGATTAAGGTTAGTCATTTGAACACAGCTATTTGTGTCTGGTTTGTTTTTTTTATTTTGTTTTTAAGGGTTTTACGGCGCTTGCAACACATTTAGGTTATATCAGCGTCAGTAAAAAGGAAGAAAATGGGATAGTAAAAAGTTCTAGAATTACAATTAAAGCATCCAAGAAAAAGTAAGACAAAGGGGAACTGGGAACAAATAGGGATCAGATGTAGATTCCAAGAGCATACCATCAATGTACTTAGTTTGAGATCACCAATAAGTCTCATCTGGACACAAGCACTGCCCCCACTAAGAGGAATACAGTCAAATGCTTACATTATAAATTATAACAAATATAATAATACATAACAGAGATGATTTACAAGGAAAAAAATATCATCTCCCAAAACAATAACTATGCATTTGACTGTTTCCCTCCCAGCCAGGGCCAGGACAGAACCAAGCAATCTCATTCCAAGACAAAGACAGAATGCAAGTTGGAAAACAGATATAGGGGGATAGAAGACACAATAGGTACCTCTCTGCCCACTATGGGAGGTAAGAACCCCACCCAGTTTTTGTCTGGGGACTTTGAAAGGAACAGTAGTTGATAATAGGAAATAACGGCTGGAAAGACTTGGTATAAATGAGATGAGTTAACTGGCTCATATAGACGCAGCATCTTTCTTTTTGTTTTTTGTTTTTAAGGGTTTTACGGCGCTTGCAACACATTTAGGTTATATCAGCGCCAGTAAAAAGGAAGAAAATGGGATGGTAAAAAGTTCTAGAATTACAATTAGAGCACCCAAGAAAAAGTAAGACAAAGGGAACTGAGAACAAATAGGGATCAGATGTAGATTCCAAGAGCATACCACCAATGTACTTAGTTTGAAATCACCTACAAGTCTCATCCAGACACAAGCACAAAATCCAACAAAGAGGAACACACTCAAATGCTTACATTATACATTCAAAATAAAAATAATAATACATAACAGAGAGATGATTTACAAAGAAAAAAATATCATCTCCCAAAACCATAACTATGCATTTGACTGTTTCCCTCCCAGCTAGGACTCCGGCCAGAGCCAGGACAAAACCAAGAAATCTCATTCCGAGACAAAGACAGAAAGCATGTTGGAAAACAGATATAAGGGGATAGAAGACACAGTATGTACCTCCCTGCCCGCTATGGGAGGTCAGGATCCCCACCCAGACGCAGCATCTTTCTTTTACCCTGTGTAGAATAAAGATGCCTGTTATTGTAAAAACACTATCAAATAGGTGAAAATTACCATAATGTTATTGGCTTACCACTTTCCATTATTTGAAAAAAAACCCCAACAAAACAAACAAATTTGAGTTTTTTATATAGCGCATTATCCACTAAACGTACTCAAAGCACTTTACAAATGGTCACTGACCAACAGCAACATGTAGAACGAGACGTTTAAACACTATATTCTTCTCATAACATTTGAGCTTTTATAAAGCGCAATATCCACTAAACATGCTCAAAGCGTTGTACATTCTTGGTTTTTCACTTTCCATTATTTAAGCACTACATTCAGTTCATAATAACATTCCCCCTTGACTTCCCATTTTCCATTTTTTAAATATTACAAATCACATAGCTGCATTGCTCAAATTTCACTTTCCAATAATATATAAATACATTCATTTAATTACCACATTACAAAAAGGGCTCTATAAAATGTAACATCTTTTAAACAGCATCTATCAAATTCTTATCTCAGTAGAAAGTTAGAACAATTGTATTAGAGAGAAAAATAGGCAAAGACATTACCACAAAAATCTCAAACACGTAAATCTCAAACACATGTGAATTCTATTCCCTCTATATTTATTGAGTTATTGCACTGGCAAATGAAAATCTCGAACACTATCAGAGGCTAACAAGGAAATCTCGAACAACATGGACGTGAACTCTCGCATTTGTTGATAAAATTATTTTGCCTTATCTCTGAATTGAACGAAAAAAACAAACCAGCCATCGTTCTCTATGTGGTCTTAAATGTATTAGTTAATTTGTTAAGCATGCGTGTGGAGTAAGAGAGAGAGTGTGTGTGTATGTGTGTGTGTGTACGAAACATGTGTTTGATGCACGTGACACCTCAGTGTATTGTGTACCAGAACCAGTGGGGGCTAGTGAGGCAATGATGGCATGAGGCTGTTGCTGTTATTGTATTAAAATCAAAGAAACTCAGCATTTAATTTTGACATTTTCCACTCAAGAACAAACCATCATCTTTACTCTTTCTTCCCCTCCACCATCCGACTTGAAGCTCCCTACCAACCACTTGTAAACAAGCCATTTCGACTGATGACTTCAAAAAAATCGCTCCCCGCTTCCCTCTAAAACCTTTATTACTATTACTGAAAAGATGGGTATACAATCTTCAGACTGAAGCTTTGGTCTTAATGGAAGAATAAGAATAAGAATATGAATAAGAAGAAGAAGAAGAAGAGGAAGAAGAAGAAAAAGAAGAAGAAGAAGAAGAAGAAGAAGAGATTAGGGGTGGGGAAGATAGGATAAGAAGAGAAGCGTGAGAGAGGTCAGTGAGGATTGGTAGGGATTAGGTACTGATTAGTTGGTTAAGACGTCACATGCTGTATGTGTTATCAACAATAGGACGTACTGGTTTTGTCTTCTTATTTTATGTTTTTAAGGGTTTTAGGGCGCTTGCAACACATTTAGGTTATATCAGTGCCAGTAAAAAGGAAGAAAGTTCTAGAATTACAATTAAAGCACCCAAGAGAGAGTAAGACAAAGGGGAACTGGGAACAAAGAGGGGTCAGATGTAGATTCCAAGAGCATACCATCAATGTACTTAGTCTGATATCACCTATAAGTCTCACCCAGACAAAGGACAAGAGGAACACACTCAAATGCTTACATTTCATTATACATTAAAAATAACAAATATAATAATACATAACAGAGAGATGATTTACAAGGACAAAAATATCATCTCCCAAAACAATAACTATGCATTTGACTGTTTCCCTCCCAGCCAAGGACTCCGGCCAGGGTCGGGACAAAACCAAGCAATCTCATACCAAGACTAAGACAGAAAGCATGTTGGAAAACAGATATAAGGGGATAGAAGACACAGTATGTACCTCCCTACCCTCTATGGGAGGTCAGGAACCCCACCCTGTCTTCTTATTATAGCACACTAAAGGGAAACCTTATTCTACCAGTAATTGAATGAAACCAGACGCACTTAAAGCTACATCTCATTATAATGGGACCTTGAAACAACTTACATTTCCCCCCCCCCCCCCCCCCCCACCCTTGCCTCTCACATTCTTCTTCATATTCTTTGGAAAATACCCAATACGGAAATCTTGAAAACACAGAAATCTTGGAACAAACAGGCCCAGTCCCGACTTGTTTGAGATTTCCATGTTGCGATATATAAAAATTTATATAGATCCCCTTATTGTATATGTAATAAAAAACATGGAAATATATTGGAAATAAAAATTGTGGTTGGAGGAAGGGTGAATAACGCTGGTTCAATAAATAAAACACTCAACTAAACATGGATAGGTTTCAAATCATTTTTTTTTTTTTGGAACATTTTGTTGACCGAGCAAAAATTGGATAAGTGGGTCTGTTGGAAGTGGAAGAAAGTACTTTGTATGAGACTATTTGTTTTTGTTTTTAAGGGTTTCACGGCGCTTGCAACACATTTGGGTTATATCAGCGCCAGTAAAAAGGAAGAAAATGGGATAGTCGAAAGTTCTAGAATTACAATTAAAGCACCCAAGAGAAAGTAAGACAAAGGGGAATTGGGAACAAATAGGGATCAGATTCCAAGAGCACACCATCAATGTACTTAGTCTGAGATCACCTATAAGTCATCCAAACACAAGCACAAGATCCAACAAAGAGGAATACACTCAAATGCTTGCATTTCATTATACATTAAAAATAACAAATATAATAATAAATAACAGAGAGAAGATTTACAAGGAAAAAAAACAATAACTATGCATTTGACTGTTTCCCTCCTAGCCAAGGACTCTGGCCAGGGTTGGGACAAAACCAAGCAATCTCATACCAAGACAAAGACAGACAGCATGTTGGAAAACAGATATAAGGGGATAGAAGTACCTCCCTGCCCACTGTGGAGGTAGGGAACCCCACCCAGGTATGAGACTATTGTCATGTCCATAGGATAGTAAGTAATTTTAACTGTCTGATCAACTCTACAGACACTGGAATAGTTAAAGCATTTGGAGACATTAAAGCTGTAATGATCAACTATGTAAAAATGGTTGTGATTTATGAGAATAGAATTTAAAAAACAATCTCAAAACAAATGAGAATAAAATACAGTGCAAAGCGGATATATCAACAACGATTATATCGTTACCATGGTTCTATTGACATGACATCAAAGTCCGATTTATTTTTGCTTATACACTTAACTCATGCTAACTCACTCAGTCCTAACACTGACAATCCTGGTATTACTTTTACACCATCATTTACCTTTTTTCCTCTCTGAGTAACAAATTATATGCATATTACCACTGCTATTGGCTTTAATTTCTATATGATTTGTAGTCGAGTCAGACCATGTACAGTCCAATTTAACTGAGTATTTTTTGGTCAATCTCTTGTGAGAGTGGGCAGCACGTAGGTAGAGGATTAGGGTTGAGTGAGTAAAGAAATTATCGGCAAGGTCAGAGTCACTATTACCAATATTCAGTCTCAATAACGCTTGACGTTAAGTCTCAGTCAACACCTATGTGACAAGAATGTCCCATTTGAAGTTGGATGTAAATATATCCATCTCCCACTGTATCAGAGATGAAGCTTCGTGTACAATAAAGCAACATCTTGCAGAAAATAAATATTTTGTAATAGGGGCATTTCTGATTGTTGTGATTTGATCATAAAATAATAATAATAATAATAATAATAATAATAATAATAATAATAATAATAATAATAATAATAATAATAATAATGATAGTAATAATAATAATAATAATAACAATAATAATAATAATAATAATAATACTAATAATAATAATAATAATAATAATAATAATGATGATGACTGTGATGATGATAATTAAAAATATTGCAGCAGTATTGCAAATCAATTTCTATCGGAATTTCGAGAAAACATAACATTTAGAATTTTCACGACAATAATTTTGTTATCACACAGCAACTCTCTTCAAAGAACCAGAACTACATATGTGACCCATCATCTCAAAATGGTATTATGTCGGAAAGAACCATATGCTTAAAAGCCGAATTTAATGTTAAACTGATCTAAATATAAATTATTGGCATTAGCACCGTAAAATATGGTTGCCATTCTCCTCAATAAATCATACAAACTCAACACAAGTCTGATATTTCTGCCTATAAATCCAATTTTCAACATCTTAACCAACCCGACTTAATACCACTTTGAGGTGAACAGTCACATATTCCATTCTTCATCGATGTCTTCTTCTTCTTCTTATCATTAGAGCACATTGTGGTGTGGCTGACGAGGGTGACATTGTTGGGAGATGCTGTCTCTGCCATTGATGCTATCACAGTCACCATTGCCTTCATACTCGCTATCATCATTGTTGCCAGCACCAGGATCATTGCCTTCATCGTCACATTCCACTATGATAGATTGTTCCAACACATCAAGGTCCAGTCGATTCAAGCGACTCTTGAGCACAGCGATTAAAGGAATACACATGAAGCAACACCCGACCACTGCCCAATGTTCCCACTCAATGCCTTGGGGTGATGATGGGAGTTAAGAGGGGAAAGGGGGGGGGGGGGGGTGTGAAAAGGGAAGTAGGGAAAAAAGGGGAGGTGGGGAGGAGGAATATAGGGAAGTGGTGGTCAAGAGAGTGGCCGGTAGAGAGGGAGGTGAGAAAGAAGAGAAGGAAATGAGATGTTTTAGACCTTGCCATTCATCAAGAATGACAGACATTTATAGAGATAATGATTAAAACTTTATACACCTCATGCACTTTATAAAATTCAACCATAAGACATGATGTTTGAGGCCCTACTAAAATTTTGTTGTTGTTATTGACAGGATACTCATTTTACACCTGAGTGCATTGAGAGGAATCAACTTTGCGTTGACCAGAGCAGAACTTTAACAAGGGTACTAGGTACTGGTATGAAGGCAAATGACATGACAGAGGACCACCGAGCTGTGGTATAAAATAAATAAATAAAATATA
This sequence comes from Berghia stephanieae, assembly GCF_034508935.2. Taxonomy (NCBI): domain Eukaryota; kingdom Metazoa; phylum Mollusca; class Gastropoda; order Nudibranchia; family Aeolidiidae; genus Berghia; species Berghia stephanieae. The sequence continues at coordinate 26,454,036 of NC_088371.1, forward strand.
AAATAAAATTCCCTTTATTTATCCCCAAGGGGAAGTATGTCTTTAGGTTCAATTCCAAAGGAAGACTGGAATAACCCAGGCATTATCTGCAGAGCAGCGCCCCACTTTTGAGTGGTATATTGGCTCAGCAGTGCAGGTACAATGTCTCTTGTCACAAATGTTGAGAAATGTTAATCATGGTCAGTGACTGAATGGGTGACAGTATTTGATGATGGTCGAAAAAGTGACAGTATTCGAGTAAATTTCTTGGCCCGACATTTGTGTCCTTGCACTTTACACACATTACCCTACTCAGATGTGAGTGAGTACCCGGCTATAGGTTAGCACAAATAGGACACCTTAACAGCAACTTGTACTGTATGCAATGGAAATATGGATCTATTTGGTCTGCTGGGGGAATAAATGAAACATCATGAAGCACATTGGTCATGCTAAATTCACAGAAATGCTCTGTATAAATGTTCATATTTATTTTCAATGTACTACAAAAATCATAAGAGACTGGGATAATACTAAAACCAAAACATGAGCTTTTTATAGCACGGTGTCCACTCAATGTGTTCGAAGCATTTTACAAGGGGTCTCTAGCCAACAGCAACACTTAACATTTAAGTCAAGACATGATGCCTGTTAGGGAATATTACAATTTTTTTCGGACAGAGACAATGCTGTTACCGGCCAGGTACCCATTTTACACCTGAGTACAGTGACAGAATGTGAGTAAAGAGTCTTTTCCAAAGACTCAACTATGCACTGCTCAAAGACGGACTCGAACCCAGGACCTTATGACCCGAAGGTGAGTGTCATACCACTAGACCACGTCGCGGTACTCTAAAACGAAAACTAACAATAACAGTACTAATAATACATACCAACATGATGAATTGAAAGAACAAGGAGGAAGAGAAGGCAGAATAGATTATTGAGAAATGTAAGGAATCCATTGGCCGCACTCTCACTGGTTGGATAGGCCAACTCACAGGCCAACTCAAACAAGAGGGGGATGGCTCCATTGGTCAACGTAAAGCCAGCAATTACAGTGACATACACCAGACCTGGGGAGAATGTGATAGGAGTATGACATATACTACTACTACTGTTATTACTACTACTACCACTACTACTGGTATTAATACTACACTACTACTCCTGATATCAATACTACCACTACTACTGATATTATTACTACTACTACTACTACTACTACCTTGCTATTCAAATTTAAGACAGAAAACAAAAAAAAACAAAAAAAAACACACAAAAAACAAATACAAAACAAAAACATAAAGAAAAAAAGTAAAGAGAAAAGCGTTTTGTCCAAAAGGTAGCAAGGAATAGCTGATTCAATGGGTCTTGTTGCTCTGAATGACTACAACTACTACTACTACTACCACTATTACTGCTACTACTACTGCAACTACTACTACTACTACTACTACTACCACTACTACTGATATTACTACTACTACTACTACTACTACTACTACTACCACTACTGTTATTACTACTACTACTACTACTACTACTACTACTACTACTACAACTACTACTACCACCACTACTACTGATATTACTACGACTACTACTACTACTACTACTACCACCACTACTACTACTACCACTACAACTACTGATATTACTACTACTATTACTACTACTATTATTACTAATACTAATACTACTACTACTACTTTTGACAACAGTTAAAGTAAAAAGCCCATACTATACCTAAGCTGTATGGAATAACGTATACAGTGATGAGGGCAAAGACTAGCAGGGCTGCTGTTCCCAATGAGTACAGGAGAATGATGAAGACTTTGATGTGACGAATGAAGTGGTCTGCAAACCTAGTTGACAGGGAAAAAAAACAAATTTTAAAAACTTCAAAAAACCAAACTTGAGCATTTATATAAAATAAATATGTGACATTGAATGTAAGCTTCAATTTAATATACGAAAACAGAAAAAAATGGACGTTTTGAGTTTCCCATTTATCAACAAAACAGGATGACGAATGAGATAATGTTTGTTTATTCATCTTAACAATGCCACATTATCTCAATCAGCTGTAGTGTTTCATTCATCCTGTTTTGTTGATAAAGGGGAAATGTCCATTTTATTTGTTTTCGTATATTAAATTGAAGCTTACATTCAATTTTACATTGTTATTTATTTCTTCGAGCTTCGAGCACCACCTTTAACATTACCAAGCATTTATATAGAGCAATATCCACAAAATGTGCTCAAAGCGCTTTACAAGGGGTCCCCAGCCAACAGCAACACTTAACATGTTAGACAAGCCATGGCGTCTGTAAGGTGACAATACAAATTTTTTTCGAAAGAGACAATGCTGTTACTGACCAGCTACTCATTTTACACCCGAGTATGATAAGAGAATGTGAGTAATGAGTCTTTTCTAAGGACTCAACTTTTTACCGCTCAGAGTGGGATTTAAACCTGGAACCTTTTGGTCTGATGATGAGTGTCATACCACTTGACCACAAAGCTGCACACATACATCAATCCTTAATCACTGAAGCTTTTACATTATTGGGTAGTTGTGATTCAACCTTAGCACATTCTCTCATTGCAGGAGGCATATAAGGCTTGAACATCTTTTCTCCAGTGATCAGGAGCTACTGGTTCCCAGGAGTTCCATTTCATACCATTCCTCTCCGTGTCTACCATTCATCACTCTCTGCCAGGTTGTTTTGTGGCAGCCACAATTATTCTTATCCTTAAGGAGCCCACTCCAAGGCCATATCACAAATTCTCTTCTGGTCAGTTTCTCAGAAAATTGTCTTTTGTTATTTCGAAAATAATTTTATATGTACCATGGAAAACCGGGAATATTTGCGGAGAAATAAAGGCTATTACAAACAGGCAAATTTTCCCTATGGGATGAATAAAGGGAATTTTATATTTTCTAAAATATATTTAAAAAATATTAGACAGAGAGTTTACCATACTCACCTACATAGTAGAAGTGCAATGACACACGCCCCAGATATGGAATAGAATCCTATCCAGCCCGACTCTCCCTGAGAAGAGGAAAAAAAAACATGCTCGACTTTTTACGGGTGAAGTTTGACTTTGCTCTCTTAATTTTGTTCATCAAGAGAGCAGTAACGGCACTGCTCTCTTGGTGTGTTGTGTATTAGTAGTCCTTCAGAGCCATTCTGTCCATGGAATGGAGCTGGAGTTTATCCCGGTTTCTATAGCGCGAAACGGACAGTAGCAATTGCTTCTTATCTATCGCAAATTACTTTCCATCAAATATAACACACTCAGCTACCCATTCACTGCTGGGTGGACAGGCGGATCAGAAAAAAATCTCGACTGCACCCAATCTCGGTCCCTCTGTGTGTGAAGCGAGTGCTCTACCAACAGAGATTGATAATCAGATAAACCATGAGGAAAATTATGGTTTAAGGGAAATGTAGTCCTTTCGCTAATTGGGTCAAATTATAAAATTATCCATTCAGATATAACCATCAAAATCATAATCTAGAGGGTACTGGATAATAAAAATTGTCATTTACTTAATTATGGGAAAATATAACCATAGTTTTATAGTTTGTATAACTTTAATTTATTATGCCATAAATAATCTATTCCAAAAAAAAAAAGATGAATAAAAGAAGATAAACACAATTAATTAAAGTATCAATAAATTAACTTAAATATTTGGAAATTGTATAAAACAAAAAAAATTCTGATTTACATAATAGGTGGTTTAATAACTGAAAGCAATTATGAACTTGATTTGACACTATGGAAATGGACATTATTTTACTTTGGTTTGAAAGTATTTCCACTACAACAATGAGCCCACAACAATTTGGGTTATTAGATGTGCGAATCAGTACACATCGCTTCAACACGATATAAAAAGCACATTGTATGACCTCTGACCTGATGAATACCAAAGGGTTTCAAGGTAACACTCAACAATGCAGCCCACCCTGCAGTCACTCCTGTTGATATTCCGTAACAAAAAGCCACCAGGAGGAAACCCAACTTGCTGAAAAAAGCAATGAAAGATAAATAAATATAACATGTTTATAAAATTGCTGGCTAAGAAAACCTGGAAAGATGCACAAATTTCATAAATTGAGTTATGTATGCAGTGGTGTGGACCACATCTTTCTGATCATTTACCACTTTAAATTTTCTTTCCATGTCTATTAGAACCCAAGTTATACGTTTTTTTTTCTGGATAAAATTTGTTGCTATGGATACACTTTATCTTCAATTTTGGCTCATATCTCAAACTGTATCTTCCCAGGTTTTCTCAGCCAGCCTCACAAATGTGAACCACCACCACAAAAGAGTATTATGTTGGGATGACTCTTAGGTGCTGAAAATTGCTCTTATATTTCAAAATATGACAGTTGAGTGACATTTTTATGTTATATTAAGGATACTGAATATACAATTGTGAATTGAGATACTTTATATTTTCATAGTTCCGAACAAGTTAAAATGAGATTCACCATTCAGGTTTAAGCAAATGCATCAAAACCAAAATCCCCTTTGATTTTTGCCTGTCTATATCACTTTTCAGCAGGATGGTCAAATATAAAAAAAAACAGCAAAACAACCAAAAACAAAAACAAATTTAACCTTTCTATATAGCATATCCACTAAATGAGCCCAAAGCGCTTTACAAGGGGTCAAAATCCAAGAGAATATATAACATGCAAGATAAGACATGATGCCTGTAAGGCGCTATTTCAATTTTTTTGACAGACACAACGCTGTTACCAGCCAGGTACTCATTTTACAGTTGAGTAGGGTGAAAGAATATAAGAACAGGGCCTTTTCCATGGACTCAGCTTTGCACCATGCACAGCAGGACTCTAACCAGGGACCTACAAGGAGGCCGAATGCAAGCATCATGCCACTAGACCACAAAGCTGCCAGTATGATTTGATTATAGACCAGACTTCGGATGTTCCCAGAATAACCTGAGACAAAAGTAAGAAATGAAGACGAGCTCAAACAAAGAAGATCAGAGCTTGATATTTCCCTAAAATGGTGTGGTTGTGTGGTCTTGTGGTATGACACTCGCTTTTGGACAAGAAGATCCAGGGTTTGAGGCCTGCTCAGAGCAGCACAGAATTGAGGCCTTGGAATAGGCTCTTTACTCACATTCTCTCACCATAATCAGGTGTAAAATGAGTATCTCCTGCTCCTTCTGTGTGGAATGATCTTTCAGCGGACACCAAACACCGTAATTCTCTGTCCTCCTTTAAAGCCTTTTTGAAGACAGAATATTTCCTTTCAGTTTTCTGTGAGTGATTTTATTGATTTTGTTGAATGATATATATGATCGCATGTGTATATATGTATAAGCACTTCCAAGCACTTTTGGTGTAAAGGGGTGCTATACTTTTGGTTAATTGCAATATTTCCCAAGAAATGGAATTAATTCTATATTAAAGTCAGCGGTTAATTGCAACAAACTTTGGTTAATCCCAACAAATTTTCAACCCCTAAACTAGGCAAATTCAAGGAATCAATCAAACAAAATCTCATGATTAGATTTTATCATGGCTGAAATCTGACATGCTGAAGAATCGAGAGTGGGTGGGGTTTAATACTACATTAGTGTCACCAGGCGATTAGAGACAAAAGAGGGCAGGGCTTTGCAATTTGGGTTTATACGGTCATCTGTGACCTTTAGATATGAGGCGAGTGGGCTGGGCATGGTTTGGACAACAGGTAGACGATGATAGTTGTGATGAGAGACTGAGCGATGATATCCTTTGTTTCGTGATTGACAACTGTGCATTGTGATCAACAGGTTTGGTGAGAACATATTGTCTCTCATCACGGCTTATCTCTGGGACTCTTACAAATGTGTAAAATGTTGCAATAGTGGACAGGAAACTCAACTTCGGTTAATTGCAATTTCGTTAATCGCAACATTTTCTCTGATCCCAAGGTGTTGCGATTATCCGGAGTGGACTGTATTATTATTATTATTATCATCTGGCCACTAACAGAGTTGTCTTTCTCTGAAAAAAATGCAATATCGCTTAACAGACATCATGTTTTGTGTTTCTGTTGACTAGTCACATATCCTTTATCCAGCCATAACCTAAAAAAGCATATTGGTCGTCATTAGGCCGGCACCTTACAAAAAACCCGAAAGTATTTGGCCGTACCGTAATAAAGCGGATTTCTTTTAGCCAACTCAGTTTGGCTGTACCGTATTTTAGCGTTCCCCCGTTTTTTCCTCTATAAATGCACGTATTGTTACAGTCTGGATGCACTGCAGCATGGACTCCTTGCAATTTATCACGGTAAGGCTGAACTACGGGTGGTCAGCAAATTACGATTTATTAAGGTCTGGCCACCATGAGTTTTGGTTGTATCACACTAATAAAGTCATTTCCTTTTCAATGTTTGACGAAGTAACATCTTCATGGAAACATTTACAAATGGAATGTGCTCATTATAAAGACACACATTTGGCGATGATCATTAGTGATGATTGATTGAAAGTGCAAGCTAGAAATGATAACTTCTAAGTATAGAAATGCTTGCTTTAAAATGCATTAGGGACTGTACCAAAAGGTCGTTTTTGTGACGTGTGCCACAAAAATACTCCAATGATAAGCTTTTTTTTGAAAAGATAAAGGATAAAATAGTTTTTATCAATTTCTATTAGTGAAATACATCTGTCTATTCTATTTAAAAAATAGAGTTTGAGGATTAACATTGTTCCGTTTTGCCAATGAAAAGTATTTATCACCGAGCACAGAATTATATACTGGAAATTCTAAAGATTATAAAACTATTTTTTACAGACTTGCAAACCTTTATTAGACTTCAGACTAATTTTATCACCTGTTGACTCAAATTAAAACTAAGAAAATTTGCTAAGTCATAATACTCTATAGTAAATTAACCATTGGCACATGAGTATAGTTGATTCTACACAAATCTAGCAAATCCGTAACAAAAAATAATGATGTTATTTTAAACCGGTTTTGATACTCTCAAGTAATAATAATCTATCTATTCTTCTTCAAAAATAGGGTTGGCTGTCAACATTGTTCCGTAAAGCCAATGTAAAAATGTTATCATCGACCACAGAATTACGATCAAATCTAAAATTGATAAAAGCTGTTTTTTACACACTGATTAAAAGTAACTTGCAAAGCTTTTTTTCTTGCTAACTCTGTCACCCGTTGATCAAATTAATACGAAGAAAATCTGCTAAGTCGTAATACCCAGTCCTTTTTGACGTTTGACTTTTTTTTTACGATTACCTATATTCTATTCTATGCAATTCGAGCACATCCACAACAGAAATTGATACTATCAATAATAATAATCCCATCCGCAACAAAAAATGATGACGTAGTTTTAAATCTCTCTTGATATTATCAAGTATTGATAATCTTTCTATTCTATTATTCTAAAACAAAGGGTTGGGGATCAGCATTGTTCCTAAGTCCAGTGTTAAATTTTTATCATCAAGCACAGAATTACTAGCAAATCCAAAAATACAATACTATAGTATAATACGTATAACTGATCACCGCCTATTTCTAATACTAATAGCCTTTATTTCTCCGCAAATATTGCGGATTCTCCACTATTAATGTAAATAAACCAATTACTGGCAATCTGTGTGTTATAACAATATACGTCTTGGTTTATTTCTCACTACCAAGACATCACACTTTGTGCGAAATCTTCAGTGTGACCTTTCTACGGTATGGGCATACCTGCCTACTTGAAAATTTCAAATTCAGTAAGAAATACAAAATTCATCAGTAATTAATAGTCAAATTTCAGTAATACTAAAGCAAACAAAGATAATGATAGAAACACCCTTTTATATATGTAAAATAAACTTACCATGTTATTTTGAGGACAGCCTGATGAAATAATATTGGGGTTCTTTTCCTTACAAAAAGCTATCACATCATTGTCTTTTCCTAGCATTGAGATTTTTTATTGTAGCATGCGGTAAATAATGAAAAAAAAAATTATTATTATTTAATTTAACGATGTATCAGTAATATTTCTTCTATTTCTGTAAGTCCGTAATTGTCCTTACACTTCCGTACCAATTACGGACGTTCCGTAATAATAGGCAGGGATGTATGGGGTCATTCGTGGTATCATAAATTAATGGGGCGAGAAAGGGTCCGATACGCTTTTTTATGAACGACCCAAAGAAACCAGTGAAATAAGAGCAGAACTCATTTCGGCCATAGCGTAATAAAATGTACATTTACATTGCATTTTGTAGGTAAATTTCTACAAAACGAGTGGCTACATTGTGATGCGATTCAGCCAAAAGTGTCATCAATTATTTCCCTGTGTACTGTCCAAAAATAAAGACGGTTTGTTCAAGTATGACAAACCAACAAATATTTTTCAAACCCGACCTCCGATGGCAGCAGCAGCCTCTTATGGTTCACACTACTATGTTATGACGATCGACCAAATCAGCAAAGTCTGGTCCGCATTCGTGCACCATTGCGAACCCGCCTGGTAGCATCGTCACAACTGCTGTTTCGGGTTCTTGCCCACATCGGGTACATGTTGGACAGGTGGAAAGTCCCCATTGATGAAGCGCACTTGCTGTTAGGCAGCTCCTCGACCGAAGCCGATTCACAGCCACCCAGTGTCTCCTCTTACTGGTATCAAAGCCTGGCAACTTCTCACCAAGCTTAGAGGAGTGTACGTCCCTGCCCCCACGAGGGATTGAATTTGTCCAAACTGACTTCCATCTCGTATATGCATCTCTGTCTGTAGTCAGGGAAGCTGCGTACAAGGGTTGCCAGGACTTATTTTGGCTCGAAACGGGGGCGCTGTCCATTATGCGCTTCAGGGAGGTATCCCCATTCCCTTTCTCTCGGATCTTACTCGGCCAGTTTCCCGTAATTGCCTCCCTCCGGACATCGGGGGGGCTGGATCGCTGCCATTATCGGGCCCCATTCTCTAGAGTTTTTGCCAGCATTCCTGACACTATGTGCATCGACTTGCGAAGTTTTACATCCACCTTCTCAAGTTTCTCCTTCTACCCCACACTGGAGCACAATACTCTGCGGTGGAATAGCATAGTGCCAGGGTGGACGTTCTCAGGAGCGCTTGGCTTGCGCCCCAAGTCGATCCCACCAGCTTCCTCAGAAGACTGTTGTGTTTCTCTATCTTCCGGGCAACACATAGGTAAGGCTGCGATCCAACGTCACCCCTAAATATTTTGGAATGCGGCTCATATGGGAGTGGCTGGTCCAAGATGAGGACGTTCAGTTTACGGGTGTGCCATGCACTGCATCGGTGGAATGCAGTGGCCACGGTTTTTGAAGTGTTCATCTCCGATGGCGAATGCATGTCTTCATGAAAATTAACGCGATAAGCGTTTTTTAACAAAATGTAAAATATTTGAAAAGAATTGTTTCCATAAGAGTTTCTGTACCCAAACTCTCTAAAAAGCTCTGAACTTATAGCTGGAATCATTTTTTGATAGAAGTAGCTCATCTAAATGTTATTGCTCTAAAAAAAATGGGTAAAAACGAAAAATTAGCCGGCCGGACTGAGACCATCGCTACAGGTAACCACCGGCCTTAGGAGGGAAATTATGCTTTTTTACGGTACGGCCAAATCAAGAAGGAATTTTTCCAATTCTTCGGCCGGACAAAGGATTTGGCTGGTGAGAGTAAAATCAAATCATGCCCGTAAAGGGTTTCATCAAAGGGGTCATAACTCTCTTCCAGAGGACGTAACCAGGATATATATGACTCTCACCCGAGGACGTTACTCTCACCTTTTGAGTGACCAGAGACCTCCCCAGTAATCCTCTCTATCCAGTATTGCAGACCTGCCTGGTGGGAGGGGAGGCGCGGCAGGGAAATAGATCAGCATGAAGACAAACAGGAACCAAGTCCAGCCACACTCTGATTCAATAGAGCAAATGCGGATAGGAATTGTTAGTGGATTATATACAAATTAAAAAAAAAAATTCCTTTATTCATCCTATAGTGGAAATTTGTCTCTAGGGTCTATTCCAAGGGAAGACTGGAATAACCCAGGCGTCAGCCACAGCACAGCGCTGCAAAATGAGCTAGGGCGAGGTGACTTGCTCATAACCACACAGAGCAGCGGTTAATCGAACTCGGCACCTTTCAGGTACAACGCAAAGACTGTACCGCTGAGCCACGCTGCCCACAAAAAAGAGCTATTGTGTAATGTAATGTAATGGGTTAACTCATATACCACCAATATCCATTTACAATTCTCAATGATGCTTTACAGTCACAATACAAAAAAACCCAACAAACATTCAGTTCGAATAATTATACAGTGCATCTTGGATACCATGGCCTCCAATGAAACCTTGGATTCAACCGACGTATACATATATCAAGGTCTAACATCCGAACCCACTTATGGGCCTAGTTTAACATTGTTCGAATGGACACTATTTTGCATAAAAAGACTATGCTGTTTCTGGCTATGTAATAATTTTATTATAATAAACTTTTCACCCATAACCAATACAGGTTCAATAAATTTCTGACTCACCGATATACATATATTGCATAATCTCCCTTCGTGCTTTCTGAATGACATCATCATCAATGTGCATGTCATCCAGCAAAATGGTTGCCACTGGAAACAAGATATAGACAGGTAGAAGAGAATAAATATAAAATCTGAATTTAATAATGATAAATAGGAATAAATAGATTAACAAATATATTAAGCTTTTATATAGTGCAATATCCATTAAATGTGTTCAAAGCACTTTGCAAAGACTCCCAAGCCAGCAGCAATGTGTAACATTTAGGGCAAGATTTGTCACCTTTAAGGCACTACTACAATTTTTTTTCAATAGATACAATACTGTTACCAGTGATATTACTCATTTTTCACACGAGTACGGAGATAGAATGAAAGTTAAAAGCCTTTTCTAAACACTTAACTTTTGTTTGTTTTTAAAATGTTTTTAAGGGTTTTACTGGGCTTGCAACACATTAGGCCATATCTGCGCCTGTAAAAAGGAAGAAAATGGGATAGTTATAAGTTCTAGAATTACAAACTAAGGAAACTAAAGCACTCAAGAAAAGGTAAGACAAAGGGGAATTGGTACAAATAGAAACAGATGTAGATTCCAAGAGCACACAATCAAAGTACCTATATCACCTAAAATTCTCATCCAGACACAAACACAGGTCTCCACGAAGAGGAACATACTCAAATGTTTATAATTCATAAATAATATCTAAACAAAACATAATACAGTGCAAAACAGAGATATGATTTACAAGGAAAAAAATATCATATCCTAAAACTAACTATACATTTCACTGTTTCACTCTCAGCCAGAAGCAAGTTGGAAAACAGATATAAGGGGATAGAAGACACAGTAAGTACCTCCCTGCCCCCTATGGGAGGTCAGGAACCCCACCCAGAAACACTTAACTTTGTGCCAACCACAGCCGGATTCCAAAGGCGGGTGTCATACCACTAGATAAATACACATTGAAAAAAGAGGCTTAATTTCTTTTAAATTTGGAAATCAAAATTAGTAATTGAGCCATGAAATATAACAATAGAGTGCCATTCCTAGGATAGCCCTCATGGACTCCCCAGGGAATGAGAAGAAGGGGCTGCCTGCTGGAGACCTGGAGGAGGAGGAGTATCAAGAGAGAAATGAAAGCTACTGGATGGTATTGGGGACAGATGACAAAAATGGCGTCCAACCGAGAAAGATGGCATTCCACCATGTCAACCTTATGTGCTGATCAAGCACAAAGAGGATAAGTAAGGAAGTAAATTTAAGAAATTAAGGAGCAGGCGCTGGTGTAAGATAAAGAACTGAACAAGTGTGTATGAAAGGTGCCAGACAAAGCAAGAAAGAAACATACAAGAAATAAAACCATCCCAAAAAATCAGCCGTGGTTGATTTTTTTCTTGTCGACTGATTTCTTGGGATGGTTTTTTTTCTTGTAATTTTCTTTCTTGCTTTGTCTGGCACCTTTCATACACACTTGTTCAGATCTTTAAGTAAATTGACACTTACCCTGATCGTCAGACATATTTTCCACTGTGTTATATTTCTGCACATCATTTGTGTCATCAGTATGATAAAAACTGTGGAGAGACAACATTTCTAATGATAAAATACATTGGTAGAAACTTTACCCTTATCTAATGCTTTTGTGTTTTATATAAAGTCCTGACTGTTCTCTGGTCTACGTGGTCCTAGTATCCTCAATCTGAATCTTACAGAACTTCTACATAACAGGGAGTTCCTGTAGCTCAGTTGGTAAAGCACTCAGTTCACAAGGCCCATAGAACTGAAGCTTATCCCAGTTTCTATAGTGTCAAAGTTAAATAGAAAATAGCAATTGCTTGCTGCCCTTTGGGTCATATGTATTTTGTTGAAAAGCATGTTTTAAATAAAATACAAAGTTTTTAAACTTTTGAAAGTGGACCAAAATCCAGTCAGAACTGCAATTTTTCAAAATCAAATTATTCAAATGCACCAGATAGTCACCGGATGTGACCCACAACCCCCAAACAGTATCATGTCGGTTTGATGTAGATATTAAATTTCCATTTAATGTCAAATATAATGAAACTTGGGTTACGTTTATGTTTTATTGAAGACAAAGAAAATAGTTTCTCACATTGACATTAAATGTGTGGCTATGTGGTATAGTGGTATGACACTTGCTTTCAGATTGGAAGACCCTGGGTTTGAGCCTCACTGAGCGCATAGCCGAGTCCTTGGAAAAGGCTCTTTACTCACATCCTCTCAGCGTACTGAGGGGTAAAATGAGTACCTGGTTGTTAACAGCGTTGTCTTTGTCCGAAAAAACTGTAATATCACCTAACAGACGTCATGTGGCCAGATGGGTGACAGTGAATGCGGAAGATTCGTGATGTTGTGTCCTTGGGTATGGCACTTAACTCACATTACCCCATTCAATTCACTTCGTGTGCATAAGGACTTGGCTCTATACAGTGACGGATATTGTAAGAGAATTAATGAAAAAAAAAAAACGTCCAACATATAACTGGTACTGTATGAAATAGAAATAATATGACTTCATATGGCCTGATGGTGCATTGAGCGTGGTAAATCCATGAGGGGGGGGGGGGGTGGGGTAGAGAGATAGAGATAGATAGATAGATAGAGAGAAAAGAGAGAGAGAGAGAGAGAGAGAGAGAGAAGAGAGAGAGAGAGAGAGAGAGAGAGAGAGAGAGAGAGAGAGAGAGAGAGAGAGAGAGAAAGAGAGAGAGAGAGAGAGAGAGAGAGACACACACACACACACACATGCACAGATACCTTTGACTGTTGTTTGTATGATTTGAATTGGACCTGACATCTGACACCAAGGCTGGTCCTGAAACATGGAATTTGATGATGATGATGATGATGATGATGATGATGATGATGATGATGATGATGATGATGATGATGATGATGATGATGGTGGCGATGATGATGTTGAATAATGATGGTTATGGTGGTGATGATGATGGTGTTGATGATGATGATGATGATGATGATGATGGCGATGATGATGTTGAATAATGATGGTTATGGTGGTGATGATGATGACAATGATGACTGAATAAAATGGTATCTACATACCGATTAAAAAGGAAATGGCGTATCCAAAAATACAAAAGCTGTTGGAGATAGAGGTGGCTGTGACTCTCTCCTGGGGTGGAAACCAGATAGAGGAGACGTGGGATTGCGGCCATGGCCACTGGCCCAATGATGCCATTAAACACTTGACCTGCATAAATAAGGCTGAGGAAAAGTAAAATGCATACAAATTATTTCTTCATAGGCGAGTTCCAGCTTGTTATATCATTATGTACTGGTCTCCCGTGATTCGCATCATTGTTACTACCCTCTTTGTGCTGATAGTTAAGTGGGTAGAGCACAGGCTTTCACAAGCAACTGTTGCCCATGTAAATGCATGGTTCATATTGGCAACTGCCTAAAATAAACCTTTGAATTGAATTGAACAATACTGCTCTGAGCAGTCAAATTTCAAAATAAGTTAATTTCAGGCTATTCTTCCCTGTGCTGAGAACTATTACCTGTGATGTGACAAATAAACCATCTGCTGTCAGACTGATAATTAAAATAGCAATTCTTTATTTGGATTGACAAAGACTGAGAAAAGGTCTCTTCACATTTAGCTGGGATTTATAAATAATAAAATCTTGTTACAGGAAAATAATATAATATGGAGTATGATGAGGATGGTGATGGTGTTATAGGGAAATGGTGAAAGTGAAGGATTGTCAATATATTGTATTGTTATAAATGTGTGACCTAATGAAAAATTGCCACTTTTTTGAGGACAATAAAGATATATTATTATTATGTGTCCCAAGTCTGCAGCAACATTACACAGGTACATGGATGCAAGTAAGGTAGGTGATAAAGCCATGAAATCCAGTCCTAGCTAATTCAAAAAGCCTGAAACGTATTTTGAAATGTGATCCAGACCTACTGCTCAGAACAGTATTGTGTTCAATTCAATTCCAAGGTTTATTTTAGGCAATTGCCAATAAGAACCATGCATTTACAAATACTTTCAAATCAATACAGGTAAAAGGAAAACGATTAAAATAATTAAATAGATAAATAAATAAATAAATATGAATATAATCAATGAATCAGGCCTGTAAATGGTTGGTGAAAAAATTGTCGGAACTTTTTGAACACTCGAAAATAGACACAACAGGACAAAAATATGGATTAATTAATAAACACAACACAAATATGACACGTCAATTGACTAGTCAAATCATGTCACTTTCCCCAACTTATTTATAATGAGGTCCTTATTTTATGGTACCAAAAATTGTTTTTTTAAAATCCCAATTATTTAAGGGAGTACCCACATTTGTGGGCTCAGGTCTGGGTTAGAGAGGCGCACCTTCTGCGTACCAACTTCGTGAAAAGTCAAATTCGCCTTGAGCATGCATTCACGTAAAAAGAAATATTTAAAAAAATGTACATCTGTTTCAAAAACTAGCATCTTTCAACTTTCTAAGAAACATTTTGATTTTTCAGAACTTTAGTTCATTAATGAGGTCCTTATGGTATCAAAAAAAATCCCAATTATTTGAGAGAGTACACACATTTTTGGGCCCAGGTCTGAGTTAGTTATAAAATGAAAGGAAGAGAACAATTCCTACCTTTTTGAAGGATGTGTATCTAGTGCTTGACACGGGAAGCTGCGTATCTTCGCTCCTGTTTGTTTGTGTTAAATTTTTAGGCTGATTCTTTCGTTTATTTGGATTAATTCTTATAAAGAAGAAGAAGAAGAAGAAGAAGAAGAAGAAGAAGAAGAAGAAGAAGAAGAAGAAGAAGACGAAGAAGAAGAAGAAGAAGAAGAAGAAGAAGAAGAAGAAGAAGAAGAAGAAGAAGAAGAAGAAGAAGAAGAAGAAGAAGAAGAAGAAGAAGAAGAAGAGGAGGAGGTGGTGCGGTCATGTGAGAGCTTTTGAAGAAGAATATATATTTCGAAGAAAAATAATTATTTCGCATTATTTTTTCCCCCGTCTCACATCCAGACGGAACCAATTAATCCAAGGGAAGAAGAAAAGAGGAACTGAGAAATGCATGTGTGTCGGTCGTAAAATAGAGAGAAACGGTCTGACACACTTCTGTGCGTGTTAGTTATTTACTGACTAGGTGTGTGTTCGACGACTCGCGCGAACTCCACGATCCTCTCTCCCTAGCTGTGGGAACAGTAGGCAGGCAGTGAATACATCCACGTCTAGCGGAGTGTGTAGGTGGCATGATAATATAGCTAAATGATAGACAGCCTAGTGTTTTGTTTTAAGTCGGCATTTGAAACGGAATAAAATCTGATTTTTTCGAGGAACAAAATAAAATTATAATTTTATTTTCTTTTTTATTGGTTCTGTTCATTGACGTTACGAATTTTATTTTTACTATTTATTTTTAAAAAATAAATATTAGCACTTATAGAGTAAAATCGTACTGTCCGAAATCCGACAATAGTCGGAAGATTTACAAGCCTGATGAATAGACAGAAGAAATAAATAGATAAATAAGTGAACAAATAAATAACCATAACTTAACCATAATAATATACAAACACATGCAAATCATTTTTAAGGAAACAAAATAAATAACATATATAAAAATAAGTCAACGGTCACTAACATTGAAAAATTATGCTGGGGTGATCTCGATGCCGGAAAGAAAGTAAAATCCATTTAAAAAAGCCGCAAGTCTTGTACCCATGCATATAGGATCAGACGCGATGCCCTCAAGGCTCTATTGAATTTTGTTGTTTCAGGCACTCATTTTACTCCTAAGTGAGATGTAAAGTAATAGGTAAGTGTAAAGTAAAAATGATGTAGGTTATTAAAGTCAGAAGGTGAGTAAAAAGCCTTTTGCAAGGACTGAAAAATGTGTCACCCACAGTTGGATTTGTACCAGGGATCTTTGAGTCTATAGGTAAATGCAGACTAGAAGACAACATAACCCTAGTTTAGTGCTGGAGGACTAACATTGTAGCTGTAGTGGGGTCTGATGAGAGAGATCTCAATGTGTTCCCTATTCCCAGTAGAAATGAGCTGATCAACATTGTCCATCGCAAACCTGTAAAAATAATAAAAAATAAAATAAATATCCCTTTATTCATCCCATAGGGGAAATTTTTCTCTAGGGTACATTCCAAGGGAAGACTGGAATAACACAGGTGTCAGCAGCAATGCAGCCCGCAAATTGAGCTAGGGCGAGGTGATTTGCTCAAGGCCACACAGCGCAGTGGCAGTTGATCAAACTCGGTACCTTTCGGATACAAAGCAAAGACCGTACTGCTGAGCCACGCTGACCCATAATAGTATGTATGAGTGCATAAGAATGAAAAAATGAATAATGAGTGAAATAAATAAATCAAAAACAAAACAAAACTTTAGTTCATATTAAGTGGAAAATCTGCAAAATGTGCTCATTGCGCTTTACAAATTTTATGTACGGGTGAAAGAATGTGAGCAGAGAATCTACTCAAATGATATTTGTTATGCCCAGAAAGAAGCAAATGGGAGACCTACTAGTTCGAAAGTCAATGTCATAGCACAAGACCATAAAGCTGCACAACATAAAGATAATAAACAAACTGCTATGCATGGCTCAGGCCATTATTTCCACACGAGTATTGCAGTTATAAATAAATAAACGAATGACTAAATAAATGAATGGATAAGCAACTAAATAAAAAATAAATAATTAAATCAACAAATAAATAAATAAATATCTAAATAATACTCTAACTCTAATGTCTCATATGTCTGTTTAATACTAGAAAAACTGGGATAATCTCCAGCACCATGAGCCTTATGGCTCTGAGGACTACAAGATTGAGGTTGATGATTACAAATACATTACCTTTCACCTGCAGCAACCAAGGAAAAAGGAAACCCGAGAACATGTAGGCGATGGGGCCTAGGTTGGTGAGGAGTGCAATGGTGGAATCGTCCCAGCCAAATGCTGCTTCTGCAGCAGACGAGATAGGGCCCCAGCAGTTCCATACAGCGCTGTACGTACAGGAAAACAAGCTGAACAAAAGCAAGATATACCATCTTCTCTTGTACACCTGTGTGATGATTGGTTTAAAAAAAAAAAGGCAATGGAATTTGTTTGCTAAGAACCTTAAAATTTCAAGTTGAAATATGTATGTCAGTGGCCCATCATCTCAAAATAGTTTTATGTCAGGGTAGCGCTGATGGTTTGAACATTTTTAGATAGCTCAACCCTAATTAGGAAAGTAGAGTATAGAACTAAAATAAAGATCAGAACAAGTGTGGATGAAAGGTGCCAGAAAAAGCCATATAGAAAAATACAAGAAAAAAACCATCCCAAAAAATCATCACATCATCTCAAAACATAAGAACTACTCTGTAAAACAAAAAAATGCAACTTATGTTTAGAAGAGAAATTCCACATAGTAAAAAACCCACAACATGGTGCACTATACAGAAGAAAAAAAAGAAATATTCAACACATATCCACACAGGAAAAAACAATAATCAACAATCAAATTATTACACATCCAAATAAAAATACTATAATCTCCACCCCCCCCCCCCATCACACACAGCACACTATCACATGCACATACACACATAAACAAGTGTGCCAAAATAAACATCCGGAATGCAGCAAACAGTTTTCAACGTGCACTGGATAGACTTTCACTTCATTTTGTCCTGATGATCCTAATGGAGAAACAATGTTGTAGACAAAAACACACAAGAGGTGAGAGCATTAAAATAATTCACGCTCCTAAAACTGTCAAGCACTCTATGGAATTCACGCTCATACATACATATATATATATATATATATATATATATATATATATATATATATATATATATAAAATATAATTTGTCACTCACATTATATGGCGGAGACGTTCGTTTCTGTGGCTTTCTTCCACGTCCTCAGTCGGACATTATGCTGACTGAGGACGTGGAAGAAAGCCACAGAAACGAACGTCTCGGCCATATAATGTGAGTGACAAATTATATTTTATATTAGCTCTAACCATCATTATTGAGCACTTTCGTACCTACGAGTACCCACCAACACTCATAAATATATATATATATATATATTTAGTCTTATTACCTTGATAGAATCAAAGGCTGATCCTGCAGACATTCTCTGTTCATAGTGGATGCCATTAACTGATAAAGGCAATTCGCCTAAGCACAATAGAAATAATTTGTTATGATTATAAGCAAAAATAAAATAAAATTATCTAAACAAATAATAGAAATAACAATATTGACATTATCAACAATAATTATAATGATACTACTACTACTACTACTACTACTACTACTACTACTACTACTACTACTACTACTACTACGAGGGCTCTTTCAGAAATAACCGAAAAATGCCCATTGCTCAGCAACCAGTGGAGATTTTTAAATTCTGTAAACGACATGATATTCCTTATTTCCAATGTTATCTAATGATCCATGTCTCTTTTCTTTTATGAGTATTCACTCCTCGTCCTCCTCCTCCTACTACTACCACCACCTCTACTACTCCTACTACTACTATAAAAACAACTCCAACTTCTACTACTACTACTACTAAAATTACTTTTGGTCAAACGATGGGAAATACCCACATATGTAATAAGTACAGAGACAAGTTAAATACTTCTAAAATTGTTCTAGTGACTTCATATTGAACCAAGCAGCGTTCCTAAAGCTTCCCACTGCCAATATTTAAAAAAAACACAGAATCATAGAATTCTTTTTTTTTTAAAGGCCATTATAAATCTTAACAATCAAAATAGAGTAATTTTAGTTATTGCAAAGGGTAATTAAAGTAGTTAAAGTTTAAATATGGCCTGAGGCAATTGAAAGTATAAAATAAGCTGACATGATGTATAATTCTATGCAGATCCTCAAAATGGTATGAGAAAAATAGTAGTGAAAATCGGCATCATATAACTGACTGAAATGATAATTATAGTATAAAATGATGCTTCATTCAGAAACACTGTCAACAGTTAGTTGATGTATGACATTTAGGTATCATTGCATCAAATGAGGGGAAAAAAAAATATCTACCCGCCTCCAAAATAAAAATCGTACTATATTCCTTTGGAATCGTATCAACGTATTTGGGTCCAAAAATCGTACTAAAATACGGGAAATCATACTGATTGGCAGGTCTGATGTTGGGTTGTTGTTCACCTGGATTTTTCTCACGGTCTTTTCCCGGCCCAAGGCAATTTTCACAGATTTTCCCTACTTTTCCCGGTCGGGAACTTTCAAAATAAAACTCCCGGCTTTTCCTGGTTTTCCCGGCCCACTTCGAGGCCTGCCCTCTATATGATAGTGACAAAGATATTGAAAAATTCATGCCATTATCTATCTGCAAAACAAAAGCTTATTTAAAAAGATGGATAACTTGAGCTTTTAAATAGCGCGATATCCACTAAACGTGCTAAAAGTGCTTTACAAGGGGTCCCTCGCCAACAGAACATGTAACACGTAGAATGAGACATGATGTCTGTTAGGCGATATTACAATTTTTTTTCTGACAGACAATGCCAGGTACTCAT
Source organism: Berghia stephanieae (assembly GCF_034508935.2). Classification (NCBI taxonomy): domain Eukaryota; kingdom Metazoa; phylum Mollusca; class Gastropoda; order Nudibranchia; family Aeolidiidae; genus Berghia; species Berghia stephanieae. The sequence continues at coordinate 26,474,168 of NC_088371.1, forward strand.
TTTACACCTGAGTACAGTGAGAGAATGTGAGTAAAGAGCCTTTTCCAAGGACTCAACTATGGGCCGAGCGAGGCTTGAACTCAGGACCATCCGATCCGAAAGCGATTGTCCTACCATTAGACCACATAGCCACAAATGTCCCGTGAACCAATTTACTAAGGTAGAGGCTAGGGAAATCAAGATTTTGGTCTCCCTAGCCAAAAATGGCCAATTTGGCTAGGGAGACCAAAATCTTGGTCTCCCTAGCTAAAATGGCTCGTTTTGGCTAGGGAGACCAAGATTTTGGTCTCCGGGCGTAAAACTGTATATTTTCGTTTATAGAACTGTTTCTTTATGTTGAAGAGGCGAGTTTTTTCTTCTTTTATTTATTGCTTGCCTGTTTGTTTTTGTTGCTGTTCTTGTTTTTATTTCTTATTTTTTTTTTTGGCTCTTTATAATCACGCCCCCCCCCCACCCCACAACAAAAAATGTCAGAAAAGAGATTGCAAGTTATCGGCCGGTCGCCCACACAAAATTTAATTTAATTTTTTAAAAAACAATATTTTTAGATTTTTCTAGGTTAACCGTGTATTCATTTATAGAACTGCTTCTTCATGTTGTGGATTTTAAAAAAATGTTTGGGTTCTTTGTTTTTTGTTGTTGTTTTTGTTTTTTGTTGTTTTTATTTTATTTTATTTATTTTTTATATATATTGTTTTGTTTGTTTTTAGGCCTTGTAGCTAACATTATTATCAGGAACCCCACCCAGGATAATAGTACAAGAAATAGTACAAAATCTAAAAATATTGTTAAAAAAATAAAAGTTAAATTTTGTGTGGGCGACCGGCCGATAACTTGCAATCTCTTCTCTGACATTTTTTTTTTCGTGTGGGTGGGGAGGGGTGATTATTGCCTAAAAAATAACCACTCCCCCCCCCCCCCCCCCCCCTTAAAAAAAGAAAAAAAAAAAGAGAAAGAACAGCAACAAAAATAAACAGGCAAGCCATGAATAAATATCAGAAAAAACTCGCCTCTTTAACATAAAGAAACAGTTCTATAAACCAAAATCTTGGTCTCCCTAGCCAAAACGAGCCCTTTTGGCTAGGGAGACCAAAATCTTGGTCTCCCTAGACACTTCCATTTACTAATGAGTTATAATAATTAAAATCTTATCCATGGTCCATACCATCTACGCTTCCTGATCCACTCAGCAACGCTCTTTCCTCGTCATCAGATGAGTCATCTGAAACAAGAGTTTTCTCTTCTCTATGGTCCAGAGACATGGTAAAAGATGAACAGTGGCAGGTCTATAGTTTCCTTCTTTAGGGCATCAAGGCATGACTCTAGAATTGACAAAAAATCTCTCTTCTTTTCCTTCTTCTTCACTAAAACCGACTGACTTAGACTGATCTTTAATGCTGATGTGCACAATTTATTGTAACAATTGCGATTTGTGTCTACGAACAAAATTTTGAAACAGATGGTATTTATTGCAAGACAGTTTGATTAAAACACCATTATACTCTACACCAGATGAACATAAAGGAGGAATATTTGATTATTGAGTGATAGATAGATAGTCTCTAATAGATAATGGGGTGTTTTCCAATTAGAAGTGGCAATTCGGACTCAAGTCTGAATAGTGGTTATTCGGACTCCCGTGTGCGTGTGCAAACAGAGGGGAGGACATGCACAATGAGGGCAGTAGGCAGAGGGTGGAACTGATAAAGATTCTTTAAAAGAATCTAATGGAAAGGGTACTCTACGTTAACTTGCTCTAGACGTCATATTTCTTTTCTGTGAGGCAAACAGTCTTAGCATTGTCTTGTTTTATTAATCATATGATCAACCAAAAGTGATTCCCCGAGTTTCAAGACGAGTTCGTCTGCTGAGTGCTGAAGTTCAAGGTCCATCCACTTAAATGACTAAATCTAATCGTAAACATTAAAGAATTCTCCTTGTAATACTGACTAAAGATAAGAAAAAAGTAGAATAGATTAGATACATGTAAAATTTTACTTCACTACTAACTTGAAAAAACAATTCTGGTTGGAGCTTGATGTTAGACCAAGAGACCAAGAGAAAATAGGAAAAATAAAGTCAGTAAGTGTGATTCATATTAAAGGGGACGATATAAGACAAACGACGTTTCGGCCCTTGGCCATCGTCAGGTGAAACTAAAAGCTGGAGGTGCCTAATGATCCAATTAAGATGGGAAGAAAAAGAAGGTGATCTGACCATGGAATTTACCCAATGGAAACCGTACGGTGCTCTTATTGGCTAAGTAGAAAACGGTAAGGGCTGCCTGAAGCCGGTGATCGTAAAATACTAACGAAAGAGTGAAAATGGAGAGGCTTCGTATGGGAACAAAACAGACAATGGACGTTTCGGGTACAAACCCTTCGTCAGCACAACAATACACAAATAAACGTGGAAAACAAATAAAATATAATGAAAAATAACTTGTATCGTCTGTACTCAATGGTGGTTGCAGTATGAATGAAATGTTAGCGTGGCGTGGGTAGAGGATAGGGTGCCCCAGGGGGGGGGGCGATATAATTGATAAGCAAAGGTCAGCGTCAGGGAACAGAACTTTCCAGACTATAATGGAAGATAAAGGACATATTGGTAGTAGTAGTAGTAGTAGTAGTAGTAGTATGTAGTAGCGGTAGGAGTAGTAGTAGTAGTAGTAGCAGTAGTAGTAGTAGTAGTAGTAGTAGTAGTAGTAGTAGTAGTAGTAGTAGTAGTAGTAGTAATAGTAGTAGCAGTAGTAGTAATAATAGTAGTAGTAGAAAGCTGTAGTGAAACAGTAGGCGGCGGTGGAGGGGGCGACAAAGTTCAGGATCCCATTAAGAGGAATACACTCAAATGCTTACAAAACATTATAACAGTACGTAAGAGAGAGATGATTTACAAGCGAAAAATATCATATCCCAAAACATTTGATAAAAACGCCTTACCACAGAGTATTCGTGAAATAGAATCTCTGTCTATTTTGAAACGTTCGCTTAAAACATACCTTTTTCGTCTTCAGTAGATGGTATGAGAAGCAAGATAGGTCTGTCTGTTTTGTGTTATGTGCTGTGTGTGTGTGTGTGTGTGTGTGTGTGTGTGTGCTTGTGTATGTGAATGAGTACGTTTCAGCCAAAGTAATTTGATTATTTGATTAGTCTGGTGTCTCGGAGTTATAGCGCTATATAATTTTTCAGCATTATGATTATTATTAACTTGAGCTTTTCTACAGAGCAGTATCCACAGAACGTGCTCAAAGCGCTTTACATGGCATCCCTGACCAACAGCAACATATAGGACGAGACAGGACGCCTGTTAGGCGATAATACAATTTTCCCGACAGAGATAACTCTGGTAACACCCAGGTACTCATTTAAACCTGGGTACGGCGAGAGAATGTAAATAAAGAGCGTTTTCCAAGGACTAGACTAAGGGCCGCTCAGAGCGGGACTCCAACCCAGGACGTTCAGATTCGAATGCAAGTGTCATACCACTGGACCACATAGCCACAGAAAACTGTAACTACACTTTTGACTGTTCCTCTCCCAGCCAAGGATTCCGATCGGGGCAAGAAGAAGAAGAAGAAGAAGAAGAAGAAGAAGAAGAAGAAGAAGAAGAAGAAGAAGAAGAAGAGGGAGAGTACTGTGCCTTATTGATATGTTATGACAAGCTTTTCAATAAAATCAAAAACAAAATGGCGGTTTGCTTTAATCTCCTTTATTTTTTCACATGACGACACAACACACAAATATGTTTCATCACGCAGATGATGTCTAGCGTCCGTATGGCATTCTTTCTGTTGAAAAATACAATTGAAAGGAAAAGGATTGAATTGAGGATTAAAATATATAAAATAAAAGGTGTACCCCACATCGTGTGACACCGAAGTATGTCGGGATGATTCTTTGAAGAAATAATGAGTGGAGCAGGCACTTATGTTGATAACAACAAAAAAATGCAGTGAGTAGGAAAGTGCCAGAAGACAATAGAGAATAAAAATTTCGCGGCGGCGATGGGGGCTTGAACCTGCGACCTTACTGGTATGGCAACTCCCCCTGACCGGGGAGATCGTGACTCTACCGTTCCCCGTGGGATTATGGATAGCTCATACGGTAGAGTCACGCTCTCCCCGGCCAGGCGGAGTTGTCGTACCAGTAAGGCCGCGGGTTCAAGCCCCCATCGCCCCCGCGAAAGTTTTATTCTCTATTGTCTTCTGGTATTTTCCTACTCATTTCATTTCTTGATGATTCTATGCAAAAATTTAATTTCACAGTCAATGTATGATGAGACAATGGAAACTGACAAAAACTACGATTTTATTCTGATGCCTCCCGACATAATACCGTCTTGAGGCCATTGGTCACAACTAGTTTGATTTTAAAAAAAAACGAATCTAATGCTCGCCGGTGATAACTAAACATCAACATATTGAAGGTTCGAATCCTGAGATGACTCAGACTCTCAATCATAGCTGGTTGGACATACAGGAACATTTCGAATTCAGACATATTCAAAACAATAGGCTTCAATTCCGTTGTAATGACGCATAGTAACTTAGCAACTGGTTCTAAACTATCAGAACAATGGCGGACGCCCTTATGAAATACTTCTACGACGAGCATAAACGTGTATCCAGAGGAGGAAAACATTATAAATATGATCATGTTTTGACTTTTATAAATTTTGATCACATGCCATGTGAAAAAGTTCTAACCAGCATGACGAATATTGAGTACCGATTATTTTTATTTAGAACCAAGCTGCTCGTTACTGGGTGGACCTGACATCAGACTATTGAATCCTATTCTGATGCATTATAGTCTTTAGTTTTTACTGGCTGGTTCCAAAATACGCGAGGACACAACTGGTAACAAGCCGGAATAGCTTATTCCTCTGTGTTTTACTAGATACTACAATTTATGGGTTTTAAAACAAGCATCACGGCTAAATGGTTGGTTGAATAATAATGTAGACTCTAATATTGTCATGTTACGATTACAAAACCAACGAGAAAATGATATTGCCTTTATCACTGAATCTCTAAAATTGAATTCGTATCAAAGAATCTAACAATATTTCTGCTCTTGTTGACCTAGCAGTGTGTAAATGGCTTAAAAACACATTACAAATTGAGCCTATCCATAAATTATGATTTAAGTAATATTCTCGAGAAGCTTTCATTTTCTAATGGAAGCATTCATTTTCTATTGCTTAATCCTGTTATCGTAAATAAGATTGTTAACTTATGATAGGTATTACATAGAAAGCTAACGATTCATCTTGATATAAACTAACCGAATAGAATTAATAGGTTAAAACGTTTCGAGTGAATTGTGTCTGCAAGTATGATCTCTGTTCGTCTTGCGACATGCTGCTCGTCTAGGGTCATGCAGGCTCCTTTGGTCAAATGGAGATTTAAAAAATAGTAACATTACTTGGTTCCACGACATTTGGCTCCCATGTAACGTCGTGTTATTTCTTACTTATTTGACAGTGACGCTTTTCCTAGTGAGGATCCAATATGTCTCTGACCATTGTCACGAAATGTTGTCATGAATTTTTTCTTAAGTTTATTGTATACGCCGCTCCTAATGTTATTCTTAGTTCGTAATGTCCCTCTATGATGATCATGTCGCATACGTCTTTGTGTTGTTGAGTTCTCTGTGAGAAATATAGGGACTGCTCTTCGTATTGCGTAGGAACGTCTTAGTTGTTTTAGTTTGTGGTCGAAAATATATGTCATAGGCCATGGATTTTCCCCGTGAGTCATTTCTTGGCACACAAAGAGAGACCATTCCCTCAAGTAGTTCTTTTCTTTTAAAATTCTATTTCTTGGTTTTTGTGAAACTTTCATCCTTCCCATTCACCAGTTGGCCGTCCGACGAATCGGACGCATTTTATTCTCTATTCAAAGTTCAGCCGATGCTGTTTTGCAAGAGTCTGATGTCATTTCATTAAAATCAAGTGTGATTTTAATTGTTGGTAGTAGTAGTAGCCTTGTGGTTGGTGGAATTATTCATTTGATTCAATATTCCTGCTTATATTATGAGTATCAATCATAGTGATTTTCTAATTTAATAGTTTGTGCCAAGCACGTGTGGAAGTGACCACGTGTGTTGAGAAGTTTATAGTGTTGTGATATGTGTAAAGGTACTTTAGTTTAAGTATTATTTCTTTTGTTCTTCTATGGTTAATTATATATTGTTTTCTTTCCCATTCTAGTGGGCCTGTTGATTTGGGGCCGAAGCCAAAGAAACTATAATTTAATTAATGAACTCTATCTAACCTGTCGATTTTGGGTCTAAGACATTTCTTCCTTTTGATTTGTGGCCATAGCCAGAACATTTTGATATGAAGCATTATCCTTGGCCGACGCCAACGATATTATACCTATCTATGTAAATTGATCACTTCCGGCCAAAGCCGTGGACTTTATAAGATTATTGTTATTTCAAGAACACTCTTTGAGTTGGACATAAGTCGTGACATTACAGTGAAAGGACGACAAACTGCCTTACTTCGAATTGAGGAAGAAGCCCTGACGTACCTGTGGACGGACAGATCATATTTTTGTTCTATGTGTTCTATAAAGGTAAGAGGCTACACCTTCTTGCAAAATCTGTTTGTGACTTGTATGCATATCTATTCATTGTTTCACGTTCATTGTTACTGTCTGGTGAATTGAGTGACCGTCATTACATGTACGAATGAGAGAGAGGGAGGGAGAGAGAGAGAGAGAGAGAGAGAGAGAGAGAGAGAGAGAGAGAGAGAGAGAGAGAGAGAGAGAGAGAGAGATTTGCATCAATAAATATGAGATAATGAAAATTACTCATCATTCTTTGATTGTTAGTTTGTTGGGCTGGTCAGTTTGTTCGACGTTAGCAACCCTGGGATCGGAGGTTCTGCAGACCACCGACTCACGTATTGCGTTTTGAGAGAACCTGCTATCGACTCAAGCCTAGATAAGGACTTGTGTTTGTCTTACCTTGCCCCCCTCTCCCACCTATCCTCTACTCTCTCTCTCCTTTCTCTTTTTCTCTACCTTCTCTTTCTCTCTCTTTCTCTCTCTATCTATCTCTCTTTCTCTCTCTCTATCTCTCTCTCTCCATTTCAGTGCACTTCAGCAGTACAAAATCTACAATAACTACCATTTAGAGAGAGACTATACCAATATCACCATCTATTCAAAATACACTATTAATAAAATCATTCAATTCCAGACAACGTATCACCAAGCAATAACAATTCCAGACATAAAGTACAATAAGGTCATTTCAAACACTTACTACATATTCCAATGCCATCGCCGCTTGTGTAACGAAAACAATACTCTCCTGGTGGACAAACCTGAAATTATAATTTTGTTTAATAAAGAAGAAAGAATATTTGAATGTTAAAGGAACTAAAAACTAAAATGACAACTTTAAATTTACTCTTCATCTCATTGCTCGCACGTCACACCAGTTTGAGACGAATTGGCACATATTTATTTTATATAATCCAAATACATAAAAAAGTGAAATCTTTATAGGTCAAGGAATTTACCCAATGGAAACCGTACGGTGCTCTTATTGGCTAACCAACCAGCGGCCTCGATGAGAAAAATATCCGCCATTTTGATGTTGGCTGGGAATCGCGTTACTATAGTAAACAAGCGCTGATCGGCCGTTCATGAAAACAAGTTGCTGCTCGCTCGTTTAACTCAAAATTATTCAAAACGATCTCTCTAAAATGATATAAATGTGACTTCTTAAGGTTTTCTTCACGGTCAAAACCACACAACATTCTATTAATGATTACGTCCGAGGCAAAAAGGAATATTGACAGGTCGACCGAGAGTTGAACTCGTGAGACGACAAACATCAATGCGAAGTGTAGCGAGAGTCAAGCTATTGTTTGTCTTGTCCTATTCTATATAGAGAAAAGGATAAATAGTATAGCCTCGTGTGTGAGTGGTTGCGTGTCATAGTCTTGTTTTTAAATTGTTTCTGTTGTTTATGTGTGTGACTCTCTCATACTCAATTTCAATGCCGAAAGAGGAATTCCCGCACACAAGAAAGGGGGAATTGGGGTGGTATTTGGCATACATATTGTATAGTATCTAGTTCTAAATAGATAACTGATTAGAATTATATTATGATATATAAACACAATGCCAAATACAATTCCGAAGTTTCCTTATTTCAAATGAAGTAAAGCTCCAAAACCTAATGGTAGTGATTGTAGTACTGAGTGTTAGTGAGGTGATGTGGTGTTGGTGGTGGTTGTAGTTGGAGTAGTAATAGTGATGATGATGTGGTGGTGGTGATGATTGTAGTTGTAGTAGTAGTGGTAGTGATGATGATGTGGTGGTGGTTGTAGTAGTAGTGGTAATAATAATAATAATAATAATGCTGAAAACTTATATAGCGCTATAACTCCGAGACACCAGACTCTAAGCGCTTAAATTACAAATTACTTTGGCTGAAACATACTCATTCACACACACAAGCACACACACACACACACATACACACACACAACACAACACACAACACAAACCAAACCTATCTTGCTTCTCATACCATCTACTAAAATCGAAACAAATATGTTTTAAGCGAACGTTTAAAAATAGACAAAGATTCTTTTTCACGAATGCTCTGCGGTAAGGCGTTCCAAATAGAGGGTCCGAAATGAGAAAAGGATCTCATTCCAGCATTTTTCCGAATTCGAGGACAACTAGTTTTGTGGAATCACTGGCCGAACGTAAGGGGCGGGGTTTTGAATATCTTTCAATTAGTTCTGAAAGGTAGGAAGGGGCAGTACCTTCAAGACAACGATACACTAAAACACAAGATTTGAATTTAATTCTTTTCTCAACAGGCAGCCAATGCAGGTCATGAAGTAGAGGTCCGGCAGAGTCGCACCTACGCTTCATAAATACTAGTCTGGCAGCGCTGTTTTGGACAATCTGAAGACGTTTCAGATTGTATTGCGAAACGCCAAACAACAGAGCATTACAATAATCCAATTTCGATAGTCGATGGTAATGATATGGTGGTGGTGGTGGTTGTAGTAGTAGTGGTCGTGATGATGATGTGGTGGTGGTGGTTGTAGTAGTAGTGGTCGTGATGATGATGTGGTGGTGGTGTTTGTAGTAGTAGTGGTCGTGATGATGATGTGGTGGTGGTGTTTGTAGTAGTAGTGGTCGTGATGATGATGTGGTGTGGTGGTTGTAGTAGTAGTGGTCGTGATGATGATGTGGTGGTGGTGTTTGTAGTAGTAGTGGTCGTGATGATGATGTGGTGGTGGTGTTTGTAGTAGTAGTGGTAATGATGCGGCTATGTGGTCTAGTAGTATGACACTCGCTTCCGGATCGGAAGGTCCTGGGTTCGAGCCTCGCGCTCGGCGCATGGCTGAGTCCTTGGAAAAGGCTCTTTACTCACATTCTCTCACCGTACTCAGGTGTAAAATGAGTACCTGGCCGTTAACAGAGTTGTCTTTGTCCGAAAAATTGTAATATCGCCTAACAGGCGTCATGTCCCGTCCTACATGTTAAATGTTGACCAGGGACCCCTTGTAAAGCGCTTTGAGCACATTTAGTAGATATTGCACTATATAAAGCTCAATTAAAAAAAATAATATTTCAATGATGATGATATGGTGGTGGTGGTTGCAGTACTAGTAGTGGTAGTGATGATAATGTGGTGGTGGTTGTAGTTGTAGTAGTAGTGATAGTGATGATGATGTGGTGGTGGTTGTAGTAGTAGTGGTAGTGATGATGATGTGGTTGTGGTGGTTGTAGTAGTAGTTGTAATGGTGATGATATGGTGGTAGTGGTGGTTGCAGTAGTAGTGGTAGTGATGACGATGTGGTTGTGGTGGTTGTAGTAGTAGTGGTAATGGTAATGATATGGTGGTAGTGGTGGTTGTAGTAGTTGTGGTAATGGTAATGATATGGTGGTGGTTGTAGTAGTAGTGGTCGTGATGACGATGTGGTTGTGGTGGTTGTAGTAGTAGTGGTAGTGATGCTATTGTGGTGGTGGTTGTAGCAGTTGAGGTAGTGATGTGGTGGTGGTTGTAGTAGTAGTGGTGGTGGTGGTTGTGGTAGTAGTGGTAATGATGATTATATGGTGATGGTGGTTGCAGTAGTAGTGGT
>NC_088371.1:26489295-26491795 GCF_034508935.2 Berghia stephanieae
AAGACTTGAGGGCTGCACTTGTTTTTTCTGAAAAGACATCAAGAACAAGAGAAACTTTCTGCTTTTCGATGTTAGAAGGCCTAAGACAAACATTATTTAATTTAGACATGCGCAATGAAAATTCAGATGTTTCATGATCGTATAGTGTTATCAAATCAGACCATTTAGCCATTTCTTGTCTGTGGGGTCAGGACTATCTAAAGGTGAAAAAGCAATGGTACCAGTTCTTTCTGAAATCCAATTATTACGTATGTTCTTTAGGTGAACTGGATCATAAATCAAAAAAAGAGGTTTGTGATTAGTTGAGATTGGGGATTTAGCAATCCAAGGCTTTTGCTCATCATCTCTGTCAAATTTCTGAAAAAAAGACTGATTTACTCTATTATTATCACATACAATGGCGACAACATTTCCTCCACAGTTGTAATGACTTCAGCAACCTGTTGAAATTGAAATTCAGAAGTTAATGAATGACACGGAACAAGTCTGGCAAGGAAAGATTTTGAACCAAAAAAACATTTCACCATAATACCAAGCATTGTTGTAGCTGCTCTTGTCAGGATAATCATGAGCATAACCAAAGACTTCCACCACCACGATACGACAAAGAGGCTTTGATGTAAATTTCATCCACAATCAATATACATCCCCGGCTGCGCTCACTGATGCTCCTGAAAATAGAGGTAAATAAAGCTGCATCACTCATATTTTTGCTGACAGCAGTAATTTTCTGTAAAGTAGAAATGGATGGTAACTGTAAATAACTCCTAAGCTGTGAATATAGAGAACGAGACAATGAATACCAACTAAAAGCAGTAAAAAGGTCCTCTGTGGAGTAAATGCGTTTATTTTTAGAGGCATTAAGATTGTGAACATTACGTTGTAGAAATTTCACCTGTGGAACATCTTCATCATTGGAAATGACATACTTAATCAATGCATCAAGCCCACTCCAACACTTCACTTGCTTGTCACTAGAAATAAAGTCTGGATAATTCTTTATTTTTCTGACGCCCTTGTAGCATTCAAATGATAAAGCCAGAGAACCTGAGGAAGATAATATATTAAAAAAACATAGAAAAATCACAGATTGGACCATCTCTACTTATACTACAGAAAGTGTAGAGCCCTCTTGCCTTTTCAAATCCAACAACACCTCCTACAGGATGGCCAAGAAGCATGTCAATAAAGCGTTCATGAAAATCCTTTCCATCAAGCGAATCTCTTGCACGAAATTCAGCCATTTCATCAATAACAACAGCTCTTGACTCTGCTGTTGCTCTGTCTGTAGTACGACAAGTATGTCTGCCAGCCTGTAGAGGGATAGATGATTTTGGAACGTTAGGGAAAATAGAAGGTGGATTAGCAGGTCGAAAGGCTCTTCCGCCGACGGTTCGAATCATTTCAGTGTCTTTCGGCCAATGTAAAGAACATACGCCCATGTTATCAGTCACATCCTCAAATTTCAATACATTAGGCAGACGTGAAATCCAAAGCCTTTTTGTTTCATCGTCAGTTGGAAAACGATAAACAGAAATCTTTTCATCTGATGCCGATGGTGGATTATCGCGAGTGGGACGATATCCACTTCGACAATTTACGACTGAGCACTTCCTCCCCATTTTATATTAAATCCTGTTGGAAATCACAAACAAATTAATCCTGAAATGTTAGAATGCTGTGGAAATAAGAATCATTTCATAAAAATCATTCTAAAAAGGGAAAAAAATCAAATTTAACAGACTCTCATCAAAACACGCCATGTCTGATAACATTGGATGAGAAAGAGAAAGTAGAAATCTTGAGCCTTGACAAAACGAGGTTTCACTGCGTATTCTATGTCCGGTATGTAAGAGCTCCATGGATCAGAGCAATCACACGTGATGAAAGAGAGTTCCAAAAATGGGTCGGGGTGGGGGGGGGGGGGGGGGTCCAGAATTGAAAGGATTGCTCACATACTTTACGTAAATTCTTAGGTCATTGCTGGGCCTCAAGTTACTAATAGAGACATAGATGTTTAGAAGGTCTTTGATATAAGAAGGACTGTTAGTGCTCAAAGACTGATAGAAAACTGTACAATCTTATAGGCATCTCTTTTCTCCACAGGAAGCCAATGTAGCTCACGGAGATAAAGAGTTGCCGACGGGTATTAATGTTTATTTCGTATAATGAGCCTAGCTGCGTTATTTTGAGCGACCTGAAGTTTACAAATTTTGTCTTTTGCTACATTCACCCAAGGGGAGTGACATAGTCCAATTGGGATAAAACAAGGGAATAATAAAAAGTTCTGCTATGTGCTTTGGCATTAAATGACGAATTTTGCTTATTTTCATCATTTCTATGTACATAGACTTTGTGGTGTTATTCTAATGGCTTGTCATGGAAACATCTTTATCAATGACGACGCCAAGGTTTTTTTTTGCTTGATTTGAAAATTCTATTGCACTATTTCTAAAAGTTCTTATTCCAATACATTAAGTGCCATGATTTCGATGGAATT
>NC_088371.1:26499295-26534295 GCF_034508935.2 Berghia stephanieae
CAAACCTGTGTTTTGCTCGGGTTGGCATTTAATGAGTTTTCCTCATAGTAGGTCGTGTTCAGGGCAGCTGACAATTTGTCTTCAATTTCTTTGAAATTTCTTGATTGTGTGGCAAGGCACAGGTCATCGGCGTATATGAACCTCCTAACATTTTCAAATTTTGGTTGGTCATTTGTATATATATTAAATGATGTTGGAGCTAGTACAGATCCTTGAGGTAGTCCATTTTTTTGAGATCGCCATATACTTTTCTTTCCATCCATTTCTACAAAGAATCGTCTGTTAGCGAGGAGGGACTCGATCATTTTCACAACTCTGTTGTTTTTGGTGACTTTAGCAAGCTTGAGTAGGAGATTCCTGTGGTTTATTGTGTCGTACGCCGCAGTTAGATCTACAAACACTGCCCCAGTAACCTGTTTCTGTTCGAACCCATCTTCTATGTATTGGGTAAGGTTAAGAAGCTGGTCACAACAAGAAGTCGAACCGGACCCAAAGAACTACGACGAATTCAAAAATATTGTATGGTCAGTGGCAAAGAAACACATACCACGTGGGTGTAAGAAGGAATATATACCCTGCCTGACATTGGAAAGCAAAAACTTGTACGAAAAGTACATAGCTGCCTATAATGAAGACCCCTTTCACGATGACACCATAGAATTAGGAGAAGCCCTCATGTCAGCAATCGCAGCGGAAAAATCAGAGAGATGGAAGAATATGATTTGCAACACAGACATGACCCACAACAGCAAGAAGGCATGGGCAACCGTGAAAAAACTTAACCCTGAAAAAATGCCACACACAAGGGTTGCCGCAGTAACACCAAATGAAGTGGCAAGCCAGCTCGTGCAAAATGGAAAACCGAGCCAAAAAAAAAAACGTGGATGTAAAAAAGCAATAAAACAAGAGACGAACACCATCGCAAGAGATAGTAAAGACCAGATGGATCCATTCGCGATTGGAGAGCTTGAGTCTGCGATTAAACAACTAAAAGCAGGAAAAGCAGCTGGGCTTGATGACATAGCCACAGAAATAATCCAACATTTTGGGACAGAAACTAGACTGTGGATACTGGCTCTCTTCAATAAATGCGCAGAATCCTGCACCGTCCCAAAATTATGGAGACAAGCAAGAGTGGTTGCCCTGTTGAAAGCAGGAAAGGATCCAAACAACAGAAAGAGCTACCGTCCCATATCCCTCCTATGTATTCTATACAAGGTGTATGAACGCATGATACTGGCTCGCATCACCCCGGATGTGGAAGATATATTATCACCTGATCAAGCAGGATTCCGACCAGGAAGATCCTGTTGTGACCAGCTTCTATAGTAACAGCTGATTGGAGTGGATGTGTACTTCCGGGTGGCAGAAAGCAGTGGAAGGCAATGGAGTAAAAGAATAAAATATTAATTTCTGTCGATAATATTCCATATTTTTCTGGTTGCAGACATAAATATTTTTTTTTAATTTGTTACGTTAATGATGTAGACCCCTATGCCATTTGTGAACACGACTGGTGCCATAATCTTTAGGAACTACTGCCAGTCTCATCGTTTGATGTAGCGAACTACCTCGTCACGACCACAAGTTTCTACACTTGTACACATTTCAAGGTAATTCTGTATTATTTAATCGTTTCCCTATGCTATACCTATACTATGTTACACCATCCACGGCCAATTGTAAGATTTATTCTCAAAAAATCACAGAAGACAGAGATGTCGAGCCTGACACGGGAATATAAATATGATATGACCTGCTTCACGAGTCGTGATCATCTTAGTCTTAGTCTTCGAGTCTCAGTAAGTTAAGTCTAAGTCAGTCTAAGTCGTGGATGAATGAGTCTGTATGGTTACATTCAAATTTCAACTCTTTTGCCTTTAAGGTGATGAATTCCTCCGAATTCACCAAAGATTATAAATAATAATTTAAATTAAAAACACCAGGGCAGGCAATGACTATGAAATCAATCTGGTCCCGAGTCCAAATCTAAACTAGATAATACAGTAGCAAAACATCATGCCCATAAGACTGTTTTAAAAGCCCCACCCCATTCCAAGGGACTGAGATTGATCCCGAATGAAGATCTTTTATCTAATCCCCCTCCCCTTGTCAATCCAGCAGTGATTGGGTAGCTGAGTCTGTTAGATCTAGTGGAAAGTACTTTGACATAGACTAGCGTCCTATCTAAAGGGTAGCAATTGCTATGGTCCGTTTCGCGCTATTCAAACCAGGTTAAACTTCGGCTCCATTGAATGACTACTTTTTTATTCGATATTTTACTCAATCCCCCAACTATATAATTTTTAGCCCCACGGCTGATGTTGAGTTATGGAATTGTGTCTCTCTAAATCATTCTAACAACCTTTCAGATGAGTACTCCACATTTCACAGCAAATTGAATGTACTCACTGTTGTTAAGCAAGTGTGATAACAACAGTTTTTATCCTCTAGTTTCATATAATAATATTACCACCATTGCCACTATTTTTTCAGGCCTACAGGGGACTGACTGCTTATAATCGGGCCTACAATGGACGGGTGACGGATGTAAAATGGTTTAAGCCTCCTAGCTGTGGGAAAGTAGTACTAGCTGCTAAGGTAACCCCCCCCCCCTTTCATCTCTGTTCATTGATTATTATTACTGTTATTACATAATATTATTATTATTATTTCTACATTTATTTATATTACTCCAAGCAGGATTGTTAATACGATATAGAGGTTTTTAACATATGGCTAAATTAATTACAATGAATTTTCTATAATATGAATAGATTAAAAAAAAAAGAAATAAGAAACTTCTTTAACAGGTTAAGTTGTACTATAGGAGACTCAGTAGAGTCCTTGGAAAAGCCTCTTTACTCACATTTGCTCAGTGTGTTCGGACATAAACGTTTAAATGGTTTTGCGACTCATGGCAGTCCTGATAACTCAGTTGGTAGAGCACCCATTTTACAATCAAAGAGACCGAGATATATCCTAGATGAAGTTAAGACCCCACCCCCTCCATTTCTTTGTTTTTTGTTTTTGTACACTCAGCAGTAATTTGGCAATAGAAAAGCGCCCTATTCAAAGGGTAACAAGTTATTATTTTCACACTATAGAAACTGTGATGAAATCTGGCTCTATAGACCTAATGGTTCTGATGGACTACTTTCGGTGCTTGCGACACTATTAGGTCATTTTCAGCACAATTAAAAGCTGTTGCGAAATACGTAGTAAGAAAAATGGGCTTGGATCAAATACGGAGCAGAAGTAGATCAAAATTATTAATGTGCTTAGTTTTGAGATCGCCTAACAGTTCCATTCAGAGACGGAATACACTCAAATGTTTAATTTTAATATTTTTGAGATCAAAGAAAACTTAAGCCTCATTTCTTCAAATACGCAAGTCATTCCATTTACAGGTCTAAATAATTAAAAAAAAGAGTTTTTCTTTGACTTCAACTTCAAATGCCAACAGTGCCTGAACCTTATGATGAATTGTAAAATGGTTTGGCATATATATGTGGAAATCTATTCTTTAAAAAAAAATAGAGTTGGGGATCAACATTGCTCCGTACAGCAAATGTTAAATATTTATCATCGAGCACAGAATTACTGGCAAACCTAAAAATTGTAAAACTCTTTATTTACAAATGTACAAGTAACACGCAAATCTTTTAAAAACTAAATGTAATTCTATCACCTGCGGAATCGAACTATGTATGCTCAGAAAAATGTTTGATTGGTTATTCTGCTGTTTTGTACAGATTGCCTTTTACCACAGTGAAATGACAATTGACTTGTAAAAAAACAAAACATATAGACTATAATATAATCGTTTAACTTAAGCGGTATAATTTAAGGTTAATAAAACATTCCTCCCAGATCTAAATAATTGAGGAATAAATCAATATGGGTGAACTCATTTGTTCTATCTATCTCATCATAAGAACACTTTGTCACTACGTTGTGTGGCCTTGAGCAAGTCACATCAGCCCTAGCTCAGTTTGTGGCGCTGCACTGTGGCAATGCCTGGGTTAATTCAGTCTCCCGTTAGAATAGACTCCAAAGACAAATTTCCCCTAGAGTTGAATAAAGAGAATTTATATTTTTTAAATTTGTTACGCTATTGTCAAAGACAAAAGTCTTCAGAATTTTCCAATTTTGTATGAGCTGTCTTAAAAGGAAACCTATCCACAGCATAGAAGGACATGCTCACAATAGCATTAATTTCATTGCCCTCAAATTTAATGGATCTTCCTCTTTTATTAATTGTCATTGCCCATTCATTCAATAAAACAAAATAAATCAACATAATAAAGACAAAGCTTTTGATTCAAATCAAGTGATGTTTTTTGTTCAGTTATTTATCATCTCTATGCGGCTATGTGGTCTAGTGGTATGACACTCACTTTCGGATAGGAAGGCCCTGGGTTCGAGCCTCGTGCTCGGCGCATAGTTGACTCCTTGGAAAGGGCTCTTTACTCACATTCTCTCACTGTACTCAGGTGTAAAATGAGTACCTGGCCGTTAACAATGTTGTCTTTGTCCAAAAAAATTGTAATATCGCCTAACGGGCGTCATGGCCCGTCATACATGTTACATGTTGCTGTTGACTAGGAACCTCTTGTAAAGCACCTTTTACCCAACAAATTGCTTGATTCGGACCTACTAAATTTCCTATGAGAGTGAGATCTGCTTTTATATAGCGCATGCAATATCCACCCAAAGCGCTCTACAAGATGTCCCAAGCCAATAGAAACATTAACAAGAAGGAAGAGATATCAAAACCTCTTTAAATATTTTTTAAAACAGATACAATCAATACACTTACATTTACATAGTAAATGATTGAGCTAGTTTCTCCAATTGTTGATTGTTCAACTAGAGCTGTTGCTGCCTGCAGTAATTCTTTGCGTTTGTTCCTTTCTTTAAGACTCGAGTAATGGTCTGTTTTTTTCTCTGTCCCATGTCCAAGCTTTAACGTTGGAACCCAATCAGGATCAGTTTTACCAAGCAGTGATGCTGGCCTTGCTGAAAAGGCAAAAAAAAAAACATGTGATTGTTGAAAGATATTACGTCATTTCTTGCCTATTACAATCCTTAACTCACTCAATCCTAGAGATTGTTGCTACTTTTCAAAATTGGAAAAATGTATTTAAAAATGAGCATGTACATAGATAGTTTTATTCAAAAACATTAGCTTTGATACTACGCCTATAATTTGTCTCAGAAAAATATAAAGATAGGCATGGGGTAAAAGTAACCGAGGTAAACTACGGATATAATCGGTGTTAGGGTTGAGTGAGTTAAGCTTTCCTTTAAATAAATTTACATCAAGCTTTGTCAAATTAGAACAATTATATAGGGCAATTTCCATTACAAGATAATTTGCTCAAAGCGCTTTACAAGGGGTTTCTGGCCAACAGCAATACTTTACTTGAATGTCGAGACATGACGCTTGTTAGGCGATATTACATTATTTTCGGAAAGAGACAATGCTGTTAAAAAGCCAGTTACTGAATTTATGCCTGAGTATGGTGAGAGAATGTGAATAAAGATCCTTTTCCAATGACTCAACTATGCACCTCTCTCAAAACTCTTCCAGTATAACGGTTATAACTATACCACATAGCCGCGATGAAAGTATCGGGATCCCAAAGGACCATTTTTAAAAATTGGAAAAACTTTTTTATTTATTATTATTATTCTTGTCATATTTGTGATAAATTCCATATGAAGGCCCTAATTCAATGGATATACGAATCATTATACTAATCGCTCACCTTGAGTTCAAATTAATTTCTAACTATGAAAATTATGAAAAGACATTTTAGTGGCTTGATGGAGGTCAATTGTTTCTTTCTTTGGATTAAAATTTAAAATAATAATATTTCTATTTGTCAGTAAAAAAAATTACTATCATTATAAACTGACACCGGCAATCACTAAACAGCGTGTTAAACTTCTGCCAAAAACTAGCATTTACATGGCCAACACTGGTGTAGAAAATCAGTGTTATAATACACCACCAATTGTAAGATTTATTCTTCTATATTAGCACGGAAAAAAATTAAGGAAAACGCAACCTTACTTTTAATATTAATGACTTTCTTCAAATAGAGAACATGTTTTGAAAATGCACAATAAAATAATCTTGAGAAAGCACAAGTTATAAACTGGAACGTTATAATTCTAAAATGAATGACCAGAACAACAGTAGAAACTTGAAAACGAAAGTAGCCCTATCACTGTCGGTATTGATTTAGATTAAGTCGCAAGAGAAAGGGCATGAAATATTCATGATCCCATCTGATAACTAAAATCAACAAATAAAAGATCATCCATCCGGACCAAGTATGGACCATAATATGTTTACTATCTAGACCGTCTACAGATTGTAGACGAGCCTGATGATTTCAACTTCGGACTTTCGTATAGAAAAGTCACATCGGTGAAAAATTTCTCCGTAGATTTAGTTAGATCACCGAGTTTGAATTTTTTAATTTGATTTGTCTTCCATGAAAAAGAAATAACCACCTATTTAGTAACACTCATAAACGTATAACGTCAGAAATTAAGGCAAGGACCTTGGTTCCCACCTACTCTATACTCTGACTCTTCTTACGACTGATGCTGTGGCTAAATGATAATGAAGTTGGAGCGAAATCAACTTGGCTTTGTCCACAATAATTAAAATTAATTCATATCGTGTATAAAATATTTACAATTTTAATCAATCCATCAATTCATACCTTAAAATGATCACTGCAAACTCGGTGGCTGCTCACTAGAATTTGAGCCATTGTCAAACCCTCTCTTTTTGATCACCGCAACCCATTATTTTGGAGTCCTTCGTCTTCCTAATTGATGAGATCCAGAACATTTTAACTCCATTTCGACCCTGTCTTCTTGTGTAAATGATGATTAGGCAGTTATTTGGCATTTTTCCCTTTTTTAAAACCCGACAAGCTCTTGCTTTTCAGCATTGTTTACTAACCAGCCATGGTCTTTTGCCACCCCGAAATAAAAATAGGCCATTGCGTGACGTCATCTTCGAATGCCGATGCCGGTTACTTCCCTTGCACTAAGAGCACTGTAACTTTCTATCGCGTTGTTGTTTACATTAGAGAGAGAGAGAGAGAGAGAGAGAGAGAGAGAGAGAGAGAGAGAGAGAGAGAGAGAGAGAGAGAGGAAAGCTTGGGTCTAAACAAAGAAAGTCGGTACTTTTTATTCTTTATGCTGGCTAGAACGTTTTCACATGTGATCAGAATGTATAAAAGTCAAAACATGATCAGATTTATGATGTTTTACTCCTCTGGATACACTTTTATGCTCGTCGGAGAAGTATTTCCTCAGGGCGTCCGCAATTGTTCCGATAGTTTAGAACCAGTTACTGAGTTACTGTGCGTCGTTACGCGGGAAGTGAGGTCACGACTGTTGAACCCGATTAGGTACTCTGTAGTCAGCGATCATATCCGTCTTTCTTTGTTTCAACTCGTGTTGTCCACAACCGCTATGTATTCTCTCGCTTTGTTTTAAATCAATGGATCTTTAACCTGTTGTATAGTTGAATAAGTGTGATTATTATTGTTGACATTATTAATGATAATGTAATCTATTTATATAGCGTCTGCCGTGTACAATATAGCACTTTACCGCACTCGTGCACCTTCGCGAACCCACCCGGAAGCTTCGTCACAACACATCGTTCAACCAGATGCTCTTCGGTTTCGGGTTCCATCCCACATCGGGAACATGTTGGACAGGTGGATAGTCCCCACTTGTTGGTGGAATGGATAAGGCGTTGGATTGTCATCTAGATGGCTCGCGGTTTGTGCATAGCTTGCGGGCGGCTGCATTGCAGCTGCAAAATTAGGGAAACTTTTCTGATTTGCATTGCAACCGCAAAATCTGCACGTTTTGCAAATTTTTGACAAATTCTTTGATTCTTTTGGAGACGTTTGAGCCAGGCAACCCTGAAAACTTTGATTATTTTATTATAACAATTTCATTGACAGCAATTTTTTTTTGTAATTTTGTTTTCCCAACTTTGTGCCTATTTCCAAATCAGCAAAATTTGCCAATTTTTGTCCCATAATTTTGCATGATTTTGAGTTTGATATTGCTTAATTCTGCGGAGATATTTTATTACATGGGTTGCATGCAGTTAGTTGTTAGGGGTGATACAACATATTTAGAAACCTGCAAAATATTTGCAAAAAAAATACTTATCTTCTTCTGCAAAATTCATCATTTTATTTGCAAAATTTTGAAATATTTTTGCATCAAACCGCGGGGTCAGATCTAGGAGTTATAGATTCCATTCATGCATCACATTTATTTTTCTAAAGCAAGAAACTTAATACCAAATGTTCACTTTGTAGCAAGGTATTGCTGTTAAAAAAATTCTGTTCACATAAAAAACAATTTTCAATTAAAGTAAAATTATAAACAGAACTCCTTATGAAAACCTCATCAATGTACTTGCATTGTTTAGTTTACTGTACTCAGAATACATATATATGATGATGATGCAACTAAAATCAGTCTGACAAGACTTCTAATTAACCAGAACGGGATTTAAGTACACCAGATTGCAGGAACTTATTATGACAATACAGTATAAATATAATATATATTCTGTGTTCACTTGAGAAAGGTCAAAGGCCGAATCGTCGTTTGTTTTGTGTTGTTCATTCATGAGTCAGATTTACTCCCTTTATCTTTATCTCCATTTTATTGACTCATTTAGGCACCTCTAGTTATTGGTTTTATTTCCACTTAATATAGGAGAATTTAAAAGCTAACAGTTTTGTAATGTGTGTAATTTGTGCATTGATGTAAACAAGACTGACACAAATGATCTGACACACGACTGGGCTCCATCAATCAATGCAGATATATTCTCCTCTTCAACTAATGTGTCAGAGTGTTCTTAATTCCATCTAGATCAATAATATTCAATAATCTGATGTCAAGTCGCCCAGCAACGAGCATCTTGGTTCTAAACAAAGAAAACCGGTACTTTTTATTCTCGGTTTTTAAGACAAACGGGCTATCTCCTCCCCCCACCCCCTTTTATATCTTTATATATTGGCAAATTAATTGGACTCCATTAAAAAAATATTTTATACCTCTTTCATAAAAATTATCTTTTCAAGGATTAAAATGTTAACCACAGAACACTGACATCGTGTTCTGGATGAAATTTGGCTTGGATTAAAAATAAAAGTGGAGTAAATACTGAAGCGGATATGTAACATTTTTTAGTCATATCGTGCACTTCCGGATAGAAGCATGAAAATTTGCACCTAGGGGTTTTTGAGAATGCTGAATTCAAAAATCGCGGGAACCAACTTGTATCTCCGGTATTTCCCGCCAAAAATTACATATTCAAAATGGCCGCCATCAAACTCGGATTTGCCTGTATTTTAATTATAAATGCACCGATTTTAGAGATTTTGGTGTCTATATATATTTTATAAGGGCGGGGAATACGATAAAACACATTTTAATTCCATTATATTAATAGTTTCCTCCCAAAATGAAAAACAACATATTATAATGTTTAAAAATCCAAATTGACCTCATATTTACGAATTGTGCCATCATAGTAATCGTTCTCAGCTAATAACTGACAATAACTTTAGTTTTGTTCATGTGAAAATCACACATTTTTATCAGGAAGAGAGCGCTACAACTATTGTTTTTTTCTTCTTTTCCAACCAGAAACTACGGACCTAAGCAGTAAACATCATATATAGCTAATTATGTCTTGCAAGAAACTTCGATTGGCTACTCACCCATGTGCGGCATCAGTACAGCCAATTAACTGGAGCATTAGTATTCTGTGCCAAAAACATGGTGGAACACTTATATGTCCAACGGGAGTAGGATACACATCACTTGCCAACAGTCTATCTGCTCTTCTTGAACTTAACAGTTTGCCACTAAATATTAACATATCCAGACTCAATGATGGTAATGATTTGGCGGAAGCTCTTACTTCACATTCTGCTAAATGGCATAAAGCGTGCTACGTTTTCTTTAATGCTGGAAAAGTAGAACGAGCCAGGAAGCGAAAAGAAAAAGTTTCCCAAGAACTTCCTTCTTCACCAGTGAAACAGCATCTACGCAGTACAAGCACTCCCCCAAGTTCCACGACAACAGACTCTAGTGATGTGCCGACTTGTTTTTTCTGTGACAGCACCACCGGAAATCTTAACAAGGTTGAGACTATGTCCCTTGATACTCGTGTCAGACGGATTGCCACAGAATTCAGAGATACCAAACTACTGGCCAAGTTATCAGCTGGGATATGGTCGCTATTGATGCCCAATATCATTTGAAGTGTTTGGCAGCATACTACAACAGATGTAAATCTCGGAAAAGACGCTCAATTGAAACACCTCATCACATAAACGCAAATCATTTGCATTTGCTGATGTGGTGCCCTACATAGAAGAGTATGGCCAGCTAGGTGGAGACCTAAATCATGTTTTCAAACTCTCTGATATTAAGAAAGTGTATTGTGACTCCCTGCAAAAATTTGATGGAGACCCAACTGGCCATATTCATTCCACAAGACTTGTACAGAAACTCCAAGAACACATTCCAGCACTTGAATCTCATAACAGCAAATCTGGTACTGTGCTTTCATTCAAGAAAGATGTTGGTAATTTTGACTCTGACGACATGGCGATCATGTTAATGAGAGTAGCAAAATTAATCCGTAAAGAGATTTTTGAGACAAACTATCACTTCAATGGCTCTTTGTGTGATGAACAATATAACTGTCTACCATCATCTTTATCTGCATTAGTGAGCATGATTTTGAATGACTCAAACACAAAACAGAACATTCATGATAAAGAAATAAGCACAGCTGCCTCATCCATCACACAGCTGCTTGTCTTCAATGCTATCAAACGGGGTAGGGCAGATTCTGTAGCAGCAAGACACAATTTAGACCGTGAAACTGCTCTTTCATTGTATCTAGGCCTACTCATCCACAACAAAACACGCAAACGGGATCTCGTTGACAATTTATTTGATAAAGGCCTGTCGGTGTCATATGACAGTGTTGCAGCTCTCCACAGAAGAAGCCAATAGAGTAATTGACAGATATGAGAATGAAGGCTATGTCTGTCCATCAACCCTAAAAGACAAACTGTTCACCACCGGAAACCTTGACAATATAGATCACAATCCCTCATTAAATGGCAATTTGCGGCCGCAAATATCAGGGCGATCCGCAAATTTTGGCAAATTTCCCAAAATTGGCAAATCGTGGCAAATTTTGGGAAAATTGGCAAATCGCGTGGCAAATTTTGGGAAAAAAAAAGAAACGAAAACAAAATTACGAAAAAAAAGTGCGAAACTTGAGAAATGTTGCAGCTTTGCCTGGGCCCAAACCAAGGGAAGCTACTCTCTATGGATAATGATCCTTTAAAATCTTTGTAACAACGCTATTCACAGTCTTTCATTAAATTGATAAATGTAGCCTCCTTAAATGTAATAAATTGTCTTTTATATATATATTTTTCTGTATCGCATGTTAATTTTTACTGAAACGCTTAGTTCTCCACGGCAAATTTTTTGGCAAATTTTGGTCTTTTTGGCAAATTTCTTGGCAAATTTTGGGGTTTCTTTTGGCAAATTTTGGCAAATTTTAGGTCCCATTTTGGCAAAAAATGCAGATGACAGTCCCTCATCTACCTTAAGTCAAGATTCTTTCCATGGCACTGCAATATCCATCACACAACATGTCACAAATCATAATCCTGGTGTTGCTAGAGTTCTCCCAGAGATTAGAGGAGATAACAATGCAAATCAACCATTAAAATCAATCAGGCCATTACCAAAATCTTACACTGACATGCCACCAGTGTCACTCTCAAATAACGTAGCTCCAACAATAGCTGATCACCAACTCCATGCACTTCCTACTAAGAAAAATGATGATCAAAGGCACAAGCTGTGGCTGGAACATGTCAGGACAGAACTGGCTAAAGATCAGACAGTGGATCAGATGAATATGGATATATCATGGTCTGCCTTTTTTGCTACATCCCAGTTATCTGCACCTAAACCACCTGCAATTATTTCTCTACTACCCTTGTTTCGGGATTCTGCACATACACCTGCCATGGTCAAGCATGGGATGAATGTCATCAAAGAAATAACTCACCATGTCAATCCAGGACAGATTCTAGTGCTCACTGTTGACCAACCACTGTATGCCATTGCTAAAAGGATTCAATGGAAATGGCCAGATGAGTATGGGGAGCGACAATATGTCATACTGATGGGTGGTCTCCATATAGAAATGGCTATGTTGAAAGCGATTGGTGACTGGCTGGATGGAAGCGGTTGGACACATGTGATGATTTCAGGCAATGTAACAACTGAGGGGCGTGCAGCTAGTGTACAAAAGGGATCACACATATCAAGAGACAGTGGGCACATCAAGTAACAGCAGCAGTTTTGTACATTCTTCTCCACAGGGCATATGTTGAGTACCAAATCAACACATCAAAAGAGTGAGCAGCTACACTTTGATGCCTGGTGTGAAAAGATGTGTTCTGACTATCCTCAGTTCTATTACTGGTACCAAGTTTGGCAACTGGAGCTCCTTTTGCTACAATTTCTAAGATCACAACGTGAACAGAATTATGATGCATATGTAGAGTCACTAAGAAAGATAATTTCATGGTTCTTTGCTCTTGACCATTACCACTATGCTCGCTGGATGACAGTTCATGTCAGTGATTTACTTGCCCTGCAGACGAAGTGCCCCACAATACATGCTGAATTCCTCCAAGGCAACTTTGTGACACAAAAATCCAAGCACAAATTTTCAGCATTAGCCCATGATCAAGTTCATGAACAACTAAATGCAATGGTGAAGGGAGATGGTGGTATAATAGGACTGTCATCTGCATTTATTGCCATATTGGGACCTAAAAATTGCCAAAATTTGCCCCAAAAAATCCCAAAATTTGCCAAGAAATTTGCCAAAAAGACCAAAATTTGCCAAAAAATTTGCCGAGGAGAACTAAGCATTTCAGTAAAAATTAACACACGATAAAGAAAAAATAAATATAAAAGACAATTTATTACATTTAAGGAGGCTACATTATGAATAGCGTTGTTACAAAGATTTTAAACGATCATTATCCGTAGAAAGTAGCTTCCCTTGGTTTGGGCCCAGGCAAAGCTGCAACATTTCTCAAGTTTCGCACTTTTTTTTCGTTATTTTGTTTTCGCTTCTTTTTTTTCTCTCAAAATTTGTCACGCGATTGCCAATTTTCCCTAAATTTGCCACGATTTGTCAATTTTGGGAAATTTGCCAAAATTTGCGGATCGCCCTGATATTTGCGGCGCAAAAAATGCAGATGACAGATAGGAATAACGGAAAGTGATACAGCCTTGAGAAGGTGGATGATAGCAGGACCAGAAATGGCTAGACTATTAATGGAGTACAATGACAACCAGTCCAAAAAGCTAAATGACACTGAGCGCCACCATGAACAAATACCAAGTGTGCAAAAGACTTTCCTGTCTCATGTTAAGAATGTCACTGACGTAATGGAGGAACTTGGTAACCCATTTGCTGATACAAGTACAGATCTGTACTCACTTGAAACAAAACAAATAATGTCTGAAAGGGTAATAGAAGCTGTGAAGTGTGCAGAAGACATGGGGAAAATGCAGTATCAGCAATTTCTTGAGGACCGCATCAGTAGCAGTGCAACTGCTTTCAATGACACAATACATAAGAACAATCTTCCTCTTCTGAACTCTGTTGCTACAAAGAAATCAAATGCAACCTCTAAGATTTCCAATCTTCAGAATGATGTCCAGCTCTTCTCCCGTATGTATATATCATGCCAATCTCGGGACAGTGATATGGATGCCTTCTTTGCTCACGAAAATCATGCCTGGCCTCCATCATTGGCATCCAATGGCATAATGCACCATACAAGCAAATCAGATTTATTGGAATGTTTGGAGTCACTTGTTCCGCAAGCAGAATCCATCCCTAAAGTTGATGTCAGAATAATTGACGGTGCTGCCCTTGTGCATATGCTTGATCCACATAGATCCAGTATTCCGATTAGGACATTCAGGGACTATTCACAGTTGTTGTTTTTGCCCTATATAAAGCATTTACTGCAAGACGTGGTTCGCATTGATGTTGTTTGGGACGTTTACAAGGAGAATAGCTTGAAGACACAAGCACGACAGGACCGTGGCAGCGGTAATCATATCCGGGTTGATAACACCACTAAGATTCCTTCAAACTGGAAAAACCTTCTTCGCTGCGATGCAAACAAAGAAAACTTCTTCAAACTCTTAGCTAGTGCCTTACAAGAATTTGAAACTCCAGCACAGAAACAAGTGATCAGTACACATGGCCCGAATGCTGTATCATCTCCTATAGCTGATGTGTCAGGCTTGTTTTGCACACAAGAAGAAGCAGATACCAGACTCTTGTTCCATGCTTCTCATTCCTTCTGTCATGGTCTCAGCAAGGTGATGATACATGCAACAGATACTGATGTGGTGGTCATTGCAGTAGCAGTATCAAGTGTTTCCCATTACTGTGAAATTTGGATAGCATTCGGACATGGTAATAAACTACGTTACATCCCTTGCCATCTAATCGCAAGTGAACTAGGTAAAGATGCATCTTATGGACTTCTTTTTTTCCATGCTGTATCAGGCTGTGATACTGTTTCAGCATTTCGTGGAATTGGAAAGAAAACGGCTTGGGCTATTTGGCGCAGTATGCCTCACCTAGATCAGGTCTTTGCCCGCTTATCCCATGCTCCATACCAATTATTCCCAGAGGATTTACAGCAGATGGAAAGATTCGTTGTTCTCTTGTATCAGCGCACATCCCCCATCAGCAGGGTAAATGATGCCAGAAAGCAGATGTTTACTCAAAATAGGAGAATAGACAACATTCCACCAACATCCCATGCATCGGAACAGCATGTCAAAAGGGCTGTGTACCAAGCCGGGCACGTCTGGGGACAATCACTTGTAGGAAACCCTGAACTTCCATCACCACAAACGTGGGGCTGGCAAAGAGAAGCAGATGATTCTACATGGACTCCGTACTGGACCACTCTTCCAGAGGCAGCCAATGTATGTCAGAAACTACTTAAATGTGGATGCAAAAAGTCTTGTACTAAGAGATGCAAGTGTGTTAAAGCAAACCTCCAGTGCACATTTTTGTGCACATGTTCAGGACAGTGTAATAGACAAATTTGAACCCAGACGCAACATGTATTGTTTAATGCTCTTAGTTTTACAGCTATTCTTCCGGATAAAACTGCTCATTTTTACATGCACAGAACTGTTTTAACATTCTTTATGGAAGACTTAAAATATTTGTATGGTTGCTAAAGTCATAATCATGATAATCAGCTGTGAACGATACCTGTAAGACTCTGATAAATAATGGTCAGTTTAGATTTTTAAGCATGTTAATATATTGATTTTTTCATTTTCATTGTAAACTATTACTTTAATACATTTGAAATATATTTTATTGCATTCCCTGATCTCAAAAACATATGAATAGACACCAAAATCATTGAAATCATTTAATTATTAATTAAATTACAAATGAATCCAGTTATTGAAAGCGGCCATTTTGAATTTAATTTTTGGCGGGAAAATTTTGAAAGCTATACATTTGAAATAGGTTTTATTGTATTCTCTTACCTCTTAAACATATGAAAAGACACCAAAATCATTGAAATTGGTGAATTATTAACTATTTACACACATCCAATTTTTAATGGCGGCCATTTTGAATATTTAATTTTTGGCGGGAAATTCCAGAGCTACAAGTTGGTTCCCGCCATTTTTGAATTCAGCATACTCAAAAACCCCTAGGTGCAAAGTTTCATGCTTCTATCCGGAAGTGCACGCCAAAATCACATATCTGCCCCAGTAAAAGAGAACAATTGAATTTTGAAAAATTACGGGATAGTCCACTTGATGTTAAAACGGTCCGATTCATTGAGTCGCTTTGGATACTGGTTGCCGACGATCTGGTTACCGGTCCTATCTGTATCTGGGAGATTAAAATCGCCCCTGATCGAAATTTTTTGGGTTTTGAATTTGCTTTTGAGTTTATGTTTATGGTCCCTGGCCAACAGCAACACTTAACATGTAGGACGAGACATGACGCCTGTTAGGCGATATTACAAATTTTTCGGACATAGACAACGCTGTGAACGGCCAGGTACTGATTTAACACCTGAGTACGGTGAGGGAATGTGAGTAAAGAGCCTTTTCCTAGGACTCAGCTATGCGCCGGTGAGGCTCGAACCCAGTACCTTCCCATCCGAAAGCGAGTGTCATACCACAAGACCACACAGCGGCACAACATTCTCGTTACTGAACTGCCTTTTTATTCACCATCAAAGCAAATGATTATACTATCGTATATTACAGGGGACATGATCAAAACAAATTATTCAGAGTAAAGAATAAAACATGAATTGTCTCTCTTACATTAATTATGACAATGACGAGGAATGAAGTGAGGAGAAAAGTGCCAGAAGACAACAGAGAATAAATAAAAAAACTTCATGGCGATGGGGGACCGAGTTATTTAATTCACTATCTAAGTCATTAATTATGACAAATAATAATAAAAATAATAATAATAATAATAATAATAATAATAAATGGCATTTATATAGCGCTTTACCCCGTTGTCACAGGCTCTAAGCGCTTTACAGTGATGTAAAACAAAACATATTACAGTGAGACAAGTGTGAAGGAAACGTGATACGAATTCAATTTAACAACAACAAAATATGAAAATAATATTGCAACATTATGACGTAAAAAGATAAAACTTTAAGCGAGATTTGAACGTTGTCAACGAATCCGAGCATCTCACGTGTGATGGGAGAGAGTTCCAAAAATGGTGGGGGGGGGGGGGGGGGGGCTTAGGTTTAGGTTTGACAAGGATTGATTGGTCATTGCTTGACCTCAAGTTTCTATTGGGGACATATATGTTTAGAAGGTCTTTAATATAGGAGGGACTGTTCGTGCTCAGGGATTTGTAAACAACAGTACAAATCTTATAGGCAACTCTTTTTTCCACAGGAAGCCAATGTAACTCACGGAGAAGAAGAGTTGCTGACGGGTATTTTTTGTTATTGCGTACAATGAGCCTGGCTGCGTTATTTTGAGCAACCTGAAGTTTGCTAATTTTGTCTTTAGCTAAATTCGCCCAAAGGGAGTTAAAATAGTCCAATTTGGATAAAACCAGGGAATTAATTAAAAGTTCTGTTATATGCTTCGGTATTAAATTACGAATTTTGCTTATTTTGTTTTCATTTCTATGTACATAGATTGTATGGTGTTATTCACATGACTTGTCATGGAAAGATCTTTATCAATGATGGCGCCAAGGTTTTTTGCTTTATTTGAAAATTCTATTGTGCTATTTCCGAGAGTAAAAAGGTGTATTTCCAGGGTTCCATGTTTCATTTATTGACCCTATAGACCTCATGGAACTTAATCTTATTTTCATACAGTTAAAATCGCCTCTTTAGCATCCTTTTAAAACAAGCAGTCGTACTATACCTGTTCCTGAAAATAGCCTGTGATTTAGGTGCTGATACATGAATCGAGTTTGAAAGTGTTAGGATTTGTAAGATGCTTGATCAACGAATTACGATAAATGCCGTCACCCTTCCAAACACTGACCATGAAAAACATTGCTTGATTTTTGTCAAAGACAAGGTAATGTATGTTAACAAAACCAGATGTTATTGTATATAAACTGGTTTTATCAAAGTGTCATTAAATTGTATACATTTAGGTAATCGGCGGTAAAAATTTAGAGGCCCAAATGGTGTTATTCTCCTCCTCCTCCTCCTCCTCCTCCTCCTCCTTCTTCTTCTTCTTCTTGTTCTTCTTCTTGTTCTTGTTCTTATTCTTGTTCTTATTCTTCTCCTTCTTCTCCGTTAGTATTGCTCATGGGAACAAGTGATCCCATTGGTTGATCTATTGAATACAACTCACGATTTGTTTTCTTTTGTGGCCAAAGACTGGCATTTTGATGTCATTTTTTGGTCAGTATCAACGTAGCCATCGTTATGTTATATAGCCTGACACTGAAATCCAAAAGGACTGGCAGTTTGACGTCATTATTTGGTTTTTGGCCTAGTGAGTTGTCGTTAGTAGTGCTCATGGAAACAAGTGATCCCATTGGTTGAACTATTGAATACAACTCACGATTTGTTTTCTTTTGTGGCCAAAGACCCGGATTTTGACGTCATTTTTTTGGTCAATATCAGGCCATAACTTTACGAAGGCCACGGTATCAGGCTATAAGTAAACGATGGCTACGCTCAGTGTCAGGCTATAACATAACGATGGCTACGCTCAGTGTCAGGCTATAACATAAAGATGGCTACGCTCAGTGTCAGGCTATAACATAACGATGGCTACGCTCAGTGTCAGGCTATAACATAACGATGGCTACGCTCAGTGTCAGGCTATAACATAACGATGGCTACGCTCAGTGTCAGGTTATAACATAACGATGGCTACGCACTCATCGTATGTGCATTGTCTTCATGTTATGGAATGAATAAAGTTGACGTCACTCGGCTCATTGATACTGGCAAGTTAACGATCACGTTCCCCGAACCTAAACGATCGACCAACGAAGAGAAAGGGGGGGGGGGGGGCAGCATGACTCAGCGGTACGGTCTTTGCTTCGTACCCGAAAGGTACCGAGTTCGATCATCCGCTCTAGTCGAACTGTGTGTTGTGACGATGCTACCAGGCGTGTTCGCGACCGTGCACGAATGCGGACCGGACTTTGCTGATTGGGTCGATTGTCATAACGTAGTATTGTGAGAACCATATGAGGCTGTGGCCGCTGCGCTGTGTGGCCTTGAGCACGCTACCTCGCCCATGCTCAATTTGCACTGCACTGCGGCTAACGCCTCTGTTATTCCAGCTTTCCCTTGGAATAGACCCTAGAGACAAAATTCCCCTATGGGACGAATAAAGGGAATTTTTTTTTATTAAGGAAGAAACCAGTGCGTCGTTCGGCGCAAAGTTGAGTCATTGGCTAAGGCTCTTTATTTACCTTCTCTCAGCCTATTCAGGTGTAAAATGAGTACCTGGCCGTTAACAGCGTTGTTTCTGTCCGAAAACAACGTAATACCGCCTTACAGGCGTCATGTCCCGTCCTAAGTGTTAAGTGTTGCTGTGACTGTGACCAAGGAGCCTGTGTAAAGCGCGTTGAGCACGTTTAGTGGATATTGTTCCATATATAAGCTCATTTTTTTTCTTATTTGGTCGATCGTTAAGGTCCGGAGAACGTAATCGTTTACTTGCTATTGTTTATAGACCGCCATTTGGGTGATCGGTTGTCATTAAATTCTCTCAATCAGGCTAGAGATGCTGTGCGCTTGGCTAAGAAACTCACAACATTGCCACCCGGAAGTATGACGGACTAACACACAAAACTGTGTAACCTTAAACTTTTATAGATAGTATGCGGTTGGCTAAGAAGCTCACAACATTGCCACCCGGAAGTATAATGGACCAACACACAAAGCTATATGTAACCATGAACGTTTATAGTCTGGATAATACAGTTTAGTGAGAATTACTCATAAACGTGGACGGCAAAAAAAAAAACAAAAAAAAAACAAAAAAAAAAAACAAAAAACAAAGACTCGATTGACGTCAACTTCATTCTATCTATAGTCTCGTTAATACAGTTTAGTGAGAATTACTTACAAACATGGATGGCAAAAAACAGTAACAAAGGCCTGAGTGGCGTCAACTTCGTCTATCTATAGATTGAACGAAGTTGAAGTCACTCAGCTCTTTGTTATTGTTTTTAGCCAGCCTATTTTATGAGTTCTCACTAAATTGTATTGATCAGTCTAAAAACGTTTAAGGTTACAATTGGATTCAATAGTCTGATGTCACATCGCCCAGCAACGGCGGCCATCGTGGTTCTAAACAAAGAAAATCGGTATTTTTTATTCTTCATGCAGGCTAGAACTTTTCATATGTCTTGTGATCAGAATTTGTAAAAGTCAAAACATGATCAGATTTATAATGCTTTTTCCTCTGGATACGCTTTTATGCTCGTCGGAGAAATATTTCATACGGCGTCCGCCATTGTTCCGACAGTTTTGAGCCAGTGTTACTAAGTTACCATGCGTCATTACGAGGGAAGTGACTTCATGACTGTTGAAGAGTATTGTTTTGTGTGTTGGTCTGTTGTACTTCCGGTTTGCGGATGTTATGAGTAAATTAACTGAGCGCATAACATCAACTGATGCTTTGCATTGAGATATTTTACTGTCAGCCGGACATAACCGTAGCCATCGTTTTGTTATAGCCTGACACTAAAATCCAACAGGACTGGGAGTTTGACGTCATTATTTGGTTTTTGCACCACCTAGTGTTGTCGTTAGTAGTGCTCATGGAAACAAGTTATTTCATTGGTTGAACTATTGAATACAACTCACGATTTGTTTTCTTTTGTGGCAAAAGACTGGCATTTTGACGTCATTTTTTGGTCAGTATCAGGTCATAACTTTACGAATGCCACGGTGTCATGCCATAACTTTACGAAGGCCACAATATAACGGACCAACACACAAAACTGTGTGTGTAACTTTTATTGTTTATAGATAGTATGCAGATGACGTCACTCAGGCCTTTGTTATTGTTTTTGCCATCCGCATTTGTGAGTTGTTCTCACTAAACTGTATTAACCAGACTATAAAAGTTCATGGTTACACAGAGTTTGTGTGTTGGTCCGTTATACTTCCGGATGGCAATGTTGTGAACTCCTTGGCCAAGCACATTCTATCTATAGATAGAATGAAATTGACGTCACTTGGGTCTTTATTATTGTTTTTTTTGCCATCCGCGTTTATGAGTAATTCTAAAGATAGTATGCGCTTGACTAAGAAGCTCACAACATTGCCATCCGGACGTTTTACGGACCAACACACAAAATTATGTGTAACCTTAAACGTTTTCGTCTGGTTAATACAGTTTAGTGAGAATTATTTACAAACATGGATGGCAAAAAAAACAACAAAAAAAACAATAACAAAGGCCTGAGTGATGTCATTTTCGTATCTATAGATAGTATGCGCTTGGCTCTTGCCAGCATGAAGAATAAAAAGAATAAAAAGTACCGATTTTCTTTGTCTAGAACCACGATGGCCGCCGTTGCTGGGCGACGTTACATCCGACTATTGAATCCAATTACAAGGCCAGACCACCAAAACAAAGCAAACAGTGAGTTGTGCGCATGAGTTCAACCAATGGGATCCGTTTTTTCCCTAAGCATTACTTACGACAATATAGATAGTATGCAGATGACGTCACTCAGGTCTTTGTTATTTTTTTTGCCATCCGCGTTTATGAGTAATGCTCACTGAACTGTATTAACCCGACTATAAACGTTCATGGATACACACAGTTTTGTGTGTTGGTCCGTTATACTTCCGGATGGCAATGTTATGAGCTTCTTAGCCAAGCGCATACTATCTATAAGTCCTTATGGGTCCTTGTATCGAGCGATTGATGCTTTGCGTTAAGCCAAAAGGTTCACAACATTTCGTCAGCTGGATATAACGTTCCAACACACAAAACTACAAGTTTGTCTCACCTTTAACGTTTATCGTCTGATTAATACAATTTAGTGAAAAATACTCATAGAAATGGCTGGCTAAAAATAATAACAAAGAGCGAGTGACGTCAATTTCGTTCTACCTATAGATAGAATGCGCTTGGCCAAGGAGTTCACAACATTGCCATCCGGAAGTATAACGGACCAACACACAAACTCTGTGTAACCATGAACTTTTATAGTCTGGTTAATACAGTTTAGTGAGAACAACTCACAAACGCGGATGGCAAAAACAATAACAAAGGCCTGAGTGACGTCATCGTCGAACTATCTATAAGTTAACGAAGGATACATTCAATCGGTTTATTTGATGTCGAAGAAGAATGATAGCGAATTCAAAATATTTTTTTAAAAACTAAACGAAAAAAATGGATCCTAATTTGATTCCAACAAAAAATCAAAATTGTAAAAGTTGGAAATAGATAGAACGAAGATGACGTCACTCAGGCCTTTGTTATTATTATTTTGCCATCCATCTTTGTAAGTATTTCTCACTAAACAATATTAACCAGACGATAAACGTTTATGCTGACACATAGTTTTGTGTGTTGGTCCGTTATAGATAGTATGCGATTGGCTAAGAATCTCACAACTTTGCCATCCGGAAGTATAACGGACCAACACACACAACTATGTGTAACCATGAACTCTTATAATCAGGTTAATACAATTTACTGAGAAGTACTCATAAACGTGGATGGCAAAAAGCAATAACAAAGACCTGAGTGACGTCATCTTCATTCTATCTATACCTCCGGATGGCAAACTTGTGAATTTCATCGCCAAGCGCATATGCCTACTATCTATATTATGGTGTATTATTGATTTTGTATATAATTTACCAAGAGTCCTAAATGTAAATTTGATCATTAAAGAAACAAGATTTTAAAACATAATCGATTGAAGGCTCAAAAATAATAAAGAAATGTTAACGAAACAAACAGAAGGATATAGAATGATTTTATAAAAATAGAAGGATGAAATTGTTAATTTAAAGAAACTAATTGGATTTGAGCTTGTTTCAATATTCAGTCTTTTTCAAAGGACAACAGAAGAGATCCCTATGTAAACGATGAGCTGGATTATAAACTCTGACGAAAATTGCTTGTTGTTTGTCTGCACACATGTAGTGTGTGTGTGCACACATGTAATGTGTGTCCATTGTCAATAAAATGTCATGAGATGCGTGAAAATCGTGATTTACTTCACTCAGATAAAGAACTGGACAAGTGTGTATAAAAGGTACCAGACAAAGCAAGAAAGAAAAATACAAGAACAAAAAAACATTCCAAAAAATTAGTCTACCTAGTCTGGGGATCGAACCTCAGACCTTCTGATTACCGGTCTAACAGACCGGCAATCAAAAGGTCTGAGGGTCGATCCCCAGTCGAGGTCGACTGATTTTTACCGGTTATCAGAAGGTCTGAGGTTCGATTTCCAGTCGATGTCGACTGATTTTTTGGGATGTTTTTTTTTTCTTGCATTTTTCATTCTTGTTTTGTCTGGCACCTTTCATTCACACTTATTCAGATCTTTATCTTACACCGGTACTTGCTCCTTAATTTCATAATTTGATATTTCCCTCTCTCACATTCATGTTCAAAATAGGCGAAACGCTTTGGAATAATGGTGTTTTGCGTTTTAGGTAAAATACTCACCCCATCTGCCCGCTAGATCAATCGTATAGATGGAATGAAATTGACGTCAC
This sequence comes from Berghia stephanieae, assembly GCF_034508935.2. Classification (NCBI taxonomy): domain Eukaryota; kingdom Metazoa; phylum Mollusca; class Gastropoda; order Nudibranchia; family Aeolidiidae; genus Berghia; species Berghia stephanieae. The sequence continues at coordinate 26,522,716 of NC_088371.1, forward strand.
TCAGCTATTTGCAATTGGATTCAGTAGTCTGATGTCACGCCACTCGGCAACGGCGGCCATCTTGGTTCTAAACAAAGAAAATCATTACTTTTTATTCTTTTTATTCTTCATGCTGGCTAGAACTTTTCATATGTCTTGTGATCAAAATGTGTAAAAGTCAAAACATGATCAAATTTATAATGGTTTTTTTTTCTCCCCTGGATACGCTTTTATGCTCGTCGGAGAAATATTTCATGAGGACGTCCGCCATTGTTCCGATAGTTTAGAGCCAGTTACTAAGTTACCGTGCGTCATTACGAGGAAAGTGACGTTACGACTGTTGAAGCGTATTTGACATAATATGTTTTGGTCAGTGTCAGGCCGTAGCCATCGGAGGCTACGGTCAGGTTATGCTTTCACGAAGACTACAAGACTACGGACTGACAGTAAGGCAATATTACAATTTTTTTTCTGACAGAGACAACGCTGCTAACGGATAGGTACTCATTTTACACCTGAATACTGTGAGAGAATTTGAATAAGAAGCCTTGTTCAAGGACTCTACTGTGCTCCATTCACAGCGGGACTCAAACCCAGGATTTTCCGAGAGTCATACCATAAGATCCCATAGCCGCATACATGTCTTTCTTGAGGAAATAAATATCAGTAATAAAATAGAGGAACAGAAGCTTCAATTTATTCGACAAAAAAAAAAAAAAAAAACAAAAAACAAAACAAAAAACAAACATATGTTGTGGACGTTACGGAATTCCCCTTTGTCAACAGAACACGGTGATTGAGACATTAAAAACGACTGAGAGATGAGACTAGAGGATGAAGTTGTTCAGGTCTTACATTTGACACCCCGACTGTCGGGTTTATATTTTTACTTTCCTTCATTTGGTATAGACTTGTAGTGGAAGGAGACATATCCATGCCCCTGGTCCTAATTCGGACATTTCGGATAGTTATTAATCAGAGTGACCAATACTCTTTGTAAAATAACTTCAAACCTTCACAAACAGATATCTTAAAAAAAACATACTCGGTATCAGATGGCCTGAAAAAATCAGTATTAAAGACTTGTGGTTAATAGCTGGACAAGAGGAAATTTGCAAAGAAATCTCAACACACTTTCAGAAAACCAACAACGAGACGAGTTGTGGACTGGAACTCTCTAGGAAAAAGGTTGGGAGGCCAAAGAAAACATGGGGAAGGTCTTGTAAGGAAGAGGGAAATTGGCTGAAATGTCCTGGGGAGAGATAAAGAAGAAGATACACAACAGAATACGGGGGAGATTTACTGTTGAAGCCCTATGTTTCAGAAGGAATGTAAAGGATTAAATATAAGCTGGCAGATATTACGGTTATGGGTTTAGATAAATACTCGCCTGTTTTTACCGCTTGACCATTTTGGTCAACACAAAAGACTATGTGTAACTTTACGCGTTTATAGTCTGAGAGAATCAAATGAGAACTAATGACCAACTCGCGGTCTAAAAACAATACCATTCTATTGTTTGCAAAACACCAGTTAAATCTGTCCGAGCGGGCTTGTGGGCGTGTCAAAAATGCATTGTTTGGATTGGCCAAATATCTACTGGATAATTGATCTACTAATCACAACCAACGCGAGTCTATCAACCAATAGATTTTTGACCAATCAAAACACTCCCAAGCTCGCTCGGACAAATATAGCTGATTGTTTACAAACAATAGAATGAAGGAAGTTGACATCACTCTGAGAGTGAGAGAATGTGGAATAGTTAGAAATAGAGAGAGAGAAAGAGAGAGAGGGAGAGAGAGAGAGATAGATAGATAGATAGATAGATAGAGAGAGAGAGAGAGAGAGAGAGAGAGCTCAGCATCAGCATGGTTCCGCAGACAAAAAGTGGCCTCAATTTCAGTCACTTTTCGTGTGTCCTTCTTTTTGCCTTGCGTGCAATCAGCGTGAATCGAAGTACATGATAATGCATTGCGCATGCGTGGAACTTAACCCGTCAACGGCGAAACGGATTTTCCCCCTTGTCTTTCATTACCTGGGTAGAGTAGCAGAATTAAACTTTCAAACCAAAAAAAAAAAAAAAAAAAGATAAATAAATACATTAAAAATTAAAAAATTGAGCAGTATTAACAATACGGCCTTAAAAACACAAACTCCGAGCTTTTATATTAATAAATCCTCTAAATGTGCACAATCGATTTACAAGAGGTACCAATCCAACAGCAATACTTAAAACGTAGGACAAAACATGCCGCCTGTTTCTTCTTTGCATCCATCCCCTCATACATTGCTGTTACAACGAGAATACCCTGGGTTTTTGTCCAAATGTGCATTGCTGTTCTGTCACGGCTACTCCCCCCCCCCACCCCGCCTCTCCCCCAGGGCTTTTTATCACATAACACATTGCTGTTACAGCGAGAAAACTCGGAGTCTTTGAATTCCCTTTTACAATGCTGTTACAGTTATAAAAAGCCAAAAAAATATTTTAAAATATTGAAAACAAAACAAAACAAAAAAGTACAACCAAAAAAAAAACAAACAAAAAAAAAAACCACACACACAAAAAAACCCACTAGCTTGTGTAATTTGGCATTAAAAATGCCAAATTGGTAAGCCTGATTTAAACTCTTATCCAATAGGATTCAGTAGTCGTAACGTCATTTCTTCCTAATGACGCATGGTAACTTAGTAACACTGGCTCTAAACTATCGGAAAAATGGCGGACGCCCGTATGAAATATTTCTCCGGCGAGCATAAAAGCGTTTCCAGAGGAAAAAAACCCCATAAATTTGATCATGTTTTGACTTTTACACATTCTGATACAAGGCATACGAAAAGGGAACGAAAAGTTCTAGCTAGCATGAAGAATAAAAAGTAATGATTTTCTTTGTTTAGAACCAAGATGGCCGCCGTTGCCGGGCGCGTGACATCAGACATCAGAAGATGACGTCACTCAAGCCTATGTTGTTATATTTTGCCATCCGCGTTTGTGAGTTATTCTCACTGAACTGTATTAACCAGACTATAAAAGTTCATGGTTACACATAGTTTTGTGTGTTCGTCCGTTTTACTTCCGGATGGCAATGTTATGAGCTTCTTAGCCAAGTGCATACTATCTATAGATAGTATGCGCTTGGCTAAGAAGCTCATTATATTGCCATCCGGAAGTAAACGGACCAAGACACAACACTGTGTGTATCCAAGAACGTTTATAGTCAGGTTAATAAAGTTCAGTGAGCATTACTCATAAACGCGATGGCAAAAAACAATATAAAAGACCTGAGTGACGTCATCTTCGAACTATCTATAGATCAAGCGGTAGAACAGTGATTATTTTACTTAAGCACAAAACATGTGTAGATTGCTGTGTCTACCAATCATTGCCATTGTTTACATTATGACGTTTGTCCGAGAGGCGTGGTTATCTTCCTGTCTATTCTATCAATTATTGAACGGCTGGTCTGTGTAAGACACACAAATCAACGCGCATGCTCTCATCAATCTCACATGATAACCAAAACACTAGAGTATCTAATTAGAAAACTCTCCCACATGTTTTATCAGTTATCCGCCGTACTCTCGATAGACACGTTTTCAAAAATTTGTTCAGAAAACTTGTCCTTCAAAATATCGATTGATTTAAATACCCACATCTTGGCAAAAACGTTCAAACCTGAGACCTCGCGAAGTCCCAAGTTTGAGAGTTTTTGCCAATATTAGGGTCATTTTAATTGGTTGATATTGGAAGGACGAGTTTTCTGGCCAAATTTTTAAATACGGGTTTTTCCAGAGTACGGCAGTTAACTGGTTAATTGAATACAAATTGGAGTAAAAAAACAAAACGCATTAACACAATTTGTCGAAATTATTTTTTGTTATATTGTTAATCTGTATTGTGTGTGTGTGTGTGTGTGTGTTTGTGTGTCTGTGTGTGTTTGTGTCTGGGTGTCTGTGTGTGTGTTTGTATGTTTGTGCGTTTGTGTTTGTGTGTGTGTCTGCGTGTGTGAGTGTGTGTGTGTGTGAGTGAGTTTCATTTGCGTGCTTATGAATATTTCGGAGAAAGACACACAAGAATAATGATAAATATACAGAGACGAATGGGGGGGGGGGGGGGCGGGAGAGAGAGAGAGAGAGAGAGAGAGAGAGAGAGAGAGAGAGAGAGAGAGAGAGAGAGAGAGAGGCAGACATACACACACAGGCTGAGAGAAATAAAGAGAGAGAGAAAGAGAGAAAGAGAGAGAGAAAGAGAGAGAGAGAGAGAAAGAGAGAGAGAAAGAATATATATAATATATTATATATATATATATATATATATATAATATATATAGAGAGAGAGAGAGAGAGTAAATATATATATATATATATATATATATATATATATATATATATATATATATATATATATATATATATATCGTGTTTACTTGAAAAAGACCAAAGGCCGAAATGTCGTTTGGTTTGCGTTGTTCCCTTATACACGAGGCGCATTTTACTCACTTCATCTTTCTCTCGAAGAAACTGAAAAATAGCTCTTTGCCTGAACTCGTGCAATATCTTGATCTCACTCCAAATATACCGTATTTTCTTTCAAGTTTTATCAAGGTTGTCACAGGATTTCATAAACTTTTGTCGAGAGATAATTTTAGAAGTGGCATTCCGCCGGTGGGTACATGTTGTGTTGCTATTGGCTAAGGGGGGTGTCATGGTCTCAAGTGAGTAAAGAGCTACTCGACTATGCATAAAGATATGTAGAATGAGGCCCCAGAATTTACTAGTTACTATAAATGAAAAACAATTAACGATTTATTCACTAAATAGAAATTAATTCGAGGGAAGGCTATAAAAGGAAAGACGATCTAATATTAGAAGGTAAAGTTTATCTAAGCCTACCGAAATATAACTGGAGTGAGATGAATTCAGTTCTTAATAAAATCAAATTTAATAAGATAATTGTGAACAACCTTTACTGTGACAGGGGGCAGCGTAGCTCAACGGTACGGTCTTTGCTTCGTAACCGAAATGTACCGAGTTCGATCACCAGCCGCTGCGCTGTGTGGCCTTGAGCAAGTCACCTCACCCTAGCTCAATTTGCGGCGCTGTACTGCGGCTGGCGCCTGGGTTATTCCAGTATTCCCTTGAAATAGACCCTAGAGACTAATTTCCCCTATGGGATGACTAAAGGGAATTATAATATTTTAAAAAATTATTTTAAAGTGCTTCGAGCTCAAAATTTTCAAGTTTTTAAGCGGAACGATCCATAAAAAAATAATGTGTCCTTGTATACTTCAAACGTAGTCCTTCAGAGCCATTTGAACCATGGAGCCTGAGTTTATCCCGGTTTCTATGGTGTGAAACAGACAATAGCAATTCCGTGCCTTCTTTGGACAGGGCGCTAGTCTATCGCATATTACTTTCCGCCAGATCGAACAGACCAGCTTCCCAATCGGTGGTGGGTGGACAGGGAGGTCAGAAAAAAAATTTCGACTGTACACGGGATCGATCTTGGTTCATTTATGTGTGAACTGAGCTATTGGGACCCCCCCCCCACCCCCTTCAAATATCGATCGATTAAATGACCCTCATCTCGGCAAAATATTCACAAACATGGGATCTCCAGGGGACAAGTTTTCTGGTCACATTTTAAAATTCATGTTTTGTTCAGAGTACGGTAGTTAACTGGGTAATGAAGTGAGTCGGAATGTGCCAGAAGACAACACAGAATAAAAACTTCTCCGAGGCGGCGATAAGGGGTCGAACCCGCGACCTTACTGGTACGACAACTCCGCCTGGCCTGGGACATCGTGACTCTACTGCTCATATGGTAAAGTCACGATCTCCCCGGCCAGGCGGAGTTGTCGTACCAGTAAAGTCGCGGGTTCGACCCCTCATCGCCGCCACGTAGTCTTTATTTTCTATTGTCTTCTGGCACTTTCCGACTCACTTTTATTCTTGTTGTTATCAACATAAGTGCCTGCTCCACTCACTATTTGGTAGATTACTGGGTAATGCAACGCAGTAAAATTATTTTTCCCCGTCGAATTCCTTTACAAAAAATGACCTCTATGTTGAATGATTTAACCCTCTTCATACCAACCATAGGAAAATCGTCACATTCGTTCGGATGAAACCGACAATTTCCTCATTCTGATTTCTCTTGTATATCACAAAATGTAAAGAAAAGCCTTGATAACAGCTATAAATACTAAACACTGTGTTCTAGACATTATTTTGCCGAACAACATTCTGTATAGAATGCACTTGTTCCTTTTTTGTTTGATTAGGAAAAGTCTATTTTTGCTTCGGGTGGGTGTGAATTTTCGGGGGAAATTCTAAAAATGGCTGGTAACGCAAGTTAAAGAAACACATAACTCTTGTTTCGAGCGTTTTTCAGGTGTTACAGCCTTTCTTACTTACTTACTCATTGACTTTTGCCATCAAGGTCGTGCGGCTATAATGTGGTCTTGTGGTATGACACTCGCTTTCGGATCGGAAGGTCCTGGGTTCGAGCCTCGCTCGGCGCATAGTTGAGTCCTCGTAGAAGACTCTTTACTCATATTCTCTACCGTACTCGGGTGTGAAATGAGTACCGTGTAGTTAACAGCTTTGTCTCTGTCGGAAAAATTAGTATTAGCGCCGAACAGGCGTCATGTCTCGTTCTTTATTTTACGTGTTGCTGTTGGGCATGGACCTTTTGTAAAGCGCTTTGAGCACTTATAGTGGATATTGCGCTATGTAAAAGCTCAAAAAAGTTCGTCCACTCCACTCTGTCTCTTGATCGCTCCCATTGAAAACTGACATGGGATTGTATTTTGGGAATGCGTTTGTGTCCCATACAGTGAACTCTATTATGAGGACAACTCTTCTTCTTCTTCTTCTTCTTCTTCTTCTTCTTCTTCTTCTTCTTCTTCTTCTTCTTCCATTAAGGCCAGAGCTCCAGGGTGAAGATTGTATGACTGATTGTTCAGTGACAGGGTTTTTAGAGGGAAGCAGGGGGGAATTTTTGAAGTCATCAGTCGAAAGGGTTTGTTTCCAAGTAGGGAGTTCCAAAGTCGGATGGTGGAGGGGAAGAAAGAGTAAAGATGATGGTTTGTTCTTGAGTGGGGGATTTCAAAATGAAATGCTGAGTTTCACGTGGAAAGACCAGTTGACAGGAGTTGTGATCTCTACAAGTGAACAACATTTACAGGTCACACAACAGCGATAAGTCACAATAGATAGTTCGAAGATGACGTCACGCAGGTCTTTGTTGTTTTTTTTTTGCCATCCGCGTTCATGAGTAATGCTCAACGAACTGTATTAACCGGACTATAATAGTTCATGGATACGCACAGTTTTGTGTGTTGGTCCGTTATATAGATAGTATGCGCTTGGCTAAGAAGCTCATAATATTGCCATCCGGAAGTATAACGGGCCAACACACAAAACTATGTGTAACCTTAAACGTTTATAGTCTGGCTAATACAGTTTAGTGAGAAGTACTCATAAACGCGGATGGCAAAAAACAATAACAAAGACATGAGTGACGTCATATTCGAACTATCTATAGAGATACCGGTCATTTTGAGTGAATGTGTTTGCGACCTGATTCAGTCGTAACTTTCGTTAACTTTTATAGATTGACACTGTCCAAAAAATGACGTCAAAAGACAGGTGTACGGCTACAAAAGAAAACAAATCATGAGTTGTATTCAATAGTTCAACCAATGGGATCACTTGTTTCCTTGAGCTCTACTCACGACAACTCACTAAGCGGTGCACTATTCTTCAAATGGCTTCGAAAGATAAGTCCTAGTGTCAGGCTTAAGGCGAAGTGTAGCGTAGCCGTCGTTAACTTAAATCCTGACACTAAGACCGACTAAGACTCATATTTTGTCGTCATTTCTAAGTTTGCGGACCGCCTAGTGAGTTGTATTTAGTAGTGGTCAAGGAAAAAAGTGATCCAATTGGTTGAACTGTTGAATACAACTCACGATTCGTTTTCTTTTGTGGCCAAAGACTTGTCTTGTTGTTCAGTGTCAGGCTATAGATAGTTCGAAGATGACGTCACTCAGGCCTTTGTTTTCGTTTTTGCCATCCGCGTTTGTGAGTTGTTCTCACTAAACTGTATTAACCAGACTATAAAAGTTCATGGTTACACAGAGTTTGTGTGTTGGTCCGTTATACTTCCGGATGGCAATGTTGTGAACTCCTTGGCCAAGCGCATTCTATCTATAAGTTTACGATGGCCACAGTCAGGCTAAGGCGAAGACTGTTCAGTCCCTCTGATCAATGACTTTATAATAATAATATGAGTTCACTGATATATAATTCGACGAAGCTGACGTCACTCAGGCCTTTGTTATTGTTTTTTTGCCATCCGCGTTTATGAGTAATTCGCACTAAACTGTGTTAACCAGACTATAAAAGTTCATGGTTACACAGAGTTTGTGTGTTGGTCCGTTATACTTCCGGATGGCAATGTTATGAGCTCCTGAGCCAAGCGCATACTATCTATATAGATCGAAAGAAATGGACGTCACTCTGGGTTTTTTGTTTTGTTTAGCCCTGTCATGTTTATGAGTATTTCTCACTAAATTGTATTAATCAGATGTTCAAGGTTACACAAAGTTTTGTGTATTGGCGCCTGACGAATGTTGTGAGCAGTTTGGCTGAGTGCAATCCTCAATAGATAGTTCGAAGATATCGTCACTTAGATCTTTGTTATTGTTTTTTTTGCCATCCGCGTTTATGAGTAATGCTCACTGAACTGTATTAACCCGACTTTAAACGTTCATGGATACACACAGTTTTGTGTGTTGGTCCGTTATACTTCCGGATGGCAATGTTATGAGCATCTTAGCCAAACGCATACTATCAATAGGACAGCACACATCTCAAGAGTTGTGACTTTGTGCTCTGTCTCTTGATAATTTGCGCTATGCTCACAACATTGCCATCCGGAAGTAGAACGGACCAACACACAAAACTCTGTGTAACCTTGAACGTTTATAATCTGGTTAATACAGTTTAGTTAGAATTACTCATATAGATAGTATGAATTTGACGTCACCCAGGTCTTTGTTATTGCTTTTTGCCATCCGCGTTTATGAGTCGCTAAACTGTATTAACCGGACTTCTTCTTCTTCTTCTTCTTCTTCTTCTTCTTCTTCTTCAAGTACCAAGTCTGTGCCAGACATCGGTGATCATGGTACTCCATTCATCTCTCTGATCAGATAACCTCAAAAAAACTAATATTACTCTTTTTTTGTCACCTAGCTTTTCAAACTGTTCAAATATGTTTTTCTTGGTCTACCTTTACTCTTTTTACCTTCTATCTTTTCCGTGAGAGCAAGATGTTCAATAAATTTATGTCGATTTAGGTGCCCTAAAATTGCATTTGTCTTTTTATTATTGTACGAATTAATAACCTTTTAGTTTCAGCTTGCTCTAATACTTCTACATTAGTTTTCTTCTCTGTCCATGAGATTCTTAACATCCTTCTCAGAAACCACATTTCTGCTGCCTCCAGTTTCTTTCTAATGTCTTCTGTAATTGTCCAGATTTCGCAGCCATATAATAATACTGACCATAGATAGGCCTTCAAAACCCTATGTTTTGTTGTCATTGAGATATTGTGGTTTTTAAGAATTAGACTCATTTTATTAAAACTATCTTTAGCTATTGCAATTCTTCGTTTTATTTCTGTACTACATCTGCCATCTGAAGTTATTATGTATCCAATATATCTAAATGTCTGAACTTGTTTTATAGTTTCTCCTTTGCTTATTAACTTACATGTTGGATTTCTGTTTCTCCTTGATACAACCATGCATTCTGTCTTTTTTTACATTTAAATATAACCCCATACGTTCACTGTCTGTAACTACTTTATTAAGGAATAATTGTAAATTTTCTTTTGAGTCTGAAATTAGTGATGTGTCATATGCATATTCTCACCATTGATCTTAATGCCTGGACTATCTCCTAAAGTTTTAATAATTGTTTCGCTGTAGATATTTAAAAGGTCTGGTGACAAAACACATCCTTGTCTAACACCTCGTTTAAATTGTATATATTTACTTAATTCTCCTTCAATCCTGACGGCTGCACTTTGTTTCCAATATAAGATTTAATAATTCTAAGATCTTTTCCGTCTATATCTAGTCCTTCAAGGATATTAAATAGCTCACAATGTCTAACTTTATCAAATGCCTAAATCAATAAAGCAAATAAATTGGTCTTTCTGGACTTCAATACATCTTTCCATCAACATTGATAAGGTGAAAATAGTATTTCTTGTTCATGTGTACTATAAACGTTAAAGGTTACACATAGTTTTGTGTGTTGGTCCATTATACTTCCCGATGGCAATGTTGTGAACTTCTTAGCCTAGCGCATACTATCTATAGATAGAATGCGCTTGGCCAAGGAGTTCACAACATTGCCATCCGGAAGTATAACGGACCAACACACAAACTCTGTGTAACCATGAACTTTATAGTCTGGTTAATACAGTTTAGTGAGAACAACTCACAAACGCGGATGGCAAAAACCATAACAAAGGCCTGAGTGACGTCATCTGCATACTATCTATAGATAGAATGAAGTTGACGTCATTGAGGTCTTTGCTATTGTTTTTTGCCATCTACCTTTTGAGTAATTCTCACTTAACTGTATTATCCAGACTATAAACGTTCAATGTTACACACATTTTTGTGTGTTCGTCCATTATACTTCCGGATGGCAATGTTGTGAGCTTCGTAGCCTAGCGCATACTATCTATATTGTGAGATTTACACACTCGTAAAATAACCCCATAAAACATCAAGACCTTTCAGATTTTGTTTTCACGCCAGTTATCTCAATAGACAGAACGAAATTCACGTCACTCAGCCCTTTGTTATTGTTTTAGCCAGCCATTTTCATGAACAGTTCTCACTAAATTGCATTTAGCAGACTATAGATAGTATGCGGATGACGTCACTCAGGCCTTTGTTATTGTTTTTGCCATCCGCGTTTGTGAGTTGTTCTCACTAAACTGTATTAACCAGACTATAAAAGTTCATGTTTACACAGAGTTTGTGTGTTGGTCCGTTATACTTTCGGATGGCAATGTTGTGAACTCCTTGGCCAAGCGCATTCTATCTATAGATAGTATGCGCTTGGCTCAGAAGCTCATAACATTTGCCATCAGGAAGTATAACGGACCAACACACAAAACGATGTGTATCCATGAACGTTTATAGTGGGGTTAATACAGTTCAGTGAGCATTACTCATAAACGCGGATGGCAAAAAACAATAACAAAGACCCGAGTGACGTCATCTTCGAACTATCTATAGATAGAACGAAGATGACGTCAGTAGTCTTTGTTATTGTTTGTTGCCATCTACGTTTATGAGTAATTCTCACTAATTTGTATTAACCAGGCTATAAACGTTCAAGGTTACACATAGAGTGTTGTGTGTTGTTTCGTTATACTTCCGGATGGCAATGTTGTGAGCCTCTTAGCCAAGCGCATACTATCCATTGATACTATGCGTTTCTTCAAAGTGCCAGCTGGATATAACGAACCAACGCACAAAACAATGTGTAACCTTGAACATTTATAAGTCTGAA
>NC_088371.1:26539295-26591795 GCF_034508935.2 Berghia stephanieae
CAAAGCGGTGTTATGTGCTGGGAATTTAGTCCATAATATACACGACGAGATTGAGAGCATGTGTTATTTATTATACAATAAAAAAAATATTAATGAGTTTAATAAATACAAAGACATGAAAATAAAGATAGAACGAAGATGACGTCACTCAGGTCTTTGTTATTGTTTTTTTTTTGCCAATTATGTCTGTGAGAAATTATCGCTAAACTGTATTAACCAGACGATAAACGTTTAAGGTTAAACACAGTTTTGTGTGTTGGTCCGTTATACTTCCGGATGACAATGTTGTGAGTTTCTTAGCCAAGCGCACACTATCTATATAATATACTGAGAGAGAGAGAGAGAGAGAGAGGGAGAGAGAGAGAGAGAGAGAGAGAGAGAGAGAGACGGAAAGAGGAAGAGAGAGAAAAAGGAAGAGAGAGAAAGAGGGAGAGAGGGAGAGAGAGAGAGAGAGAGAGAGAGAGAGAGAGAGAGAGAGAAGAGAGAGAAAGAGAGAGATAGAGAGAGATAGAGAGATAGAGAGAGAGAGAAAGAGAGATAGAGAGAGATAGAGAGAGAGAGAGAGAGAAGGAGGGATTCAGAGAGAAAAAACACACAGACACACGCAAACACATGCACATACATAATCGCGCCCACGCACACACACACACACACTCACACACACACACACACACAGGTAGAGAAATAGAGAGAGATATATAAGATAGATAGAGAGAGAGATGATGAATGTCTAAAAATAGATTAATCACAATCGTCCCTGTCATGATACGTTGATTGGTGATTCCAGAGATACTTCGATTCAAAACACTATTTTCGTCTTCATTGATCACAAAATCTTCTTTCCAAATTAGGGATTTCGAAAGTTCATTCCTATAATAGAATATTCCAGAATCAAAGTTAATGACAAGATAGTGCAAGTAGAGGGAACGAAGTTGACGTCAATCGGCTCTTTGTTGATCATTTTGAGTTTGGACCGCCAGGTGGGTGATTTGGTACGTTAATCAGACGGGCAGATGTTGTCAGAATTTTACTTAAATGTATAGCATCAATTAGCTTTATATATATATATATATATATATATATATATATATATATATTTATGCGGCTTTGTGGTCTAGTGGTATGACACTCGCTTTCGGATCAGAAGGTCCTGGGTTCGAGCCTCGCTCGGCTCATAGTTGAGTCCTTGGAAAAGACTCTTTACTCATATAACTACTGCTACTACTACTACTACTACTACTACTACTACTACTATACTACTACTACTACTACTACCATACTCAGGTGTAAAATGAGTACCTGGCCGTTTACAGCGTTGTCTCTGTCCGAAAAAAATTGTTACATCGCCTAACAGGCGTCATGTCCCGTCCTAAATGTTAAATGTCGCTGTTGGCCAGTGACCCCTTGTAAAGCGCTTTGAGCACATTTAGTGGATATTGCACTATATAAAAAGATCAATTAAAAAAAAAAATATTTTTTATATATCTCACTTCTCTCTCTCTCTCTCTCTCTCTCTCTCTCTCTCTCTCTCTCTCTCTCTCTCTCTAAATAAATAAATAAAATAGCAAATAAATACAATTCCCTTTATTCATTCCCAAATGAAAATTTGTCTATAGCTTCTATTTCAAGGTAGAAATGGGATAACCCTGGCGTCAACCGCAGTGCAGTGTCTCAAAGAATATATATATATATATATATATATATATAGTTGACGTCACTAAGGTCTTTGTTATTGATTTTTGCCATCCTGTTTATGAGGAATTCTCACTTAACTGTATTAACCTGACTATGAATGATATGGTTACACACAGTTTTGTGTGTTGGTCCGTTATACTTCCGGATGGCAATGTTGTGAACTCCTTAGCCAAGCGCATACTATCCATAAGTTAACGAAGGCTACGATCATATGCGTTGAGATAAAATACTCACCTGCGTGCAGACCAGATTATTTGTACCTACAGCCATATTTGCTCTTTACCAATGCGTTTGCGTATGATATTTGTACAAACTTATTGTATGGATACAGTCAAACTAGATCTGAAGGTTAGTGACTCCCAAAACATTATTGTTTTAAGATTCCTAAAGTTCAGTAGATAAATGAAAACAAAGACAAAAACTACATTCAGTTAACATTTTTGTCCCCTAAAGTTCATTGACACAAATACTACCAATTTGTTTAACTTCTTTGAATAACAAAAAGAGGAATACCTCTAATAATAATACCTCTATTTAAAAACCAATCACACCCCCCCCCTCACAAAATACAAACAAAAACAAACGAGAAAAAAACAACAACCCCACCTCCCTCCCGAAAACAAACAAATAAATAATAACAAAGCTACGTAAAGGAAAAAGTCTGAAGGAATAAAGCTATTTATTAAATAAAGATGGATCGAAGTAATAGTCTTCAAAAGTCGTATTGTCACTTCCTTCCTAATGACGTATGGTAACTTAGTAAACTATCGGAACAATGGCGGACGCCGTATGAAATATTTCCCCGGCGAGCTTAAACGCGTATCCAGAGGAAAAAAACCCCATCAATTTGATCATGTATTGACTTTTACACATTCTGATCACAAGGCATATGAAAAGGGAATGAAAAGTTCTAGCCAGCATGAAGAATAAAAAGTAATGATTTTCTTTGTTTAGAACCAAGATGGCCGCCGTTGCCGGGCGCGTGACATCAGACTATTGAATCCAATTGGGCGAGGCGAGGGGATAGGAGAAGGGTTGGGGGTGTGCGTTGGGGTGGGTGTGTTTGTGTATGTGAGTGATGTGATGAAATTAGGTTGATAGAAAAGCAAAAGTGAACATCTTGTTAAACATCGAACAAAGTGAGTGATATGATGTGATCTATTTTGAGATTTGAACATTCATTCTCTATTCTGTTTGAATAGACACTTAGATAAACACGCCTCTCGGACAGTCGTCATAATGTAAACAATGACAGCGATTGGTAAACATAGCAAACTACATTGGTTTTACTATCGATGGTAGGTACCTAAGTAAAATACCCACTGTTCTACCGCTTGATTAATAAAACCAACACAGAAAACTATAATATGTGTAAACATTAAACGTTTATAATATGGTCGAGAAAATCGTGTGATGACCAGTCACCCATTTGGCGGTACGAAAACAATAACAAAGATCAGAGAAAGGTCGAATTCATTCACTTTATTGTTTATAAATAACCATGTTTGTCCGTGCACGTTTAAAGGTGTGTCACAAATTCTATGTTTTGATTAGTCAAAAGTCTACTGGTTAATACGCTTCAACACTCGTAACGTCATTTCCCTCGTAATGACGCATGGTAACTTAGTAACTGGCTAAACTAAAGGGAACAATGGCGGACGCCCTTATGAATATTTCTCCCACGAGCATAAAAGCGTATCCAGAGGAAAAAAACATTATAAATCTGATCATGTTTTAACTTTTACACATTCTGATCACAAGACATATGAAAAGTTTTAGCCAGCATGAAGAATAAAAAGTACCGATTTTTTTGTTTGGAATCACGATGGCCGCCGTTGCTGGGCGACGTGACATCAGACTATTGAATCCAATTGCATCGGTTACCAGTAAAAGAAAGGATGGAATATAGAATCGCCCTCATCTGCTTAATGGCTTAGAACCCAGTTATCTAAAAAACAAAAAAAAAAGAAGAAAGAAATAGTCCTCTAGAGTCACGAGGGCTACAGAGCGATGGCGACGTGCAGAGCCGGACTTTATACCGATTTCAATAACGTGAAACAGACAATATAATTTGCTTGCTACCCCCAGGACAAGGACGCCGATCCATCACAAAGTACTTTCCGACTTCACCCCGGATCAAACTCAGTCCCTTTGCGTGTGAAGCGAGTGCTCTACCAACTGAGCTATTGGACTCCCTAAGTTATCTAAATGAACTTATAAATGGACATTCCAGAATGCTATGATCTTCATAAGTCAAATTACTTCTTTTGTGGTGGGAGATTATTTTGAACACCTGGTCCTCAGATTATATGGAGCGACCATTCAAAGGCTATTCGTGGTTTAAATGGTGCTGCTCGAAGCTCGAAGAAATAATTAACAATACGAAATTGAATGTAAACTTCAATTAAATATACCGAAACAGACAAAATGGACGTTTCGGGTTTCCCCTTTATCAACAAAACAGGTCATACGCCACTACCACATTATCTCATTCGCCTGTAGTGTTTCATTCGTGGAGTGTCAAGCATAGGATTTGAAATCAAAAGTAAAACATTGAATATATAAAGTGATACTAAGCTGCTAGAAGCTGTGGACTAAAAAGCATTAAACAAAAAATGAAGATAACAGCTTCAAAAAAAAAAAAAAAAAAAAAAAAAGAACAAAATGGCAAACACGGAACATTTCGGGCTCAAAACCCTTCTTCAGCCAACTAAAAATACAATGAAAACATAAATAAGTTACTAAATTCTTCTCTGTCGTCGATCTGGTATTTTAGTCATATATTTTTGTTTTCATTGTGTTTTGTAGGCGGCTGAAGAAGGGCCCGAAAGGTTCTGTGTTTGGTATTCAGTTATTTTTTGAAGTTATTATATAAATATATTCATTGTTTGTTTATAAAGTAAATCATTTAATTTTTACAAAAACTATTTTTTAAAGTCTTTATCAATGTTTCACATAATGTATTTGATTAGTGGTGTTTTCTTATTTTAAGTAATAAATGAGAGTGTGTCTGTTTGTCTATATGTGTGTGTGTATGTGTGTGTGTGTGTGTGTGTGTGTGTGGGTGTGTAAGCGTGAGTGTGAGTGCCTGTTTGGGCGTGTATGTGTGTTTGTGAGTGCTATTTTAGATTGTTATACTTGTAATTGTGAAGCGAATAGAGCAATACCGGAAAGTGACTTGACAAAAAAAAATAAAAAATGATTAGAAATATTAATTCTTTTTTTTAGTTTTGTCTCTCCCTCAGAAAAGACATATGTTATTTCTCTTTAATCTATTCTTTAAAGAAATATGGTTGTGGGCGACGTGTACATATATGCAGGTCTGAGATCCGAACCCACTTATGGGCCTAGTTTAACATTATTGTAATGGACAATATTTGCATCATTTTTTTGAGAGTTCCAATATAACAATGAGCCCATAAGGAATTGGGTTATCAGACCTGTAAATAAGAGCACGTCGGTTAGGGGTAAAAAATTGTCCGAACAGCCAATGATAAATTTTTGTCAACGAGCACAGCACTACTGGCAAATCTAAAAATTATAAAACTATTTTTTACAGATGGATATAGGAGTAAGTTGCAAACCTTTCTTAAATTATGGGTAATTGGATTCAGTAGTCTGATGTCACGCCGCTGGCAACGGCGGCCATCTTGGTTCTAAACAAAGAAAATCATTACTTTTTATTTTTCATGCTGGCTAGAACTTTTCATAAGCCGTGTGATCAGAATGTGTAAAAGTCAAAACATGATCAAATTTATGGGTTTTTGCCCTCTGGATACGCTTTTATGCTCGCCGGAGAAATATTTCATACGGGCGTCCGCCATTGTTCCAATAGTTTAGAGCCAGTGTTACTAAGTTACCATGTGTCATTAGGAAGGAAGTGACGTTACGACTGTTGAAAAGTATTCTATCACCCGTTGACTCAAATTATTATATGTAAAATCTGCGCATGCGAGGGCATAATGATTGGTCACTTGATTTTTGGAATCGCACAATGGCCACCATATTGCCAGGTTCATTTGCTCGTACCAACAGACTGTATTACAGGGACCGATTTTGATCGTTGATGGCTCAAAAGATTCGTCTGGATCTATGATAATTTCCACAATACAATAGACGAATGACTGTTCTTAGTAATAGCCTTTATTTCTCCGCAAATATGGCGTATTCTCCGCTTTAAGAGATATTCTTTAAAAAATTTAGCTTTTGTATAGCCCGATATTCACTTAACGTGCTCAAAGCGCTTTACAAGGGGTCCCTGGCCAACAGCAACACTTAAACTGCAGGACGGGACATGACGCCTATTCGGCGATGTTGCAATTTTTTCGGACAGAGCCAACGCTGTTATCTGCCAGGTACTCATTTTACACCCGAGTACGGTGAGAGAATATAAATAAAGAGCCTTTTCCAAGGACTCAACTATGCGCCGAGCGAGGCTCGAACCCAGGACCTTCCGATCCGAAAGCGAGTGTCATACCACTAGACCACATGGCACATAGCCGCGCATTCTTGAGTATAGTTTCAATCTTTCATTGTCTAAATCACCCGACGACAAATTACCTATCTGGAACAACAGGTCGTATAGATTGTTGTTGTAGTCTATTTGTGTCAAGGATCCAATTATGTGTTTCCCGTATTTACAACACATTTCTACACCATTGTGCACCGTTCATTCACGCCTTATTGTCTTCGTAATATGATTTGCCAGATTAATCGGGAGTTTCCTACTTTTTCCATCTCGCACTCGGCCCGAGCTGAGATAGGCTTGTTAATTTGATAGATGGATGAATAGATGAGATAAAGGAGATAGTTAGATAGATAGATAGATAGATAGATAGATAGATAGAGAGAGAGAGAGAGAGAGAGAGAGAGAGAGAGAGAGAGGATGAGAGAGGGGACCGAAAATAGCCACTTTGAGTGTGTGTGTGTGTATGTATGTATGAGAGAGAGAGAGAGAGAGAGAGAGAGAGAGAGAGAGAGAGAGAGAGAGGATGAGAGAGGGGACCGAAAATAGCCACTTTGAGTGTGTGTGTGTGTGTGTGTATGTTGAGAGAGATGAGAGAGAGAGAGAGAGAGAGAGAGAGAGAGAGAGAGAGAGAGAGAGAGAGAGAGAGAGAGAGAGAGAGAGAGGATGAGAGAGGGGACCGAAAATAGCCACTTTGAGTGTGTGTGTGTGTGTGTATGTATGTATGAGAGAGAGAGAGAGAGAGAGAGAGAGAGAGAGAGAGAGAGAGAGAGAGAGAGAGAGAGAGAGAGAGAAGGACAGTTGGGAGGAGGACCAAAAAGACAAAAAAGGCCAATTTACGTTCCAATAGCCATTGATAACAAGATTGGCACAACATCGTTTCCAGCTTTCTATATATGGCACTCTCCAATAGATTACATTGGGTATTTCGATACTACACGCTTTGGTTTCAGTCGGACTTATCAATGAATGGACTAAAGTAGCGATATCCAACCGAAGGGAGGTAATCAATTGTTATAAAAAAAAGTGTTGGGGGTGGATTCGTGAGTGGTGGGGTGCAGCTTGCAGGAGGGAGGAGGGGGGAGGGGGGGGGGGGGGGAGGATGGGGTTGATGGGATTGTTTCTGAGATGTTTCTATCGAAAAGAAATACGAATATGACCGAATATATTCAGGTTTTCGTCCATTCGAGTCATCGATCACATGAATTTTGATGTCAAACGATTGGATATTGTAAAAATAAATGTAAACAAACTGCTTTTGACTCCAGAAACAGTGAACACTTTTCATAATGTGGACCATTTTGAGCACATTATGAAATGTGATCGATGATCGCGCAGAGAAAATTGATGTTGATAATTAAATAAATAATAATTGAGCTTTATATAGATAGAATGCGCTTGGCCAAGGAGTTCACAACATTGCCATCCGGAAGTATAACGGACCAACACACAAACTCTGTGTAACCATGAACTTTTATAGTCTGGTTAATACAGTTTAGTGAGAACAACTCACAAACCTGGATGGCAAAAACAATAACAAAGGCCTGAGTGACGTCATCTTCGAACTATCTATAGATAGTATGCGCTTGGCTAAGAAGCTCATAACATTGCCATCGGAAGTTAACGGACCAACACACAAAGCTGTGTGTATCCATGAACGTTTATAGCGGGTTAATACAGTTCAGTGAGCATTACTCAAAACGTGGATGGCAAAAACAATAACAAAGGCCTGAGTGACGTCATCTTCGAACTATCTATAGAGCAATATCCACTAAATGTGCTCAAAGCGCTTTACAAGGGGTCCCTGGTCAATTTTTCGGACAAAGACAACGCTGTTAACGGCCAGGTACTCATTTTACACCTGAGTACGGTGAGAGAATGTGAGGAAAGAGCCTTTTCCAAGGACTCAACTATGCGCCGAGCGCGAGGCTCGAACCCAGGACCTTCCTATCCGAAAGCTAGTGTCATACCACTAGACCACATAACCGCATAGTCTGTTGATGCTAATAATAGCTTAGTTTAGAAAACTCATAACATCCGCCAGCCAGATATAACGTACTAACACATAAAACAATGTGTAATCTTAAACTTTTATAGACAGTATGCGCTTGGCCAAGAAGCTCACAACATTGCCATCCGGAAGTATAACTGACCAACACACAAAACTATGTGTAATCAGGAACGTTTATAGCCAAAACAAAAACAAAGGCCTGAGCCACGTCATCTTCGTTCTATCAATAAACTGATTAATAGACAGTTTGCGCTTGGCTTAGAATTTCACAACATTGCCATCCCTAAGTAAAACGGACCAACACACAAAACTATGTGTAACCATGAACTTTTATATTCTGGCTCATACAGTTTAGTGAGAAGTACTCATAAACTTGGATGGCAAAACAACTATAGAATTTAGTGAGAGATACTCATAAACATGTCTGGATGAAAACAATAACAAAGAGCTGGGTGACGTCAATTTCGTTCTGTCTATTGATCATCCCGATTATGATGAACGGGTGAGGAGTACGTCATGTCAAAAGTCCACGGAGCTGGAGTTTATTGCTGGTTCGACCGTAGCCATCTTTAACTAAAATCCTGATACTCACCTAAAATTCGTCATAAAAGAAGACGAAGATCACGAGAAAAAGTTTAATTGTGAGTTGTAATCAGTAACTCAACCAATGGAAACATAATTTATTTCCTTGAACACTTCTAACCACTACTCACTTTCTACTTTCGTTTGGTGATGATTGTCTTTTATTTTTTTGACGTAATTTTTTGGCCAGTATCAGCGTTGCCATCGTAAAGTTACAGATAGTATGCGCTTCGCTAAGAAGCTCATAACATTGCCATCCGGAAGTATAACGGACCAGCACACAAAACTGTGTGTATCCATGAACGTTTATAGTCGGGTTAATACAGTTCAGTGAGTATTACTCATAAACGCGGATGGCAAAAAACAATAACAAAGACCTGCGTGACGTCATCTTCGAACTATCTATAGCCTGACACTGACCAAAAAATGACGTCAATATGCCAGTCTTTTGCCACAAAAGAAAACAAATCGTGAGTTGTATTCAATAGTTCAACCAATGAAATCACTTGATTCCATGAGCTCTCCTAATGACAACTCACTAGACGCTTCACAAACCTAAAAAATTACGTCAAACTGCCAGTCCTAGAGGGTTCTACCGTAACCATCGTTAAGTTATAGCCTGACACTGAAACCCAAAAAGACTGGCATTTTGGCGTCATTATTTGTTTTTTGCACCGCCTAGTGAGTTGTCGTTAGTAGAGCTCATGGAAACAAGTTATTTCATTGGTTGATCAATTGAATACAACTCACGATTTGTTTTCTTTTGTGGCCATAAAAAAGGCATTTTGACGTCTTTTTATGGTCAGTGTCAGGCTATAAGTTAACGATTCCCAATCAGAGACTTACGAAGGCGAAAAGTTAACGATGGATACGCGAGGACCGTGTCCTTTGTAAAATCACGGCCAGTAGACCAAGAAATGACGTCAAAAGACCACAAGAGAAAACAAATCGTGAGTTGTATACAACAGTTCAACCAATGGGATCACTTGTTTTCTTGACCGCTACTAAAGACAACTCAATAAATATGCTTTCAGAAACTTTAAGGTCATAATATGACCTTAATATGTCCAAGCAATCACTGAGCTTCTTAACCACTTTAAGGTCATGATGTATAGATAATGTACACTTGGCTAAGAAGCTCTCAACATTGCCATCCGGAAGTATAACAGACCAACACACAAAACTATGTGTAGCCTTAAACGTTTGACGTTTATAGTCTGGTTAATATAGATAGAACGAAGATGACGTCACTCATACCTTTGTTATTGTTTTTTGCCATCCGCGTTTATAAGTACTTCTCACTAAACTGTCGGAACCACACTATAAAAGTTCATGGTTACACACAGTTTTGTGTCTTAGTCCGTTACACTTCCGGATGGCAATGTTATGAGCTTCTTAGCCAAGCGCGTACTATCTATAATTTTGTGAGAAGTACTTATAAACGCGGATGACAAAAAAACAATAACAAAGACCTGAGTGACGTCAACTTCATTCTATCTATATTATAAGTGCCCATTTCTTACCTGTGTTGTCTGTATTCCCGACAGCATCCATCAGCACACTGGAAACTTGCTGTACACGGCTCGCCTGTGGATGGGTGGCAATAATGATAATAACAATTATAAAATGATAAAAATGATGATGATGATGATGATGATGATGATGATGATGATGATGATGATGTTGATGATGATGATGATAATAATATGATAATAATATAATAATAATAATATATAATATAATAATAATAATAATAATAATAATAATAATAATAATAATAATAATAGTAATTAATAATAATAATAATAATAATAATAATAATAATAATAATAATAATAATAATAATAATAATGATAATAATAATAATAATAAAAATAATAAGAAAGAAAGAGATATAGCGAGAAGAAAGAGAGAGAGAGAGAGAGAGAGAGAGAGCGAGAGAGAGCGAGAGAGAGAGAGAGAGGAGGAGAGAGAGCGAGAGAGAGAGAGAGAAGAAAGAAAGAGAGAGAGAGAAGAGAGAAGAGAGAGAGAGAGAGAGAGAGAGAGAGAGAGAGAGAGAGAGAGAGAGAGAGAGAGAGTTCTGTAAATTTTTAAAAAGTTACTCTTTTGCTTCCTATCTAGAAAAACACTTTTCAGAAAATTCTAGTTGGGGCTTTTTGACTTAAAGGTTTTCAGTTTTACATTGGGGTAAAAAAAATCCCCAAAAAGCAAAACACAATAAATCATTTGAAAAATACAAAACAAAACAAAACAATTTTTAAAAATCCAGCAAGCTAAAAAAGAAAGACAGAAAATAAATAAGTTAACAAAGGTAAAACAGATCTGCAAACAGAAAATCCAACGGTATGCCAATACAAAGGAAAACACGCCCCCCCCCCTCCCCACCCCCGCCTTAAAAATTATTATATTATCACCAGTCTGTAAATTAAAAAAAAGATTTATTACGTAATTTGAATCAGATCTCGCTAAGCAACATCGTATCGTTTGTAGCAAATTGTGCCAATTAGAGTGTTATTACTATTATGATGGTAAAATGGTACCAAGCCGTCCCATCATTGATGTCGTCTGTTGCCATAGCGACAGCCAAACCAAGGCAAATGTCGGAGCCTAATGAGAGGACATAACTCTAAATAATTTTCTTTCTACTGACCCAGTTAAAGAATAGTTATGATCTATCATTGCAAATTATGACAATAATAAAACATAGACTAATATATAAATTGCCTCTAGTCCCAGAATTGATAATAATAAAGCTTTAAATTTTGGATTCTACAAAAGAAAAAAAAAATCTTTTCAAGTTCCCAGACGACCTCAATATTATCAAGACTATCATTTTACTATTTTTTAAAAGTCTGGTGTTAACTATCAAAGAATGTATTCTTGATAACCAGAAGTGACAGACTATGTGATCAGAAATCATATTAGAAACAAACATCTCTCTCTCTCTCTCTCTCTCTCGCTCTCTCTCTCTCTCTCCCTCTCCCTCTCTCTCACTCTCTCTCTATACATGCATATATATATATATATATATATATATATATATATATATATATATATATATATATATATATATATATATAGATAGATAGAGGGGCCCCTCTTAAATACTAAAAACAAAAAAAAAAAAAAAAAAAAAAAAAAACAAACAAAAAACAAAAAACAAACAAAGATCAAACAAACAAACCAACCCCCCCCCCAAAAAAAAATAAAAATAAAACCAACAACAAATCAACGACTAAACGAAAATAAACAAACAAAAAAATAACAAAAAACAAAACAATCAAACGAACGAAAACGACCAAAAAAAAAAAACCCAACTAAAAACAGACCACGACAAACAAAACAAAAAACAATTCCCAAATAACGAGAAAAACAACAACCTGTAGCATCTACTTTACTGGAAACAACAAACAATGAAAGCAATGTGTAGTGAATTTTATAAATTTAATGAGTTCTCTCGTGTTTACGTTTTTGTCTGATCTGGCGTGTAGAGTAGTCTTGCAGTCAGCAGTATGTGGTAAGTCTTCGTAGTTCGTAGGAAACGGAGATCGCCACACATGCCCCCCCCCCAAACCGGACTAGTCATCTTCGTAGTACCGAGGTCGTTTAATGGTACGTCCTGAGCGAGATAGCTTCTTAGTAGGCACTACGTTAGTATCATCAGAAGCAGTACGGGAGTTTTGTATGTTTCTGTTCGATAACTTTCTGTTCGTATTCGGTGGGCGTCCACGACGAGGTGGGGTGGCAAGGGAAACTGGTTGCGTAGAATCGACAAATGCAGGTTTAAGTCGGTCAATCGAAATCCGTTCTGCTTTGCCACCAACATCAATCAGGAATTGTTTATCTCCAGGGGTTATGACAACATAGGGACCTGTATACGGCTTCTGAAGGGGTCCTCGGTGGGTGTCAACACGGATGTAAACATATTTTGCTGACATCAAGTTCTTGGGTAAATTTGTTTGATGATAGCCGTGATGATGTGTTGGCCGTGGTGAATGAAGGGACACGTTTTGCCGAAAGGTTGCCAAAAAGTCTTTAGCGTGGAAGTCTGAAGGATGGTCGGGTATAAACTCTCCAGGGATTGTTAAAGGTTCTCCGTATACTAATTCAGCTGGAGAATGACCGATATCATCCTTAGGTGCAGTTCTTAAACCAAGCAGAACCCAAGGTAGTTCATCCACCCAATTTGGAGTTATTAGACGAGCTTTGAGGGATGATTTCAAGGACCGATGAAACCGTTCAATCATGCCGTTGGACTGAGGGTGATACGCAGTTGTG
The DNA here is from genome assembly GCF_034508935.2 of Berghia stephanieae. Lineage (NCBI taxonomy): Eukaryota > Metazoa > Mollusca > Gastropoda > Nudibranchia > Aeolidiidae > Berghia > Berghia stephanieae. Next base: position 26,552,327 of record NC_088371.1, read on the forward strand.
TGATGAATCTGCACACCAAGTTGACTGGCCATCTGTTTCCATAGCGTGGATGTAAATTGTGAGCCCTGTCAGAAGTCATATCAACAGGAATACCAAACCGCGAGATCCAATTGGAGATCAGGGCTTTTGCACATTCTTCTGTTGTTGTGGTTTGTAACGGTATTGCCTCAGGCCATCGGGTGTTCCTGTCAATTATAGTAAGGAGATGGGTGAACCCCCTTGACTGAGGTAATGGTCCAACGAGGTCAATGTTTATATGTGAGAATCGCTTTCCTGGGACATGGAATGTTTCTAACGGTGCTCGTATATGTTTTTGAATTTTCGAAGATTGGCAGTTGTGACATTGCTTAACCCATGCTGACACTTCTTTCTTAAGACCATGCCAGATAAACTTCTTGCTGATAAGTCTGACTGTGGCCTTAACTCCAGGATGACTCATATTGTGAATAATTTCGAAAACTGGTCTTCTGAAGTCGGTAGGAACGATAGGTCTTGGGTAGCCAGTTGAGATGTCACAAATTAACTCTGGACCCGAGTCAACGGATGTTTTGACGATTTTGAGGCTTGTTAATGCAGTTTTGTAAGCCTGTATGTCAATGCTATTTTCTTGGGATTCCGCCATAGCTTGATAGTCGATGCCAATTGAGACTGAGTTTGTAACTGCTCTTGAGAGACAATCTGCGACAGTGTTGTTTTTTTCCAGAAATGTGTCGGATGTCAGTCGTGAACTCGGATATGGCAGATAAGTGCCTTTGTTGACGAGCTGACCATGGTTTAGTTGATTTGGACATGGCATGGATTAATGGTTTATGGTCTGTAAAAATAGCGAATTGTCTCCCTTCAATGATGAAACGGAAATGACGGATGGCTAAGTGAATACCAAGCAACTCCCTATCAAAGGTACTGTATTTCTGTTCAGGTTTACGTAACTGCCTGCTGAAAAATGCCAATGGTTCCCAATTACCTTGATGATTAAGTTGTTCAAGGACAGCGCCCACAGCTTGGTCGGAGGCGTCAGACGTTAAAGCGAGGGGTGAGTTCAAGCAAGGATGGGCTAACATTGTAGCGTTACTTAGTGCATTTTTACCGTCAGTAAAGGCTTTCAACATTTCTTGCGTCCACGTAAGTGCTTGACGTTGTTTTTTGACTTTCAAAGCACTATATAGGGGTCGAAGTATTTCAGCTAGTCTCGGAATGAAACGATGGTAAAAATTCAACATCCCGAGGAACTCTTGAAGTGACTTGATGGTTTTTGGTTGTGGAAATTGTTTAACAGCCTCAATTTTTGTCGCCATTGGGACAGATCCAGAATGCGAGATGTGATGGCCAAGGAAGTTAAGAGATCTCACACCGAAAAGACATTTCTCAAGACGGATAACGAGGCCTTGGTTTCTAAGTCTTTCGAATACGATTTTGAGATGTTCCATGTGTTCTGCCTCAGTTGAACTTGCAACCAGAATGTCGTCTAAATAACAAAATACGCAGTCTAAATCTTGTAAAATGGAGTCCATTAAACGTTGGAATGCTTGTGCTGCATTTTTTAATCCAAATGGCATTCTTAAGAACTCCCAAAGGCCGAAAGGGGTTATCACTGCCGTTTTTGGGACGTCTTCTGGAGCGACTGGAATTTGGTGGTATCCTCTGACAAGGTCGATCTTCGAGAAGATGATCTTACCGTCTAAGTTTGCTGTAAAATCATGAATGTGTGGGACAAGATATCGATCTGGTATAGTAGCATCGTTAAGTCGACGAAAATCTCCGCAGGGACGCATTGTGCCATCAGCCTTGGGGACCATGTGTAATGGGGAAGCCCAAGGGCTCTTTGATTTTTGAATTATGCCCATTTTCTCCATTTCCAAAAATTCTTTTTTTGCACACAAGAGTTTTTCTGGAGCCAGGCGACGAGCACGTGCGAATACTGGGCGACCTTTGGTTGTGATGAAATGTTGCACGCCATGTTTCACAGTTGCCGTTGAAAATGTTGGTTGAAGTAGTTCTGGATAGTTATTCAATAATTTTCTGAATGTATTGCAGTTCGGCTCGAGTGGTGAGAGTTCGGCGTTTGCGCAAACTGAACTTACTGAACAAGGTACGTGCGAAAACGTTTCAGCGTCGATAAGGCGTCGACCACGAATATCCACAAGCAGATTATGATGTCGTAGAAAATCTGCTCCAAGTAGGGGACGTTTGACATCAGCTTTGATAAGTCGTGCATTGAATGAACGCGATCCAATACGTATGTTAGTTTCGAAGCATCCGTATGTTTTTATTGTAGAACCATTAGCAGCTTGTAATGCGAGATCAGAGGAACCCAAGCTTTTGTCTGGCGCAGAAGCGGGTGTGACAGATACTTGAGCTCCAGTATCTACTAAAAAACGTCGGTTTGAATTTTCATCGATGACGATGAGTTGGAGATTTTTTGATGTGGGCGCGTTGGCTGAGTAAGAATCCGGGTCGACAGCAGAATTTACTGTTGACCCGGCTTGGCGTTTCCCTGGTTCTTCTTGTTTTTCTTAAATGAATTGAAGAGTTTGCATGTTTGTGCACATCGACGGGCATTTGAACCAAACCGTTGATGGTACCAGCAGAGGGAATCTATTTCACTGGTCATGGTTGGTGTGTCAACTTCACAAGTAGTATGAGAAATTGAAAAGGAGTTAGAGTTTGAGTGAGCAGCGTAGAAAAAATTGTCAGCTTCTCTGGCAAGTGCCCTGTAATCATCCAGGTTGGACGAGTTTGCTAATGGAAGTCTGATGTTTGCTGGAAGTTGTCTTAAGAATAACTGTCTGAAGAGCAGACAGGGCTTGTGTTTGCCGAGGAGCACTAACATCCTGTCCATTAACTCAGATGGCTTTAAGTCGCCCAAACCATTCATGTTGAGTAGAGATTCCGCTCTCTCTGTTTCCGAAAGGCCGAACGCAGACAGCAGGAAGTTTTTCAGTATTTCATATTTACCTTCCTTGGGTGGTGATGATAGAATAGCAAGGGCTCTAGTTGCTGTGTCTGAGTCTAAGGCAGCCACTACATAGTAGTACTTTGTTTCATCGCTTGCTATATCGCGTAAGGCAAATTGTGCCTCGCTTTGTGCAAACCACGCTGAAGGACAAGTGGTCCAGAATGTGTGCAACTTCAATGCTACGGCGTCGATAGACATGTTTATTATTATTATGTTCTTGTGAAGAGTTGAACTGGTAAATAGTAATAATAATAATATATACCTATCTCTTAAGTTGTTTTAAGTCGGGGTCACCAATGTAGCATCTACTTTACTGGAAACAACAAACAATGAAAGCAATGTGTAGTGAATTTTATAAATTTAATGAGTTCTCTCGTGTTTACGTTTTTGTCTGATCTGGCGTGTAGAGTAGTCTTGCAGTCAGCAGTATGTGGTAAGTCTTCGTAGTTCGTAGGAAACGGAGATCGCCACAAACCAAACAAAAAAACCAAAAAAAAACAACAAACACACCCATAAACCTCCCCCCCCCCCACCATCACAAAGCAAAACACACCTACGAAGCAACACTAAAAACATTTTAAAAGTTGAATAACACAAAACAATCAAACCAACAAATAAAAACAAACAAAGAGTCAACAACAAAACCCCCCAAAAACACCAAAAAACCCTACAAAACAACAAAAAAAAAATAAAGAAAAGAAAAAAGAAAGTCAAAAACAAAAAACAAAAACAAAACAAAAACAAAACAACAAAAAAGAATAGACACAAAAACAAAAGAAAAATGAAACAAGACAAAAACACCAATTTGAGACGATGGGTCACATGCAACGACATATGTCGGAGCCCATTGACTCATTGCCTGACACAAACCAAAAATGGCGTCAAAAGATAAGTGTTTGGCCACAAAAGTAAAGAAACCGTGAGTTGTATTTAATAGCTCAACCAATGGGATCACTCGTTTCCTGCGCACTACTGACGACAGCTCATCAGCCGCTTAACAAAGCTAAAAAATCAACGTCCAAATATAAGTCCAAGTGGGTCATAGCGTAGCCATCGCTAACTTCTACACTCGAACCTACCAGGACGTATGTGTTGACGTCATTTTTTAGGCTTGTGCAGCGCCTAGTAAGTTGTCGTTAGTAGTGCTCGGGAAACAAGTGATCCCATTGGTTGAACTATGGAATACAACTCACGATTTTTTTCTTTTGTGGCCAAAACTTGTCTTTTGACGTAATCTTTTGGTCAGTGTCAGGCTACACGTTTACGAAGGCTACGATCCTAGTGTCAGGCTATAAGTTAACGATAGCTAAGCATGTGTACTCTTCGTAGACACTTGACTTGACTTATTGCCCATCGCCTCCTGATCTTCGGACTAGGACGCTTTGGCATCTCTGATTTGTTATGTGAGTTCTTTCCACTGGTGACGGTCTGCTGCGATGGATCTCAAGTGTTCTAAATCCTTTTCGCATTTCAGTTCTTGTGATTCATCGAGGCGATTGAGGTTTTTATTTATCGTAGTGTATAATATGCTTGTTGTGGGTCTGCCTTTGTCCGCTTGGTGTAAAACATAACGCCATTGCCCTATTAGCTTGAATATTTTTGTCTCTCCTAAAGATTTCGTCTCTCCTAAAGATATGTCCAAATAGTCTCCATTTTGTTTCTAAAATTTGAATCGAGAGCGGTGTTTCTTCGCATTTTATGTACAGCAATTTGTTACTTATTTTGGTTGGGAAATGGATATTTAAAATGCTCCCGAGCTGTTATCAATTGAAGGCATCTTGCTTGTCTTCTTCGTTTTTTTCTCAGTGGCCATGTTCCACAGTTGTAACAAATAGTGATTAACAAGGCTCTTGTATAGCTTTATTATTTTTAATATTTAGTAGACACTGGTCACATTCATTTTGAATATAAATAAGAATCTTACGTTCAGCTTTGCCCCCACCGATCATGCCCAACGTGTCCATTCTTGTACAGAAACCATGACCGTTCCGCTTGGCTGACTTGAGACAGATATCGTTGGGATGACAACACCTTCCAGTCCTTGTACAAAACTCGTCGGTCTTGGCACACTAAAGATCAAACAGAATTTTAAAAGAAAGACAGTTAATAATCTATATTTTTTATAAAAATTATGCTCTTCCACCACGACATCATAAGATATCGTCGCCTAGGCATTCCATGAAGGAATATAGATAACTCATCAAACAAGATGTCTGACGTCAACATGAATTACCCATGTTGTCCAAAGTGAGCAAATTGGGGGTTAATAATCTTGCCCGAGGAAATAATAAACGAAAGTGCCTGAAGCGGGGCTCGAACCTGGGACCTTCCGGGTCACAGTGCAATGCCTTAACCACTCGGTCACTTCGCCCCCCCCCCCCAATAATAATCTATATAGATAGAACAACATCCACTAAACATGCGTTTTTCACAGATCGATGAGCAGACGAAAGCTTCTTAAACTTAGAGATGCTGGATAAAATACAAAATCTGATCCTTTTGAATTAGACTCAACTGGGGAAGGGGGGGGGGGGGGGGGGGGGGGGGGGGGGTGAAATTTGTTCACAATGACGTTCTGGAGAAGGGGGACTTATAGCTCAGTTGGTAGACCACTCCCTTAACACGCAAAGGGACCGAGATCAATCCCGGCTGAAATCGAGATTTTTTATCCTTCTAGAAATTAAGTGAGTAGAGAATCGCCAATTGGATTCAGTAGTCTGATGTCACGCGCCCGGCAACGGCGCCATCTTGGTTCTAAACAAAGAAAATCATTACTTTTTATTCTTCATGCTGGCTAGAACTTTTCATTCCCTTTTCATATGCCTTGTGATCAGAATGTGTAAAAGTCAAAACATGATCAAATTTATGTGTTTTTTCCCTTGATACGCGTTTAAGCTCGCCGGAGAAATATTTCATAAGGCGTCCGCCATTGTTCCGATAGTTTAGAGCCAGTGTTACTAAGTTACCATACGTCATTAGGAAGGAAGTGACGATACGACTGTTAAAGACTATTTACACTACAGGATAAAAACCTTTGCACTAATATATATATATATATATATATATATATATATATATATATATATATATATATATATATATATATATATAAGGCAACCCATTGAAACAAATGTATTGGCAGTAAAATGAAAGTGTCCTTACTTATTTTATATTCCCTAACCAACATTATCGAGCACTCTCGTACCTACAAGTACCAACCAACACTAGATATATATATCTATATGTTATATATGTTTTTTGTTGGCAGTTCCCAAAGATCTTCATTACTGACTTTATCCGTTCACCCGATGCCTTGTCTTTAATAATCATATAAATGTATCCCACATTTTATAATTTTCGCATCAACTTTACAACGACACAAAAAGCATTTGTGACGTTGGGTTTATATTCTTTGTCACATTTCTCAAGAATTGAGGTCCTGATAGTTCAGTTGGAAAAGCACTCACTCTCAAAGGACACTGAGATCGACCCGGATGCAGTCGAGATTTAATTAACCCCCCCCCCCCACCCCATTGTGCAGTCAGCAGTAATTGGGTAGCTGGCTCCGTTAGACCTGGCGGAAAGTACTTAGCTATAGACCAGCAGCATATCCAAAGCAAAGGGTAGCTAGCAATTGCTATTGTCTATTTCACACGTTAGTAACCGTGATAAATTCTGGCCTAATCGTTCAAAAGGACTAATTTTGGTTTCTCAAGAATGTTGCTCCCACTCTGACCCTGAGTTAGTAGACGATAGATGCACGCCCTAAAAGACAACTTAACCCCGGGGCAAAGATCGTATAAAATTTAAAATCTAAAAAAAAACGGAAAAACTTTTATTCAATGTTGAATAGATTTATTGTTGACAAGGGTATAGGTATAGATCTAACCCCTGCAATTGGACTTTCTAGATCACTTTCATCATCATTGGCGTCAGTCAGTCAATTCTAGAAGTGTCCGGACTGGACTTGATCACGATATAGAACTAAACCCTTCAATTTGGCTCTCGAGATCACTGGCATCACCACTATTGTCAGTTACTTCTAGAAGCGGCCAAACTTGTCTTGAACGCGGTATAGAACTAAACCCTTCAATTTGGCTCTCTAGATCACTGGCATCACCACTATTGTCAGTTACTTCTAGAAGCGGTCAAACTGGACTTGACCACGGTATAGAACTAAACCCTTCAATTTGGCTCTTTAGAAGTGTCCGAACTGGACTTGATCAATTTGGCTCTCGAGATCACTGGCATCACCACTCTTGTCAGTTACTTCTATAAGCGGCAAACTTGGCTTTGGCACGGTAAAGAACTAACCCCTGCAATTTGGCTCTCTAGATCTCTGGCATCATCATTGGCGTCAGTCGCTTCTAGAAGCAACCAAACTGGACTTGATCACAATATAGAACTAACCTCTTCAATTTTCGATGTGTATCTAGGATAGTTTTGACTATGGATTCCGTGAATTCCCATAAATTAAAAAAATAAAAAAATAAAAGAAACAAAAAGAAGCGAATAACAGAAAATGAAACAAAACAAAACAAAAAAGCCCAAATCCAAACAAAACAAATATAAAAAAAGACCCAAACCAAAAGCCGAGAGAAACAAGAATGCGAAAAATTGATAAAAATTAATAACAACATCATAAAACCTACCCCATTAAGAACAATTTGAAAAGGTCGAAAGAAACGTGTACGAACTTGCAGGTCTGATAACCCAAATTGGTATGGGGTCATTGTTGTAATGGAAATACTCTCAATCCATTGTAAAATACTGTCCATTACAGCAATGTTAAATCAAGCCCATAATTGTGTTCGGTTATCAGACATACAGATATGTACACCTTGATGAAAAGTCATCAAGAAAAAAACTTCAACGAAACACCCTATCAAATACCCCCCCCCCCCCCTAAAAAAAATTAAAAACAAACAAAAAAAAAAAAAACAAAAAAAACAAGCAAAGAATAAAAAAAAAGCAAAATAAATGAAAAGAAATCAACAACAAAAAAACAAAAAACAAACAAACAAAATAAAAACAAAACGAAAACAAAAACAAAAACAACAAAACAAACCTAACAAAACAAAATTAAATCAGTTAAAAAAAGGGGAATAAATCCCCAACAAACCACGGGTTATTTCCCGCCACCATTGATTTCTAAAATGTTTTTACCTTCAGCTGGAAATGGGAAAAACCCAGATCACAACGCAACGTGGAATTGGACAAAAAAAAAAAAAAAAAAAAAAAAAAGAATGAAAATATATTTATTGCCTTCACTCTACGTCATATCATTGAGGGAATATCAAATTAATAATATAGTGTTTGTTATGGACTTATACATAGTTTAGCTAGGAAAGAGTTGCTCCCCTTTGTTATTAGCAAATTGACTTAAGTTACAGCTTAATTGGTTATTTATTATTCATTAAGTCCATTGTTTAAAATATTCTTTGTGCTTACAAATATCAGAGTGGCATGCCCTAGATAAGGATGCACTCTTTGTTCCTTACTTTCCATATTTGAATTATATTATACTGTCCTTCTACTTACAATTTTGTTGCGATATATTCGTATAGATAGTATCCGCTTGGCTAAGAAGCTCATAACATTGCCATCCGGAAGTATAACTGACCAACACACAAAACTGTGTGTATCCATGAACGTTTATAGTCGGGTTAATACAGTTCAGTAAGCATTACTCATAAATGCGGATGGCAAAAAACAATAACAAAGACCTGAGTGACGGCATCTTCGAACTATCCATATATTCTAACTTATACACAGTAATAAATTGTTCTCTCCCATTTACTCAACTAACGCTTCTTGGTTGAGTAATTCCACAATATTAATATGATGTCCCGTCAAAAACACAACAGTGTTAACCATAACTACGAGAGATGAAGTGAATAGAAAAGTGCCAGAAGACAATAGAGAATAACGAACGGTTCGTGGATAGCTCATACGGTAGATAAGGTCGCGGGTTCAAACCCCAACAACCGCCGAAATTTTTCTATTCTCTATTGTTTTCTGGCACTTTTCTATTCACTTCATCTCTTGTTGTTACCAACATAAGTGCCTGCTCCACTCACTTTTCTGAATTAAAAAGTAACCTTAACTACTGTACTGTAACTCACTTCCTTCCCTCACTTCATGAGGGTGATCAATATTATTTTTCCATGTGCTCAAGTCGACGTGCACTTACTTGCAGGTCTGATAACCCAATTCCTTATGGGCTCATTGTTGTCATGGAAATCTCAACAACAACAAAATGACGCAAAAATATTGTACCTCACAACAATGTTAGACTCGGCCCATAAGTGGGTTCGGGTGTCAGATCTGCATATTGTATGTACATGTCGGCTCGAATCTTAGGTCACAGTGCAAAATGTGCTCAAAATAAAAAGTGATCACAGTTTTCGAAGTATCCAACGAGAAATGAAGTGAGTAGGAAAGTGCCAGAAGACAAAAGAGAATAAAAATTTCGCGGCGGCGATGGGGGTTCGAGCCCGAGACCGTACTAGTATGACAACTCCGCCTGGGGGGAGGGGGGGGGTCTCGGAATTAAAATTTCTTTCAGTTTCCTACCAGCAAGTAGTATAGCATCGAGTGTAGTTGTCATTGGTTTCAGAACATCTGTTTTCACTGAACAAATGTATGAATGGTAATATAAACTTTTTAGTTTACACGTATCTTTGTGTGCTGGTATGTTTCACACGTTTGTTATGAGTAATTTATAGAAATGGAGAGTGTTTCACATACTGGTTATTCACGAACTGGCACTGAACGGAGACAAAAAAAAAATGAATGTACTCAATTTACAGCCTTAGGGAACTAAAAATAAAATGTCTTTTCTTTGATATTTTAGATTCAAATTCATTATTCGGCATTTGGTTCATCCGGACATTATACCAGATTGAGGTTGTGGGTCACAATTTAAGAGCATTCTTGTGTCAGTTAATTCTTTTAGACAGCATGCTAGTGATTAGTTCTCACTAAACTATATTAATCATATTAGATACGCTAAAGGCTCTGTTTGTTGGAATGTTTAATTTGGCACAAGGGAAGCATTTTATGATATTTTATTTTTTTCGACCATTGTAAGGTGAATTGAGCATTATATAATTTTGAAAATGTGCTGTACAGATACCATCTATTATTATTATTATCATTATTATTATTATTATTATTATTATTATTATTATTATTATTATTTATATTATTATTATATTATTATTATTATTATTATTATTTATTATTATTATTATATTATTATCTACTATATTTATTATTATTATTTTATACTATTATTATATTATTATACTATTATATACACTATATTTACTCTACAGACTCACCTTATATTCTATAATAAATCATAAGACATAACACACACTAATTGATTTTTGCCACAGAGCGTCACTTGATATTTAAAAACCAGCACACTGGAACCTTAATATATCTTTTCACATATATCAGAATTTCAACGAAACTTGTAATTTAAATTAATATAACTTGTTTTTCATTATATCTACACATTTCAGAGAAAGGCCTATAATTACAATTATATATAATGTTTGTTTTTGTTTATATTTAATTTTTGTGCATTGCATTTAATAATATTCTCAAATTTTTTATATTGTTCATGCATGCAACGTCTGTAACAATTTCCATTTATTCGGGAGAATAAAGTATATTATTATTATTATTATTATTATTATTATTATTATTATTATTATTATTATTATTATTATTATTATTATTATTATTATTATTATTATTATTATTATTATTATTATTATTATTATTATTATTATTATTATTATTATTATTATTACTTATACTATTATTACTATTATTATTATTATTATCATCATCATCATCATCATCATTATTATTATTATTATTATTATTATTATTATTATTATTATTATTATTATTATTGACACGTTAAGACGGAAGGGAAGAACTAGTGAGTATTTTACTTAAACACATAGCATCAACAGCGGAGTGGCAGTAAAACGTGTTTTCGACTATTTTCTCTATCGTGTCAAGCAAGTCATTCGAAATTTTATAACACGGGGGCAAATCGTGTCATACATTGTTGTCATACAAAAACAATATAAAACAAAATGGCGGCCAGCCAATTTACCAAGCGAGATAACTCGACAAGGGCAAGCTATAATCTCATCACTGACCGGAAATGATAAATTGTGAGGTGAGAAGACGGGACCGGTGCCAACTAGACACAAAGGGGAAAATATAATATTTAGAGAAATAAACTTGGTGGGGGGTGATGGAGCAATTATAGAATTTATGTCACGTACCAGAGTTTTTGGATTGGATGCATAGAATCATTTGGAATTGTTTATTCAGCGCGAGATTCACATGAATGTTGCTTTGCCCTCTTCTTCCCCCTATTCCTTCCCATTTTCTTCTTCTTCTTCTTTCTTCTTCTTCTTCTTTCTTCTTCTTCTTCTTCTTCTTCTTCTTCTTCTTCTTCTTCTTCTTCCACGACGACAACGACGGTGACTACTACTACTACTACTACTACTACTACTACTACTACTACTACTACTACTACTACTACTACTACTACTACTACTACTTCTACTACTACTACTACTACTGTTACTACTACTACTACTACTACTACTACTATTACCACTACTACTACTACTACTACTACTACTACTACTACTACTACTACTACTACTACTACTATTATACTACTACTACTGCTGCTCTACTACTACACTACAACTACTACTACTACTACTACTACTACTACTACTATACACTACTACTACTACTACTACTACTACTACTACTACTACTACTACTACTACTACTACTACTCCTACTAAATTTGTTCAAAGTGCTCTACATAGGGACCCAAGCCGGTATTTGTGGCGTGGTATGACTATCTCTTTCAGATCGTCAGATCGGAAGGTCCTGGGTTCGAGGCTCGCTAGGGGCATAGTTGAGTCCTTGAAAAAGTCTCTTTACTCACATTCTCTCACCGTACTCGGGTGTAACATGAGTACCTGGCCGTTAACAGCGTTGTCTCTGTCGTAAAAAAAGGTAATATCATCTAACAGGAGTCATGTCTCGTTCTATATCCTACGTGTTCATAATAATAATAATAATAATAATAATAATAATAATAATAATAATAAATAATAATAATAATAATAATAAAATAATAATAATAATAATAATAATAATAATAATAATAATAATATAATAATAAAATAATAATAATAATAATAATATAATATGATGATGATATATGATATAATAATAATAATAATAATAATAATAATAATAACAATAATAATAATAAAAATAACAAGCATATTTCTACGTATTGCTGTTGATCAGGGACCCTTTGTAAAGCGCTTTGAGTACGTTTGATGGATATTGCCCTATGTGAACGCTCAATTTTTTAAAATAATTTTTTTTTTTTTTTTTTTTTTGGGGTGGGGGGGGGGGAGGGTCTCAAGTTAGTATAATCGCCAACGTTTAACATTTCAATCATCATTTTCCGATAACAAAGTCATAATATTATCTCTATTCAGCTTGCACGATATCTTCCCCTCTGTAAAAAAAAAACAAAAACAAACAAAAAAAAAAAACAAACCCCAACTAACTGGACCACACCATGTTATTGACCTTATCATACACTCTATACAAAACAGCAAATAGGCGAGTCGGGTGCCGTCGAAATTGTCAGGAGATGAATGGGGTTTCCTTGTCTCGGGACACACGAGGGGATGACCAAGGGCTATAATCTTGTCCTCAGCAATTGAACTAACGCAGTCATTTATTGACCATGATAAATTATCAGTGTGATGTCCTTTTGGCTTAATATTATTGTCCTCTCTCTCTCTCTCATCTCTTCAAGGGATAGTGTGGCAATGCAAATATAGTCTTTACTTCAAGTCAAAGTGATACTAAGCTGCTGAAATCTGTGGAATGTAAAAAGTAATAACCAAAAATGAATATAACAGCTTTAAAAAAAGAACTAAATACCCAACACGGAACGTTTCGGGCTCAAAACCCTTCTTCCGCCAACAACAAAAAACCATAAAGACATAAATACATTAGTAAATTCCAGATAGACGAACCATTAATCTGGAATTTAGTAATGTATTTATGTCTTTATTGTTTTTCTTTGTTGTTGGCTGAAGAATGGTTCTGGGCCCGAAACGTTCAGTGTTTGGTATTTTTTTTTTTTTTTTGAAGCTGTTATATTTATTTTTGGTTATTACTTTTTACAGTCTTTCCTTCGTACCGAAAAGGCAGACATCCTTATTTGAAAATTTAAACATTCGTACTATTTAGAAGATAAAAGTTGTAGTCGGCCATAGTTAACTTTAATAATCAATCACGTGAGAGAAATATAAATAAATGAATGAATAAAGTTTTCTAATACTGTACCAGATACCATCACAACATTGCTATTTACGGATAAAAAAAAAGACAAAGCACAACCAAATTAACAAACAAAGAAACCAAAATAAAAAAAAACCCAACAACCCCCCCCCCCCCTCCAAAAAAAAAACACAAAACAAAACAAATTACAAACAAAAAAAAAACGAACTTAAGAAATAAAGAAAAAAAAAAACAAAAAACAAACTCGGATAGTAAAAAATAAATAAAACTTGAAAACCTAAAACAAATCTCATCCTCTGCCAACAACAACAACAACAGCAACAACAACAAAAACAAACCAAAAAAATAAAATAAACAAAAACAAAACAAAACAAAACCAACAAAAAAGGGAACTCCCCCCCCCCCCCCCCAAAAAAAAAATAAAAACCCAACTCCGCACATAAAACAAAACAAAAACAAAAAGGAAAAGAGACAAACCAAAAATCAACAACCAAAAGAAAAAAAAAAGAAAAAAAAAGAACAAAACAAAAACAAATAAGTAAAAACAAACAAACAAACAAACAAATGAAAAAAAACGAACGAAAAAAATTCCAAAAGCAATCATATTCATCATCATCATCATCATCATCATCATCATGAAAAGGCCAGCTATTTGAGATTTGACAAACGTGAAGCTGTAGAGAAATCATGAAGGAATCCAATATAATAAATGATGCTAATAAAACGTCCAACGTCCAGCCATAGCCCGTGGGGGAGAGAGAGAGAGAATTCCCCCCTCCTTCCGCAAGTTATGGGAAGGGATCTGTAACAATGGCTGTGATTGGCTAGTTGGCTGCCTCAATGATTTGATAGAAAAATGAAATGTCGTATAAAATATTGTGTCCTTACGGAACAGTTCTCAGTTCTCGTATGGATTTATTTGATTAAGTTGGTCCACTAGCCTTGTGGCTGACTTCCCAACATTTAGCCTACTCCCCCCCCCCCAAGAAAAAAACAAAACAAAACAAAACAAACAAACAAAAAAACAAAACAAAACCAGAAACAAAACAAAACAAGAAAAAGAAAGAATAAACAAATCAAAACAAAAACAAATAAGTTACTGAAAAAACAAACAACAACAAACGAAAACGGTTCTCAGAAGTGCATGTGACCAATCGACTCAAAACGTACTTTTTGGACATGAGCCCGAGACAGCAGAGCTTAGAGTCGAGCGTTGCGTTGTGACGAAGCTTCCGGGTTGGTTCGCGACCGTATACGAATGCGGCGAGTAATTTGCGGCCTGGATAGATCATTATCATAACATAGTAGTTTAACGTCATTAGAATCTGCTGCGAATCAACTCAAAAGGGGATTAATTTGGAGTGACCTTCATACTTAGAATTTCATCTAATGCTTAACTTTGCTTGGCTTTGTGGTCTAGTGCTAGGACACTCGCCATCGCAGGTCGCAGGTTCGAATCAAAACGTGCTCAAGGCGCTTTGCAAGGGATTATAATTATGTAATCAGAAACGACACCGATACACAGTAAAGTACGTGTGTAAGAGTTCTAGTTCTTGAATCCCGGTACTCCAATGTAAATACTCATTCAATGATTAACGTTTCTTGGTTACCTGATCACTTGGTCTTCATTATATGTTTTTCAAGCAACGAATCAACAAACAACAACACTAAACATGTAGCTCGAACCCGGGACTTTCGGGCATGATTGCAAGGCCTTATCCACTCTGCCACTTTGCTTCCTCTTTTTTCCTTACAGTTTACCGTGGTAATGTTTTTTGTTACTTTCAGAATATCAGTTTACGAATACTACGTCAGTGTCAGACTATGTAAACAAAGGCTACGGTCAGTGTCAGACTATGTAAACAAAGGCTACGGTCAGTGTCAGACTATGATTTTATAAAGACTACTGGCAGTCTCAGGCTAATAGTTTACGAAGCTATGATCGATCAGTGTCAGGATTTAGTTTACGACGGCTACGGTCAGTGTCAGGGTATGAGTTTACAAGGCTACGGTCAGTGTCAGGCTATGAGATACGAAAGCTACGGTCAATGTCAGGGTATGAGTTTACAAAGGTTACGGTCAGTATCAGGGTATGCGTTTATGAAGGCTACGGTCAGTGATAATCTGAGTTTACGAAGGTTACGGACACCGACAGGCTACGGTCAGTGTCAGACTTTGTTTACGAAGACTTCGATCGAACTCGGTACCTCAAAGGTCACGAGGTAATGAGACTTGAGAGGTCATGTAATTCCTGAATTCTCTGGAACGTTTAAAGACAATGATTTGTGATCACGCTATGGTCTTAAACTGCCCTGAGGTTAGTGGTTAGGAGAATTAATGGCCACATAGAGGATGAAGACGATGATGGTAGTGGTGGTACTGATTGTTTTATTGGTGGTGGTGGTGGGTGTACTAATGGTCGAGATGATGGTGATGGATGTGATGGTGGTGATTGTTGTAGATGTGGTAATCATTGTGTTGATGGTTGTATTGATGATTGTGGTGACGGTGGTCATGGTGTTTAGTATTAAAGTGAAGAAGATAATTATCAATATAAATATATATAGTATGTGCTTGGCTAAGAAGTTCCCAACATTGCCATCCGGAATATAACAAACCAACACACAAAAATATGTGTAACCATCAACTTTTATAGTTTGGTTCATACAGTTTAGTAAGAATTACACATAAACGAAGATGACAATAGGCATAACAAAGACCTGAGTATGTCATCTTCGTTCGATCTATCTATCTATCTATCTATCTATACGATTTTTTTTTGTCAATGAATGACTGAGCAGTAGTGAAATAAGTCTTGCAGTTGGTAATCATATACTTCCTATGAAGGTTGATTCACATGATTATACACGTACCTCCTCTTCTTCTTCTGTGTATATGTAATGTGTATACATTAGGAGAAAATGATGATGCATAATCACACGAATCAAGACCTTCATTCTAAGTGTATGTGATTCCCAATTACAATATAATTGTTTCATTACTATTCCGCTACGCGCTGACAAAACACATTTTCTTTATTTCTGTCAGAAAAATATTTATTTGATTTATCCATATTATATTAAGATGAACCAAATTTGACACAAAAAAATATAAACAAAAAAAAAAAAAAAAAAACAAAAAAAAAAACAAACAAACAAAAAAAAACAACAAAAAACAACCAATAATAAAACCCAACAAAAAACAAAACAAAAACAAAAAACAAAGAAACAAAACAATTCCCAAAATACGAAAGAAAAAAAGGAAATACCAAAAAAACAAACTATTTTTTAAATGCAAAAACAAAGATAACAAACACCCCCACCCCCAACCAAAAAGACAAACACAAAAACAAGACGAATAAAACATCAAACAAAAAACAATAAACAAATAAACAAAAAGAAAAAAAAGAACAAAAAGCGAAAAACAAAACAACAAAACAACCAAACAAAACAAAACAAAAACTAACAAACAAGGAAAACCTAATCAATAACAAGGCCCCACAACGCAGCCTCTAGGGGCTTTTCAGGGAAACAGCAAAGGCCATACCGTTGCGCCCCCCTCGCCCCCACCCTCCCCCCACCATCCCTTATCATTTTAAAACAGCATTTTGGTCTCAGGTAAGACAATGTGATCAAGTGGGAGAACACCCGCCTTCAGATCGGATGATCCTAGATTTGAGTCCCGCTCTGTTGAGTCCTTGGAAAAGGCTCTTCATTCACATTATTTCATCTTACTCATGTGTAAAATGAGTAAATGGCTGTTAACAGCTTTGTCTCTGTCGGAAAAAAAAGTAATATCGCATAACAGGCGTCATATCTTGTCCTACATGTCAAGTAATGCTGTTGGCTTGGGATCCATTGTAAAGCGCTTTGAGCAGGGCTAGTGAAAATTGCGCTATATAGAAAAAAAAAGCTCAAGGTCCACCGCGAAACATTACAATTTTGAGGCGACAGATAACAAAGACGTTGTTTCATTGTTGTTGTTTCATTATGAATTATCAAAGTTATAATTGGGCGGGGTTCCCGACCTCCCATAGTGGGCAGGGAGGCACTTATTGTGTCTTCTATCCCCATATATCTGTTTTCTGAGCTGCTTTCCTGGGTAGGGTCACCGACCTCCCATAGTGGCAGGGAGACACTTACTGTGTCTTCTATCTGTTTTCCAACATGCTTTCTGTCTTTGTTTTGGGATGAGATTACTTGGTATTGTCCAGGCCCTGGCCGACTATCCTGGCTAGGCTGTGAGGAAACGGTCACATGTATAGTTCGAGTTTGAGGAAATGCTATTTTTTTGTCTTGTAAATTATCTCTCTGTTTTGCAATATATTCTGTTTTGTTTACATATTATATATGATTTGTAAACATTTGAGTGTGTTCCTCCTAGTGGAGACCTATGTTTGTATTTGGATGACTTTCAGGTGATCTCAAACTAAGCACCTTGATAGTATGCTCTTGGAATCTTCATCTGTTTCCTATTTGAACCAATTCCCCTTTGTCTTACCTTTTCTTCGGTGCTTAACTGTAATACTGGAACTTTTAACTATTCCATTTTCTTCCTTTTTTACTGGCACTGATATGACCTTAATGTGTTTGCAAGCTCCGTAAAACCCCTAAAAACAAAAAACAAAAACAAAATAAAAACAGAGTATGTGAAGACAGCGATTATTTCTCCTGGCCTCAGGCTACCATTAGGACAATAACAACAATACCACTAATCTGACCACTGGTCATCGATTGACCACTGCTTGGACCCATCCCTCCTAACACGCCCACGGGTCAAAGACCAGTGATTACTCATTACATACACAATCGTCATTTTCTCCTGGAATCGATCATAGGAGTGTACCGATAGCTCAGCTGGTAGAGCACTCACTTCACTTCACTTCACTTCATAAGCAATGGGACTGTGATCAATCTTGAGTGCCTTTGAGATTTTTGTTTTCGACCGTCCCGCCCGCTCTCCTACCACTGATTGAGTAGCTAATTTTCTTTGATCTGAGGGGAAGTATTTTTACGATAGACTTGCGTCCTAACAAAATGTTCAAGCATTGTACGTTTACAGCTATAAAAAGATATTATTATAATTTCGTCTCCAATAAACTTATAAATTTATATATCTATTTTTGTAATAAATCAACACAATCCGGCCCTACTTAATAATAATAATGATAATAATAATAATAATGATAATATAATAATAATAATAATAATAATAATAATAATAATAATAATAATAATAATAATAAATAATAATAATAATAATAATAATAATAATAATAATAATAATAATTATAATAATATAAACAATAAAATAATAATAATAATAATAATAATAATAATAATAATAATAATAATAATAATAATAATAATAATAATAATAATAATAATAATAATAATAATAATAATAATAATAATAATAATAATAATAATAATAATAATAATAATAATAATAATAATAATAATAAATATAATAATAATAATAATATAATAATAATAATAATAATAAATAATAATAATAATAATAATAATAATAATAATAATAATAATAATAACAACAACAAACTCTTATAGAGCGCACGGTATCCTCAACAATGAGGCTGTTGGCGCTTTAAATTACATCAACGCAAAACAATATAGATAGAAAGTACATGACATAAAAAAAAGACATGTTTTCAAGGATTTCTTGAACACAGACAATGATTTGGATTCAATGTCTTCTCGTTCCAAAATCTTCTGTTCCCTACATACATCACCTTCGTTTTGTTGTCATTCAACCTTTGCCTGTTCCTACCCATCCAATCTCTTAAAGCTCCATACACTCCCGATTGTGATCGTGGTTCAGACGCCGATCAGGCAAACCGGGGTGAAAACGCAATGTGTGTGGCCAAATATCTGGCCGACAAACAGAGGGACGGTCGATCGCTCGCAAAGCCCGCCTTGCTTAATCTTTTTCGAGGCAATCAGTGATCGGGGGCGTGGCAGTATAAAAAATTTGACAATTTTTTTTCGGATTTTTGCTGTTTTGACGTCAGATTCATGATCAGCGTCGAATTTACAATAGGTTTGATACCAAGAACTATGTTTTTACTCCAAAAATTGATGAAATTAGAAATAAATTTTAATTAATATTGAGGCTATGTGGCCGACAGAACAGTGCCCCTCCCTGTTTTGTGATGGACCAAGTGGTATGACTCTCGCTTTCGGATCGGAAGGTTCAGGTTTCGAGACCCGCTCTGAGTGGCGCAGAGTTGAGTCCTTGGAAAAGGCTCTTTACTCACTTTCTCTCACCGTACTCAGGTGTAAAATGAGTACATGAGCGATCGTTGTCTTTGTTGGGAAAAAAATGTCACATCGCCTGACAGGCGTCATGTCTCGTCTTTCAAGTTTAATATTGCTGTTGCCTTGGGGCCCCTTGTAAAGCGCTTTGAGCACGTGGATATTGCGCCAAATAAATGCTGCGTTATTATTTTTTTTAAAATAATAATTTTATAAATGTTGCCCCAGGAAGAGGTAGATGGCAAAAGTTTCGTTCATACAAAATAAAAAATAGTTTTCATGATTTTCAATGTAATGATATAATAATATGCCAGTTCTTTTTTTTTTTCTTCCTCACCCGTTGACGCGACATGACGGTCGACCTTGACACAGACATTTGGGATTGGCAGATGCCAAAAAGCCTTGACTACGTGATGATAGGGGTGGATATTGGTACCAACACACAAAACTGGGTGTAAACTTGAACGTCTATAAAGTCTACCCAAAAAATAAAAAGGCGGGGTAGAGTTGGAGGGGAGTAGGGGGGGGGGGGTTATTTTAATTTTCGTGATGAAAATCATTATTCCGTAGCTCTAGACGCCCAGATATTTGACCTTGTTAGCGAATTGTTATAACTGATTCATTTAATCTATTCAACGTGTCATTTTGGTAAAAAAAAAAACAACATATCCAAGAACTTTACTCACTCCATCCGCTCTCTCCTCCTTCATTACATATGTATTTATTCTCTCTCATGACTTTCTTGTGCCGCTATGCATGTGGTCTTGTGGTATGACACTCGCCTTCGGATCGGAAGGTACTGGGTTCGAGTCCCGCTCTGAGCGGTGCATAATAGGATTCAATAGTCGTAACGTCACTCCCTTTCTAATGACGCATGGTAACTTAGTAACACTGGCTCTAAACTATCGGAACAATGGCGGACGCCCGTATGAAATATTTCTCTGGCGAGCATAAAGGGTATCCAGAGGAAAAAAAACCCACATAAATTTGATCATGTTTTGACTTTTACACATTCTGATCACAAGGCATATGAAAAGTTCTAACCAGCATGAAAAAAAAAGTAATGATTTTCTTTGTTTAGAACCAAGATGGCCGCCGTTGCCGGGCTCGTGACATCAGACTATTGAATCGTATTGAGTTCTTGGAATAGGCTCTTTACTCGCATTCTCTCACCTTGTTCACTGTTAAAATGAGTAGCTCGCTGTCGGAAAACAATTGCAATATCGCTTAACAGTCATGTCTCGTCTAACATGTTTTTATGTTGGCCAAGGACCCTTATAAAGTGATTTGAGCACCTTTATTGAATATAGCGGTATATATAGCGTAATTAATTTCTCTCTCTCTCTCTCTCGACATGTTAGATTATTATAGCTATTGCTACATATGATGCAGATATCTTGGACGGTTATTGATGCTATGAGTTTAGATAAATGCTCACAACATCCGCCAGTCGGAAATAACGTACCGTCAAACATAACTATGAGTAACCTTAAACGTTAAAAGTCTGATTGATATAATTCATTGAGAACTAATTACCAAAATGGCTGCTTTAATACCATAACAAAGAGTGGAATGATGTTAATTTAGTTCCTTCAACAGTCTAATTGATATAATTTAGTGAGAAGTAATCACTATTGCGCGCAAGACGAAAGATAGAATAACAGTCAGTAATTGGGATCGGTTCTGTCGGCCGCATAGCCTCACTATCAATTAAAATTTATTTCTAATTTCACCAATTTTTTGAGTAAACACACAGTTCTTAGTGTCATACCTATTGTAAATTTGACGCTGATCACGAATCCGACGTGAAAACAGCGAAAATCCGGAAAAAAATTGTCCACTTTTTTATACTGCCACGCCCCCGATCGCCGATCTCCTCAAAAAATATCTCCCCGTGTGTGGGCAAAAATCATCTGCGATAAACGCAGGGATCGGGTCACAGCGACCCAGCAGTGCCTGTCCAGCGATGAGATCTGGGCGTCTATGACCCAGTACTTCAATACAGCCGTGCCCTGACAAATCACATATGAGGCCCATCGGCTCAAAACGGTTTTATGTTTGAGTGATTTTGATGCCGAAAATATATATATATATATATATATATATATATATATATATATAATATATATATATATATATCCTTTCTTTAAAAAATATAGCATCGTGGAGAACATTGTGCTTATTTGAGTCAATAAAAAAATGATACGGCGCACAATTCTACTGACTGATTTGAAAATTAGAAAGCTATTTTTTACAGATAGATAAACAGATAACTTGATTTCCTTTTATAATTTAAAGTCAGTTTGAAAGTTCGTTGAATCACACAGATATCATAAAATACGTACCGACGACACTGACACTCTCAAAATTAACCAATTTCGTCAATGTAAAAAGTTGTCAGTTTGCGTCATCTATTTATGACAAGTATTATTATTACTTCCGTTGTGTTGTTGATTTAGCGGTGATCAGTGTTGTTATGCAGTAGTATGTTCTAATTGCGTGTATGTTTGTGTGTGTGTGCGTGTGTGTGTTTTTGTGTGTTGTGTGTGGTGTATACATGTGTGTGTGTGTGTGTGTGTGTTGGCATTTCTCAGCAAATCGTGGCATTCATATTGATATTATTCACTTGATCACATGAAGGTATTCGGATTTACACACATTTTAAACAAATTTTACCGATTAACAACGTCTACTAATATTACTGCTGATATTACGGTTGTTTTTATGCCATCGATGTGATAATCATTGCCCTGGGAAATATCTAATTAAACGTTGTCGGCAAACTGTCAATTGTATCTGTCTAGCTTCTAGCCCGAACAAATTTGATATTTTTCGCCTCTGCTTCAGATTTTCATTTGACCTCACATAAGTTAGGTAAAGGGGAGACATTCCGAAAGCTCATACATCCCCAGTATTCTTTCAATTTGTATTTTCACCGTTGATCTTTTGTCAGGCGTTTATTTATTCAATTTGTCATCATATAGATTTGTGAGGATTTTTTTTCTATTAGGGTTAGTCATAAGTCTTAGTAAATTTGCTAGGGGGGAGACATTCCGAAAGCTCCTACATCCCCGGTATTCTTTCAATTTGTATTTTCACCGTAGATCTTTTGTCAGGCGTTTATTTATTCAATTTCTCATCATAAAGAAGCATTTTAAAAACTCTAGAACAAACCTTGATAGATTTGTGAAAGTTTAAAATTTCCTAATTTGACCATTGATTTGATTCTCGGCCGCCATTTTAATTTGTGACGTATTGAAAAGTAGTGCAAAGCAGTCCGGGTTTTTTTTTCTATTAGGTTTAGTCATAATGCTAGGGTGTTTATTTTTCTATTAGGGTATTAAAGGTAGTCTAGGTTTTAATTTTTCTTGGGGTTAGTTGAGGGAATATTATTTAAGTTGTTTCCCTTTGTAGGAGCTTGCGGAAGGCCTCCCAAGTCAAGCGTGGTAAAGACTTGTGACTTATTGATATTGACTGACTGATAAACTAAAATCATGCCGAATAGATATGTGTGTGTGTGTGTGTATTTGTGTGTGTGTGTGCAAGGTAAGGACACACAGAGAGAGAGAGAGAGAGAGAGAGAGAGAGAGAGAGAGAGAGAGAGAGAGAAAGAGAGAGAGAGAGAGAGAGAGAGAGAGAGAGAAAGGGGGTGGGAGGGAGATAGAGAAACGAGGATATAAAATAAGGAGAAGAAAAAAGTGACTTGAAAATTGAAGGCTGGTACACAGCTGATCATGATGATTAAGTTTAAATTGAAAAAAAAGGTAGGGGTTGTCGAAGAAATTGAGACGCTGAAACCCCCCCCCCCCCCCCCCCCCCCCTTTTTTTTATTTTTAAAGATGGGTTTTGCAAGGGTTAGAAGAAAGAGATAGATAGAGATAGACACACACACACACACACACACACACACACACACACACACAGAGAGAGAGAGAGAGAGAGAGAGAGAGAGATGCGTTGAAAGGTGTGGCAGATACAAAATTTGAGGAAACAGATATTAACAAACAATAACAAGGCTGACCAAAGTTAACAATAGAAATGGAAAGTAATTATTGTTATAAAGAAGCAAACAAAACAAAAAAGAAAACGAACAAAAACAAAAGCGAACAAAAAAAAAAAAAAAACAAAACCAAAAAGAAAACAAAAAACACAAAGACTAATAAAAAAAGAAATAAAAAAAAACAACAACGAAAAACAAAACAGAATTAACCCCAACAAAATATTGCAAAAGAACAACGCCCCCCCCCCCAAAAAAGAAAAACAAAACAAAACAAAAAACAAACAAACAAACAAAACAAAACAAATGCAAACAAACCCCACCCCCCTCAAACTATCTGTTTTGAATCTGAGAGAGCAATAATTCTAAGATCGGCAGCTTCCTTGTTATGGCAGGACTAAAATGTTATTTTTGAATAAAAAAAACAAAAAAAAAAAACAACAAACAAACAAACAAAACAAAAAACAAAACAAACAACAACAACAAAGACATAACATCCGCCAACCGGATATCCAACCGGCACACAAAACTATGTCGAAACCTCGAACGTTTATAATCTGAATTGATTGAATTTAGTGAAAACTAATCAAGAAAATGACTGTCTAAAAACAATAACAAAGAACTGAGTGACAACTTCGTTCTATCTATAGATAGTATGCAGATGACGTCAATCAGGCCTTTGTTATTGTTTTTGCCATCCGCGTTTGTGAGTTGTTCTCACTAAACTGTATTAACCAGACTATAAAAGTTCATGGTTACACAGAGTTTGTGTGTTGGTCCGTTATACTTACGGATGGCAATGTTGTGAACTCCTTGGCCAAGCGCATTCTATCTATAGGTTAAGTTGAAAATCTAATTCAAAGTCTAAGGCTCAACCTGACAGAGTTCCGTTTTGAGACGGTTGGTCACGTTTGTGGTCATAGCCTCAAAACAGTATAATGTCATGTTGATTTGGATGCTGGAAACTGGTGCATTATTATTATTATTATTATTATTATTATTATTATTATTATTATTATTATTATTATTATTATTATTATTATTATTATTATTATTATTATTATTATTATATAATCATCGTTAACTTATTATAATGTGTGCACATAGCCTTTTCCATGGACTCAACTTTGCGACGCCCATAGCGGGACTCGAACCGCAGACATACAGGTTCGAAGGCGAGTGGCATACTACACAATCACAAAACCGTATAAAACAGCAAACCACCCTTGTCATAGGAATAATAGTTTTCTGTGTTCTATTGTTATTTACATACTTCATTGAGTTTCCTTTTCGACATGAAAATAATATAGAGAATTTTATCTTGTGCAACTGGCGTTCAGAATAATAAAGTACATAATGAATGAAGTAACGTCGTGCGGTTCTTTGTTACTGTTGTAAGACCACAAGCTGGGTGATTAATTTTCACTGAATTTAATCAATTAGATTATTTGCGTTAAAGTTTACACATCATTTCGTCTGTTGGTACAATTGATCTGGTGAAGAATGGGGACGATCTAGATTATCTTTCCATGTGCTCGAGGCATTGGTCACATTGCAAAATGTGCTCAAAATGACCTACATGATGAAAAGTGTTTACAGTTTTCGAAACATCGAACATCACAATATATGCTGTCGTTTGGCCAAGAAACTCACAACATTGCCATCCGGAAATTTAACAGACCAACACACAAAACTATGTGTAACCATGAAATTTTATAGATAGTATACGCTTGGCAAAGAAGTTCACAACAGTGCCATCCGGAACTATAATGGACCAACACACAAAACTTTGTGTAACCTTGAACGTTTATAGTCTGGTTAATACAGATTAATGAGAATTACTCATAAACATGGATGGCAAAAAACAAAACAAAACAAAAACAATGAGAAAGACCATAGTGACGTCAACTTCATTCTATCTATAGTCTGGTTATTACAGTTTAGTGATAAATACTCATAAAGCAGATGGCAAAAAAATAAAAACAACAAAGACCTGAGTGACGTGAACTTTGTTCTATCTATAGGTAATTTTATTCAGCCTGACCCATTAGTATATTTACAACTTTCATAAACAAAACAGCCTGTTTACATAATTTATTAAGAAATATCCAATCGTTGAACAGCAACAAATCACGTGATACACGATGACTTGGCTGAACGTAGACCTGAAAAATAGATCGCTTCCGTTAATGAGTATTTTACATAAACGCATAGCATCAATACCAACGTCATGTGATATCAATGTTTCTATACGTTTGATTGATCGTGTCTGATGATACCATGTGGTATCATTGATGAGTAGCCTCTCCCTTATTATAAATACCTAAAGAAAGCAGCCGCGAGAGTCATTGTCATGGACCATTATATCTAGGATCAAAAGCATTGTGAGAATAATAGTAACAATGAAAATTCTGAACGCAAAAGAAAACGAAACAAACTTGCTCTTTACCAGCTCAATGAACTTCTCCACAAACAAAAGTGATCGTTGTCTTCTGACTGAACAAGAAAAGCAAATGCAAATAACTACTGCCTCTTTCTTAAAGACGTATCCGTACCCAGCTCCCGAGAAAAGAAAATGGAGATAAAAAATATAAAGTGAGTAGATGTGACTCATATATATGAGTCACATCTACTCACTTTATATTTTTTATCTCCATTTTATTGGCTCATTTAGGCACCTCTAGCTTTCGAGAAAAGAAAGAACGATATTATATAAAAAGACTCAGAAGGGTGATTTTAATCAGACTATAAGCTCAATAGACAGGTAGATAACCACGCCTCTCGGACAATCGTCATAATGTAAACAATGGCAGTGATTGGTAGACACAGCAAACTACAAATGTTTTACTATCGATGGTTTGTGCTTAAGTAAAATACTCACTGTTCTACCGCTTGATCAATAGAACCAACACGGAACATTATGTGTAAACTTAAACGTTTATAATCTGATCAAGAAAATCATGTGATAACTAGTCACCCATTTGGCGGTATAAAAACAATAACAATGATCAGAGAGGGGTTGATTCCATTCACGTTACTGTTTATAAACAACCAACTATGTTTGTCCGAGCCCGTGTGAGGGTGTATCACACATTTCATGTTTTGATTGGTCAAAAATCTACTGGTTAATTGCATAGAAAGCGATACACTAAATGTAAATTATTATTATTATTATTATTATTATTATTATTATTATTATTATTATTATTATTATTATTATATTATTATTATTATTATTATTATTATTCTTCTTCTTCTTCTTCTTCTTCTCTTCTTCTTCTTCTCTTCTTCTTCTTCTTCTTCTTCTTCTTCTTCTTCTTCTTCTTATTATTATTATTATTATCATCATCATCATTATTATTATTATTAACAATAAAGAGAAAATGAGGCAAACAATTCTCAAAATCAAATTTTTCACTGATTTTTTCATTTTGAAAATTGGTACTAGGCCTCCGTGAATCAGCGGACAACTTATTTATTACGGAGTAATTTTGTAACTTTTACCATAAATTTGACATCAGTGGACAACAACAAATACCGGGTCTGTAATTTTCAAGCACAACACCGGATCAAACACATTCAAACACCTAGTAGTACTCATACACCGGATAAGGTTGCCGGATACCAAAGTAGGTCACGAGATAAGAAAGGTCAATCTATATCACCTCGATTTTAGTCGTTTGATATTCCATCGAGGAGATCAAAATGTTATACATAATGTTTTCTTATGAAATTATTATTGTCGCCAATACTCTTTTATGGTGTTTTTACAACATAATTACAAATTTATCAGAATCTTTTGGATTATTGGTCCCTTCAAATGTAACAATATTAAAACCTTTTCTATTTACTAAAATAATTCTGGCCAGATCGAAAGTATTCATGAATACTTTAGATCCGGGATGCAAGTTGCCGACTCCAAGTATTTGCTGGTTGTAATCGATTGACCCGGGATTCATTCACCTATTCATCATTGCCCAAATAGAAACTGATTATCATACTTAATGCTCACAAAGCCGTACGAGTGAAGATTTCTACAGTATATATATATATATATATATATATATATATATATATATATATATATATATATATATATATATATATATATATATATATCATCGTTAACTTATAGCCTGACACTGAAACCCGAAAAGACCTGCATTTTGACGTCATTATTTGGTTTTTGCACCGGCTTGTAAGTTGTCGTTAGTAGTGTTCATGGAAACAAGTGGTCCCATTGATGAACTTTTGAATACAACTCACGATTTGTTTTCTTTTGTGGCTATAGACTGGCATTTTGACGTCATTTTTTGGTCAGTGTCAGGCTATAAGTTAAGGATGGCTATGGTGTCAGGTTATAAAAGTTAACGATGGCTACCCTCAAACCCACTGCAACGATAAACAGATTATTTCATAGAAACTAAAACTTCATAAGCATCAAGTACACGAAATGTCTTGGTCAATAACAAACTGCAAAGTGACTGGTCAGCGGCGAACGTAATACTTATATTACTGACGTAGTGAATTGGATTCAGTAGTCTGATGTCACGCCGCCCGGCAACAGCGGCCATCTTGGTTCTAAACAAAGAAAATCATTACTTTTTATTCTTCATGCTGGCTAGAAATTTTCATATGCCTTGTGATCAGAATGTGTAAAAGTCAAAACATGATCAAATTTATTTCCCCCCCTTTGGATACGCTTTTATGCTCGCCGGAGAAATATTTCAAACGGGCGTCCGCCATTGTTCCAATAGTTTAGAGCCAGTGTTACTAAGTTACCATGCGTCATAGGAAGGAAGTGACGTTACAACTGTTGAAGAGTATTGGCGTCATTCAGCCGAAATTTGTCACTGTTTGCAGCCAAGTACTAATGGGAGCGATCTATAGATAGAATGCGCTTGGCCAAGGAGTTCACAACATTGCCATCCGGAAGTATAACGGACCAACACACAAACTCTGTGTAACCATGAACTTTTATAGTCTGGTTAATACAGTTTAGTGAGAACAACTCACAAACGCGGATGGCAAAAACAATAACAAATGCCTGAGTGACGTCATCTGCATACTATCTATAGATAAAATGAAGTTGACGTCACTCAGGTCTTTGTTCTTATTCTCTGATATTCACGTTTATGAGTAATTCTCACTAAACTATTAACCAGGTTATTATAGTTCATGGCTACACACAGTTTTGTGTGTTGGTCCGTTATACTTCCGGATGGCAATGTTGTGAGCTTCTTAGCCAAGCGCATATTATCTATATTCAGGTTTTTGACCGACCAAATCATCAATCTCATGATTTGTTGCTGTCCAACGATTGGATATTTCTTAACAAATGTAAACACGCTGCTTTGTTTAAGAAAGTTGTAAACATACCCACGTGTCAAACTGAACAAAATGACCAATCGTGATGTAAGATATTTCAAAAGCTTTGAACAGTTTTCACTATGTGGGTCGCTTTGAACATATTTTGCAAAGTGACAAATGACCTCGAGCACATGGAAAGTTGATAAAGATCATTCCCATGCATACATAGTCAAATGGTATAGTTGTGTGTTAAGTAGAAAGAGTTTTTACAATCATTGTCATCCAACTAACCATTGACCACAGTCAAAATCGCATATCTTTGCTACAATTCTCACCCCGTGATTCTTCAATGTGCATTCCATCTTTATAATAATCAATTTCGGACGTCAAGGATATTCATTTAATTGGAAATCATTTTGCCATAACAATTTTTTGTCCCTTTATATTTTATCCTATGCTTTTTCCAAATTTTACCACGATTTTGTGTAACATTAAAAACATTAAAATAATATTTTCCTGTCATCGTGAAATAATTGGAAGCTTGGAGTGGTTTTAAGATTCAGTCTTGAATCAGAATCATTTCAAGGTCAAGGCCGAATTTTTAAGATATTATAAACATAAAGTGCTTTGTTGATTTCGAGCATTAAAGATAATTATCTATCAAAATAAAAAAAAAATTAAAGTAAAAGCAAATAAACAGTTTAATGGTGTGTTATAATTGTGAAAATTGTTGCTTGGAATTATATTTTAAGGAGACAAAAAAAAAAACTTTAAAAAATAACAGAAGGTGATTTAAAAAATAAAAATAAAATGTGGCCGTTTCATGTGTCCTAAAATGCATTCAACTGAATTGTTCACATTTTATCTTTGACTGTGTCGCAGAATATTGATGTATGCAGGTGCTCTTATTGATATAATGGTCACTGTTTTGGGAGCGATCTATATTCATGCTTTCGTCCAACCTAGCCATCGATCACATGGTTGTTATTGTAAAACTGATCCCGTTTTTTTGAACCATTGAATATAACACAATTTTGTGTGTGGCTTGGCCTTGCCCAGGATTTTCTAGAAGTGTGGAACCAATGACAAATCGTGTCTAGTATGAAACTGATGAAGATATCATTATGAACTTTTTCAGTTCATAAAGACATCATTCAAGTTTTTCTTTTTGCTACGATTATTGATGGCAGTTGAGCACAGCCACCGTAAACCTGTACCCTGACACTTACCAAAAACAAAATGACGTCAAAAGATAAGTCTTTGGCCACAAAAAAAAAACAAAAAACAAAAACAAAAAAAAAAAAACAAACAAAAAAAAAACAAAAAAAAAAACAAAACAAAACAAACAAAAACAAATCGTAAGTTGTATTCGTTAGTTCAAACAATGGGATCACTTGCTTCCATGAGTACCACCACCAACAACTCACTAGGCGCTGCACAAACCTAAAAAAATGACGTCAAAATCTAAGTCCCAATGGATTCTTGTGTCAGGCTAGAACTTGACGATGGCTACGAGTTGAGTCAGCTACCAAAGATAATATAATATGTTCAAAAATCACTGGGAGAGAACATGAGCGACTTATCAAAGTACTGATTACACAAGATGGTGGACACATTGGAATCCATTACAGATGTGTGTATTTCGAAAAATCGTAAAAAATCTGTTGTCATCTTTTGAGTTCTTGTTTGCGTTAAACAAATCTTGAATTATATTTTTCTTTATTTACGCTAACATCATGTGCTCAGTTGTGCTGTCTGTTTCTCCGTAAACTACTTTCTTATTGGTTCCAAACTTCTACCCCGTATTTTGACGTCTAGCGGCTCTTCTCTTTATTCTTAGTATTTTGTCCGTGCCCGACGTCTTTATCAGGAAGACGACAGAGGACGGCATTGCCGGGTCGTCGGAGTCAGTTTTCGGTGTGGGTTAGCCCTTTAACACCCATAGGGTACTCAATATATTTTGCGTTTTTTTTTTGCATTCCTCGTTTTCTTCCATGTGTTTCTTATAATCTTCTTCTTCTTCTTCTTCTTCTTCTTCTTCTTCTTCTTCTTCTTCTTCTTCTTCTTCTTCTTCTTCTTCTTCTTCTTCTTCTTCTTCTTCTCCTCCTCCTCCTCCTCCTCCTCCTCCTCCTCCTCCTTCCTCCTCTTCTTCTTCTTCTTCTTCTTCTTCTTCTTCTTCTTCTTCTTCTTCTTCTTCTTCTTCTTCTTCTTCTTCTTCTTCTTCTTCTTCTTCTTCTTCTTCTTCTTCTGTGCCAGACATCGGTGATCATGGTACGCCATCATCTCTGAACAGAAAACCTCAGAAAACTAATATTACTCTTCTCTTTCTTTGTCACCCAGCTGTTCAAACTATTCAAATATGTTTTTCTTGGTCTACCTTTACTCTTTTTACCTTCTATCTTTCCTGTGAGAGCAAGATGTTCAATACATTTATGTCGATTTAGGTTCCCAAAAAATTGCATTTTCATTTTTCTTATTGTAAGAATTTTAGATTCAGCTTGCTCTTATACTTCTTCATTCTTCTAATATCGCGGGTTAAATAACAACATAGACCACCACCAACAAAAACAATAAGAACAACACCGTCCCACCCACCCTACCACCCAAACAAAAAGAATTATATCTTACAAGCCTGTGTCCCAATAAAACTGCTCTCTGGTTTGTAGTATTTTGACTAGTATGAACAAATATCGACGACCAGAAGGCTAGGAAATAATCAAAAGAACAATAATATTAATAAAAAGGAAGTGAAAAAGAACGAATATGGAAAGACACGAAAATAAATTTCCGCTGAATTATCACCGAGACGGAACAATTTCTTTAGCCAGGAAAGAAGACAACAAAAATATCCGAGGCACCTCGGGGCCTTTTTGATAGCAGTCAATTTGCGACACAACCAAGGGGTTTAACTCTTCTGGTCCTGGCGCAAAACGGCAATTCACAACTTGGGAAGCAAAGTGATTACACCCCTTGAACATCTCACCCCCCCCCCCTTGCACCTCTTCCATCCTCTTGCCTTGTGGCCCCCACCCCCCCCACCCCCACCCCCACCCCCTCTCCAAACGACAAGATTGCCAAACGTTCCGAGATGTTCCAATGATTTGTTGGGCGATATCCCAAATAAATACAAATACGAGTCGATATAGTCATTTCTAGAATACTACACACACACACACGCGCGCGCACAGACACACACACACACATACACACACACACACACACACATATATATATATATATATATATATATATCGATATATCCATTTCAACGATATAATAATAATAATTATTATTATTATTATTATTATTATTATTATGATGATGATGATGATGATGATGAATGATGATGATTATGATGATGATATTATTATTATTATTATTATTATTATTATTATTATTATTATTATTATTATTAATAATAATAATATTATTACTACTACTACTAAAAAGATCAATACAACTCAAGTGTCAGCTGCCGTGCAGTATAACAAAGTAAGTAATTTAAGCAATATAGCTTGCTCAAGGAAATTTACCAAAAAAAAACACACAAAAAACAAAACAAAACAAACAAACAAGCAACAAGATGTCCACAGGACGATCGAACCTGGGCGATTGCAATAATATAGGATTCTTTCACGGTTTTGGATTTATTAAATGAGTCATTAATTTTATCGCATCACACAACACCACGAGCTTGCGAGTGGGTGTTGTTGCGCGAAAAAAAACGACCAGGAGATAAATTACACAAGGTATTATTCAGTCCCCCAGAAGAGTGGTTTTACACTTCTAATGAGATTGGAATCAGTTCTTTAAATCACATTTTTGTTCCCTTAAAAAAAAAATTGAGCTTTTTTATAGAGCAATATCCACTAAACATGCTCAAAGCGTTATACATTGGGTCCCTGGCCAACAGCAACATTTAACATGTAGGTCGGGACATAACGCCTTTTAGGCGATATTACTTTTTTCCCCAGCTGTTTACAGCCAAGCAGTCATTTTAAACCTGAGTACGGTGATAGAATGTGAGTAAAGAGCCTTTTCCAAGACTCAACTATGCCCGCTCGAACCCAAGACCTTCCGATCCGAAAGCGAGTGTCATACCACTAGACCACGTAGCCGCACAAGAGAATGTATGGCCGGAGGTGAGTAAGTGACTGGATGAATTCATTTCATGTGTGAACTCTTGTAAAATGTGCTATTATGTATGTAGTCATTGTCCCATTGTTAAATTGGAACACAGAAAGTAATCAAAAAGGAATTTGGACATCAATCTTTGTAATCGTATTTAATATTTTTCAAACAATGTTATGATGATGGAGAGGAAGGCTGATTTGATAGAAATATTTTGTTGTTTTATCGATATGGAATAGAATATTGATGAGGGATGACAGTGTCGATGATGCTGTTGCTGCTGTTACTGCTGCTGATGATGATGGTGATGATGATGATGATGATGATGGTGCTGATGATGATGATGATGATGATGGTGCTGATGATGATGGTGATGATGATGATGTTGATGATGATGGTGATGATGATGATAATGATGATGATGATGATGATGATGATGCTGCTGCTGATGATGATGATGATGATAATGATAACACAACTGATAACAGTTATATTTAAGCATGGCAATGATGACGAAATATTACTAACGATAATGACAACAATAATATACTTGAAAAAGTAGTAATAGTCCTACAGAGCCATTGGGTCCATGGAGCCGGAGTTTATCCTTGTTTCTACAGCGTGAAACGGACAATAGCAATTGCTAGATATCCTTTGGATGGGACGCTAGTCTATGGCAAAGTCATTTCCATCAAATCTAACAAATTCTGCTACCCATGTTGTTAGTATCTTAGCAAAGCGAACAGTATTTATAAACGTTTAAAGTTACACATTTATGTGTCGATTCGTCTTATCCGGATGGTTGATGATGTGAGTATCTTACCTAAACGCATAACATCAATAAAAAAAAGACAAAAACTGAACAAAACAAACACTCTTTGTCTTTAAAAGAATAAAACACTTCAATTATCTTTATTGTCATTAACCAACGTAACCATATTAGAAGGTCTGATAACAGAACGCAATAGGATTCAATAGTCTGATGTCACGTCCGCACAGGAACCAGCAGCTTCGTTCTAAACAAAGAAAATCGGTACTTTTTATTCTTTCAGCAGGCTAGAACTTTTTCAAATGTCATGTGATCAGAATGTATAAAAGCCAAATCATGATCAGATTTATAATGTTTTTCTCCTCTGGATACACTTTTATGCTGGTCGGAGAATTATTTCTTAAGGGCATCCGCCATTGTTCCGTTAGTTTAGAACCAGTTACGAAGTTACTATGCGTCATTAAGAAGGTAGTGGTGTCACAACTGTTGAACCCTATTACAACTTAGAAAAAAAAGGAAATCTCACAACGGAAAACAAAGTAAAATATAAACATCCCCTCTCAATAGTCAAGATGGAACCCAACTCTTTGTTATTGATTATAGTCAGCCATTTTAATGATTAATTCTCACCAAATTCTTCCAATCAGACTATAGATAGAACGACGATGACATCACTCGGGCCTTTGTTATTGTTTTTTGCCAGCCGTGTTTGTGAGTAATTCTCATTAAACTGTATTAACTAGACTATAAACATTTAAGGTTACACATAGTTTTTTGTGTGTTGTTCTGTTATACTTCCGGATGGCAATGTTGTCAGTATCTTAGTAAAGCGCACAGTATCGATAAACGTGTAAAGTTACACATAGATGTGTGTGTCGATACGTTATATCAGGATTGTTGATGCTGTGAGTATTTTACCTAAACACAGAGCATCAATAACAAAGACAAAATCTAACCAAACAAACTTTGTCCTTAAAAGAATAAAACATTTCAATTATTGTTTATTAACCAACGTGACCATATTAGAAGGTCTGATAACAAAACGCAATTCATGTTTTGATTTAACGTTGTTTTAATGGATAATATTTTGCATAGCTTTGAGAGTATTTTTATTTCAACAATGAGCCCATTGAGAACATTATAGGTCATTAGCCCTGCAAAAAAGTACAGGTCGGCCATTAGCAAAGTGCCAGCACGTGATCATTAACACTGAAAATAGAATAATTTATAACCCAGATCACATATTCCACCCACGACATATTCCAAAAATAGATTTAATCAATACATGAATAATTTGGGTCAAAATTTAAAGATAAAAAAATATCTCCCTCCCCTCCCTAAGAAAAGGAAAAGAAATGAAGAGAGAGAGAGAGAGAGAGAGAGAGAGAGAGAGAGAGAGAGAGAGAGAGAGAGAGAGAGAGAGAGAGAGAGATTAGGAACGAGAATGCAGTAATTGATGTCAAATATTATAACATTTTGCCTCAGGACATTGCCAAGTTTACAAAGTTGCATGACAAATTCTGTCAAAATTCCTTTTTCTACTTTGGACAGAAATTTTACAAATTTCAAATAAAAATGGAAGATAATGACCTTGACCTAATCTAAATCTCTCAAACCTGAGAATTCAATGGCGTCTAAGGGTTTTGGATTTTATAAAAAACAATCTGGGGGTCATTTTAATCGAACGATATTTCATTTTAATCGATCGATATTTCATTTTAATCGATCGATATTTGAAGTATAAGTTTTATGGCCAAAAGTTTCTAAAAAAAAGGTTTTCAAAGATATCGATTTTTACTTTTGTCCTTGAACATTGAATTACTGGAAAATCGATACGAAGGATATTCAATAATCATTAAATCATCAAAATAATAAAACTAGTCAACGTGTACATAGTATAACATTTTTGTCACGTATGGTAAAGAAGCTGTAATAAATATGAAATTTTAAATGTTAACACTCCAACAGAATGACAAAAGGGAACAAAGGGGTGATGTAAAATCTGGTTACAATCCCATTGGACTGAATACATATCTTGTGTAAATGATCTTTACAGCTATGTGGTCTTATGGTTTGGCACTCGCTTTCGAATCGGTGCATAGTTGAGTCCTTTGGAAAAGACTATTTACTTACATTCTCTCACCTTACTCAGGTGTAAAATTAAATGAGTACCTGGCCGTTAACAGCGTTGTCTCTATCCGGAAAAAATGTAATAATGCCTAACAGGCGACATGTCTCGTTCTACATGTTAAGTGTTGCTGTTGGTTAGGGAACCCCTTGTAAAGCGCTTTGAGCACGTAGTGGATATTCCGCTACATAAAACCTCAATTTGTTTGTTTGTTGTATCTTCTGCTTTTAGAGTGATGGCAGTATATTTTCTAGTCTAAATATTATATTATGCTGGTCGTCAATAAAGATCATCAATTCTCGCTCTTTTAAGTCTCGTAATCTTTAGAATCTGCCTATACATTTTGCCGCTACAATAATTGAGCCACCTAATGTAATTCAAACACCAATTCCTTAGGTGACGAAGTCGACATTTTGTCTTTGTTTTTGTGTTTTTATTTTTATAGGTCTAATGTCGCTTTAAAAATAAAGTAAAGCCATTTGATTTTGACGAATAATGTAACATGACATTGGATGTTAGTGTGTTTGTATATCAATTATTTAAAACTCTCGAATGTACAAGTTGGACATGCCAAATGAATGTAAACAAAGTTAATTATACTACTGCGTATTCGCTTTGAAGGAAAACCACGAAGCAGAGAGAGAGAGAGAGAGAGAGAGAGAGAGAGAGAGAGAGAGAGAGAGAGAGAGAGTAGTAAAGAAAGTGTTCATACAATCCTCTGAAACAGTGTACGAAGTGTCAGGATTTGTAGGCACCGTGGACAGTAGCTTTAATGCTGTCTCTGTTTATCTGGCTGATTCTGACAATACCTTTCAAGCAGGTTTATTTTCTTGCTTCACTCCCGCGGGAGAATCGTTTACTTTTAACCAGGGAGGCAGGATAACTTTCACACAGAGTGACGAATTTCCTCGAACTCCTTTTGAACATCAGCTGCACTAGCAGTGTTGGTGGCGCTACAACTGCTAACGGGACCGTTGTCAATGTCTTGATTAGATAGCGTTTTATTTTCTATTAAGGACAGCCTTTTATCAAAACTTTTGAGGAGGTTAGTTATTGTCTACAAATTGTGCTCTTCTTTCACATCTGGACGAGTTTCAACTTTTACCTTTTCTGCCATAACAGCAACAAAAATCAAATTTAATAATCAAATCAAGTGTGTCACAACAGGATTTTATCTAGAGATGGGCGTTTGCATTTTGTCGAAATTAGGTAACAGGGATGTAAATTTAAGTATTACTCTGCCTACCGTAGTTGTATGTCCAAATTCGAAACCACAGAAGTTAATATTATAAACACATTTCAATTTTATAACATTATAATACAACAATAAGGTTTGAAATCACTTTAAAGTTCAATTATTCGTCTCGCGCATGGAAATGCGACCTGCCTGCGAAAGTGCACAAGGCAAGAGCGATAACACTACACATTCAACCTGTGTAGTTCAAATTAGTAATCGGACATCAGATGACTACAAATATGACACTTATTTATGTATTAGAAATTTAATTCTCAATATTATCAATTAATTGATATTGAATACTAATTATATAATTGAAAATTGTACCTATGCATTAAACTTACACAGAGCATTTAAAGGTTTTTAGAACCTATTAGCTCATAAACGATACGATACTATACGATACGATGCGATACGATACGATACGATACGATAGGTTTAGATAAAAGGACGAACAGAAGCAGACAAAAAAGAAATGTACCTCTATTCCTAGTCTGAGAGACGTCTATTATTATAGTTACCAACCTGAAAATTTAATAGAGTGTTCCATCACGATTTGACACAACTCTTGTGCTATTTCCTATTGCATTCCATTCTATGTGTCATTGTAATCTATTGGGTTCCTCATCGAATCCAATCTAGTAGTAAAGAATCAAAGGTGTTCATGGGTTATTGAAATGATACCTCCATACCACCCATAGGAAAATCGTCACTTTCGTCACGATGCAGCCAACATTTCTTTCATTCTAATTTCTTTTGTACATCATAATATTTGGAAAAAAAATGTTTGCTACAGTTAAAGTATATTAACACTGTGTTGACGAGCTCGTTTAGCAAGATTAACAGATTTTGTGTTTGAGTGAAATAAATCTATTTCTGTAAAAGTTGGGTGTGAAGTTTTGGGGACAATCCGGAAAATGGCCGGTAATGAGAGAGTGAAGGTTTTGTATAGATTCCCTTTTTAAATTGTTCAATTTCTGTCAATACTTAACAGATAGGCCAGTATGTTGCGATCACCATATCTCCTTTTGGTAACTAGTAACTCTCAAAGTATATTACAAGAGCATCAGTACAAAAGAAGCGCTTAACAAGAGACTTTTACTGCATAGAATAAAATTTCTTCCCAAAGCGACCCTCGTGAGGAATACATAATAAAGCATTGTGAAAAGCATCAATTATAAAAAAAACGTGAAAATGAGTGATGATTAATGTTCATATAAATCATTGTTGAATCTTTTAAACAGTCTGTTGCATGTTTTCGGATACTTTGGCGAATGTTCACCTCTTTGATTGGCAGAACATAAAAACAAAAGCAAAAATACACCCACGTCAGCCGCAAACAGTCAATGAAACAAAGAATTTATTAATTGTTCTGTACACAACAGATAACCCATCCGTACTTCCGGTTGGCATGGCGACATTTCCGGTTGGCCACGTATCCTTGTTATGCGTAACCATTCAATACGGTCAATCAGGTCTAATAACATCACAGGCTACTGCAATTAAGGGGACCAGATGACCGACTGGATAAGGCGTTGCACTTCCACTCTGGGAGACAGGTTCGAGGCCTGCTTAGTTTTCTCACTTGTTTTCTTTTAAGCAAGAGATTAAGCCATTTGTTCCTTACTTTGCGGCACTGCACTTCGGCTGAAGTTTGGTTTACTTCGGTCTTTTCTAGAAATAGACCCCCTCCCCACCTCCAAATCCAAGAGAATG
This sequence comes from Berghia stephanieae, assembly GCF_034508935.2. NCBI lineage: Eukaryota > Metazoa > Mollusca > Gastropoda > Nudibranchia > Aeolidiidae > Berghia > Berghia stephanieae. The sequence goes on from NC_088371.1 coordinate 26,591,232, forward strand.
AAATAATGTGCATATATATATATATATATATATATATATATATATATATATATATATATATATATATAGAGAGAGAGAGAGAGAGAGAGAGAGAGAGAGAGAGCGAGAGAAAGTGAGAGAAAAAAAGTGAGATTGAAAGAAAGAAAAACAGAGGGAGAGGGAGGAGAGAAAGTGAGAAAGAAATAGAGAAAGAAAGAATATGAAACAGAGAAAAAGAAACAGATAAAGAAAGACAGAAGAGAGAGAGAGAGAGAGAGAGAGAGAGAGAGAGAGAGAGAGATAGAGAGAGAGAGAGAGAGTAGCCAGAGAAAGAATGAGAGAGAGAGAGTAGCCAGAGAAAGAATGAGAGAGATAGATAGAGAGAGAGATAGAGAGAGAGAAAGAGAGAGAGAGAGAGAGAAAGAGAGAGAGAGAGAGAGAGAGAGAGAGAGAGAGAGAGAGAGAGAGAGAGAGAGAGAGAGAGAGAGAGAGAGAGAAAGAGAGTGAGAGAGAGTAGCCATTACAATCATTATAATTTCTTAACCACAAATTAACAAACTTCCCATGTTTACCCAGTGAAAATAC